>NC_092087.1:26616838-26977114 GCF_045679555.1 Salvelinus alpinus | reverse complement strand
CACAGTCACTTTAGTGTATGTAAACTTCTGACCCACTGTAATTGTGATACAGTGAGTTATACGTGAAATAATCTGTCTGTAAACAATTGTTGGAAATATTACTTAGGACATCTACTTTGTGCATGACACAACTGACTTGCCAAAACTCTAGTTTGTTAACAACAAATTTGTGGAGTGGTTGAAAAGCGAGTTTTAATGACTCCAACCTAAGTGTGTGTAAACTTCCGACTTCAACTGTATATATATATATATATCACATTGCACATGGTCTCCCCCTACATACTGCTGTTTAGGAGTTTGACTGACAGGGGGATGAATGAGTGCTTACACTGAGGAACTGCGTCTGTCTGATGGGAGAAGCTAAAACTGGGTGGAGTACATGGGAGGTCTGACATTATTTTCTTGGCCTGTCTCATAATTGTTTGTTCAAAGACAGTCAGACAGGCGCTATTAAACCTCAAACCCATCACCTTCATGGCTGTCTGGATCAGGTGATGGATTTGTGCTTTTTAAGGTAACTGACAAGTTGCCACACCAGGCTGAAATGCCTTATAGTAGAATGCTCTCTATGACAGCCTGGTCAAATAGGAGCATGACCTTCTGTTTGACTCCAAAAACCCTGAACCTACGCAAAAAGATTAAGTCGCTGTTGGACTCTAGAGCATTTGCAAGATTGGGCCTGAGTAACGTCCACATTATGGACCACCACAGATGAGTGGTCACCAACAGATTTGGGGTGGGGGAAAAAATCCTCCGTTTGCTTGACATTTAGGATGAGGTGGTAGTCATCACACCACTGTAGAAACTTTTATCTCTGACCTATAGACAGAAGTATCAGTTTCTAGACATTAGGCCCAGAATGGCAGAATCATCAGAAATCTGGACAATATAGTTATCAGGGTTTATTCTTGTACATTCATTTGTATACAGTGTGAATAGGATGGGTGAACTCAGCCTTGGGGGACACCTCAATGACCTTGGGCTCAGACAGGGTCTCATTCACTCGGACCTGCTGTCCTGTTGGTCAGAAATGAGTGATACAACCTGATAGTAAAGGGTAAGACTGACATCTGTCTGAGCTAACTGAGGAGGATGTGTGGCTGCTGATCTAAAATCTACAAATAGCAGTGGAGCATAGGCCTTTGGGTTCTCCAGCGCACTCAACGTTGTCATTTCCTCGGTTTACGGTCCATTCCTATGGATACATGTTCTTGCGGAAATGGTGAGAAGAAAGTCAGAAGTGGATACATTGTTGAGTTTTGGTGCACTTGTTTGAAATTGAAAAGTGTCGTAGTAGCTTTTGATAAAGAATAACATCAAGACGAAGCAGCTGCATTATAAGTGGGATGCACTGTTGAACGTTACATCCCAAGGGGTTCGTGCTGATTGTACGGAGATTGTGACAGACGGTTAAATGGCATCCCTTGAGAAAGCAAGAACTAGATGTGTCAGGAGAAGTGCAGTATTATCATAAGGAGACGTACACTTGGAATACAGAAGAGGAATGGAGGGAAAAAGAGAGGCATAGGAGGTCTAAAAGAGAGAGGGAGGAAGATGGTGAGCTTGAGACAGTTAAAAATGGTGGATAAAAGGGAGATGGTTTGTTAAAAAGAATGGTAGAAAGTGTAAGCAGAGTGAGCTGAAGACAGGAGTAGAAATGGAAGCGAATGAGGGCAAAGTATTGGAGGTGGTAGGTGTGGTGAAGTTCTCGGAGCCCGAGGCTTGCACCGAGGGTCAGGATAAAGATGAGTCTGTGACATTAGGAGTGAAGTTTTTTTGGAAAAAGTGGACCCTGATCCATTTGTGATTTCAGGGTGGGTGAAAACAAAGTTGGGTACTGTGGAATCGGTGAGGGTAACCAGAAGTGGTCTTGTGATAATTGTTTGTTTCTGCTGGTCAGAGGGAGAAGGCGCTCGGCATTAAACAAATGAGGTCAAGAAATGTGAATTATTTCACTCTCAAGAAAAGGAGCGATTACTTGGGTAGCAGAAAATGTAAAAGTTGACCAACTGAAGATTCCTGGTGTTTGTGATGCTCGTCATTTGGTGCGACGCAGACAGGGTGGCGAGAGTGGTGAAACAGAAGAGTCATTGTCTGTTCTTTTGAGTTTTGATGTTGAGTCTCTGCCCGACAATGTGATGTTAAGATATATAAGTTATCCTGTACAAGCTTTTGTACCGAATACACTACATTGTTACAGGTGTCAAGCTTATGGGAATGTGGCAGCAGTGTGTAGGAGGGAGGTTCCTAGTGTGAGAAGTGTGCAGAAGGGCATGAGACAAAGGAATGTATAGCATTGGGAGAAGGAGTGGTATGTGTTAATTGTAGGGGTGCCCATGGAGCTTGGAGTCAGAAATGTCCCGTGGGAGATAGGCGGGTTGAGGTTTCCAGGGTTAGAGTAGTGCAGAAGTTGTCATATGCTGAAGCAGTGAAGAAAGTAGAGGAAGATGGGTCAAAGGGGGAGGGATCCTGAGAGGAGTGGTTTGAGTAGTATATCTGTACCAGTACAGAGAGAGAGAGGCCAACAAGTGATATATGTTTCAGTAAGATTGGATTTTTAGCATTGATAGCAAGTCGCAGAAAATTGAGGTTGTGGTGGCAGCTGCAGAGAAGTAGTTGGGTGTGCAAGACTTGACATCAGAAGAGTTACATGGTGTGTTAAGTGGTGATGTCCCATCCTTTCAGGTTGTTGGCATGAGGTATGACTAAATAGATTTGAATAGTGGAGTAGGGTGATGTTATTTTTTATTTTATTTATATACCTTTTTTGTGAGTGTAGTGTTAGATTAGTGAGTTGTACTCCAGTCTAGTAGGTGGCGGTAATGCAACATATTGGATGCCAACCGCCGTTATACCTCATCGAAGAAGAAGGTCAGAAGTGTCTATCTCTTTCTAGTTAAGTTAGCAGAATGGCATCTCCTCCATTTGAAGAAGTAGACCTGAACAAGGAACACGAAGAAATGTGAGCTATTGTCCAGTTAAACCATTTTAGGGAAATGTTGACCATTAGTAGAGTGTCGTCAAGGTTAGCTAACGTTAGCTCAGTCAGAACCATGTGACGTTAACAGGGATTGGAAAAACTATGATTTAGAACGCCAGCTAACGTTAACTGTAAAAAATAATGGCTGGATTTCCAGAGTAACTCAGTCTATTACAGAGAATGAAATAATGTGTTGTAGAGGGATGGTGGCGATACAGCACAAAATCCCAGCCGATGGTGGCTGCATTACATCCAGTCAGAGGTTCCTGTCAATCTGTCTGGATGGCGATGTATTTATTGGACATGTCACTAATCCTTATGAAGGACTTCCTGGCAGAAGAGGTTACTCGACCAGTCAGCAGCCGATATGCCAGTTAAATAATTGGTGAAATGTTGCTTGATTATAAATTAACGTTTATCCGTAGTGGGTAGGTGCTCAATATATAATCAGTATCATATTTATCACCAGCACTGTTTGGCGCAATGGTAACACATTTGCCTTTTGATTAGACGACCAGAGTTGGAATCGCAGCCAGCATCATGATTCATGACATTTCATTCTAACCAATAATGGGGAGTGCTCATTATGAATACATTGTGATTTAGTTTCGGTATCATTCTAACTTTTCTTATGATTTTGTTTGCAGAGCATTAAGGCTGGCAGTTTATCACCAGTTCACCCTATGGGCACAAGGGAGAATTACATGCTGACTACACCGTTCGCGTCGCATGCGCAAGCGGTGCAAAATAAATTTACACATGCATGTTATTCAATCATTGCACTCACACTGCTCGTGAACGTCTTCGTGGCCAGGCGCTTAAATATAACTTTGTTATATTTGTGACTCTCAATACACTGCAAGTTCTGCCTCTCCCTGCCATCTATTGGAAAGGAATGGTAACTACACTGGACAGCTAGTTGGCAGAGTCAAAGTAGACTTTAATAATATATGCCATTTAGCAGACGCCTTTATCCAAAGGGTGGAAACAGATCATAGAAAGAGGATTACAATTTTGATATCATGGATGGTCAGTCCTTGCATCTATAGCACTGCCTATGAATTTGAGAGTGGTTACATTTCTCCAGCCGCATCCCTCAGCATTTTACCAAAAGAGGAGCAGGGAGTCACTTTGTTATTGTTTCTATTGCCACTTTAAGAAGTTAAGATGCAGATGAAATTCACACACCAATCTGTATGTTACAGATACTATATGTCCCATCACTGACAGTTAGTGAATACACGGCATTCAGCACAGCAAACAATCAATGAAATGTATTTTACAAAATACCTTTTTACATCAAAATAATAACCACAGTGGTTATAGAGGGTGCAACAGTTCAACACCTCAGGAGCAAATGTCAGTTGGCTTTTCATAGGTTGAGAGAGAGGGAGTCGAAACAGCAGGACCGGGACAAGGTCGCACATCCATTGAAAGGGGTTTTAAAAAATCTGTGGAAAACAGTTCCACTCTGATTCCCTTTATAGATGGGTGTATCTTTGAATTCGCTGTTGAATGGCCTGCTCCTTCTCTACTTTCAGAACACCAGCCCCCTCCCCTAAAGTGATTGATAGTATATCTTGGCTCGCACTGTGATGATTGGGATTCTGAGCTCTCAGGTTCATACAGCGAGTTATGGTCTTCACTGATCTCACTCTCCGTCAGCTCCATCTGTGGCGTATTGGGCCAGGACTCGGTTATATACTGATGGTCGTGAGTGCTATCTAGCTGGGCCCCGAGCGCTTTAGTGATGGTCCCGGTGGACCTCTTCTCCACCGCAGCACAGGAACACTGGCACCCAGGGTTCAGTTTTGCATGCTGTACTAACCCTTCTTTCCTGTTTGGCATGCTGTACTAACCCTTCTTTCCTGTTTGGCATGCTGTACTAACCCTTCTTTCCTGTTTGGCATGCTGTACTAACCCTTCTTTCCTGTTGATAGAAAATAATTAAGGCATCTGTTAGGCTATAGTTATATTCAAGAATCACTGCATATACTTGAAATGAACAATAGCCTTAGAAATAACATGGATTCGCATGTACCTCTGCCTCCAGTCTCCTCCAGGATGAAAAACTTTTCAGGGATGAAGATGTCATCCTGAAAACAAACATGTTTTGTTAAGACAACTGAACCCAAATATATTAGTTGGCATTAACAAGCTTCCTGTCTTGTATGCTTTGTCAACACACAGAGCAAATACAGGGACATTTATTTTTCAGCAAACATTAGCTATGTCAACTTCAGTCTAGCTAAATGAGGTGGAGATAACAAATCTGTCAACAAAATGTATTACAGTACTTGACTATCTGAGGTGGAAGCTAGCTACAGTAACTACCTAATAACGGGTACACGGTGAAACTGTGTTGCAGTTGAGTAGCTTGCTAACGTTGTTTGCTGGGGGGTGTTACACAAAACACTTCCGATGCAGTTAGCTAGTTACCTTCAACTAGAGTTGCAACAATGTTGTCCAGTGTTTAACGCTACCCTAGTCAACAACAGTCATGACCGGTTAACGTTACCTCAGGCTCCATTGCATTGACTCGCGGAACCTCCTCCGTTCAATTGCTTCAGCGATGTTGATGATGGTCGATCGGTAACCCCTACAACATAACCCTCAATTTTAAATGGAGGCGCAAGCAGAGGGCTTCAACATAGGCCTATGACTCCTTTCCATTCGGAAACTCCCGGTTGCCGCATCGCAAGTGCCCTTCATCGCGAAGTCTGCCTCTGCAAAGTGCTGTCTACAGATCCTGCTAGCTCAAGCTGACACGTCCTTCCTCTTCCGGACATGGAGCCACTTCTTCAAAAGTTGTGGGTCCTCGGGCAGCCGATGGTAGCTTACCGAGGGATTTTTTTTTGGAGCCAATTCCTACAGCCTGGCGCTATACAGTTCATGTTTGAATTACTACTTGTTGTTACCATCTTCACACCTAATCTCACTCTCTTCGATTCACTCTTCGCACGAAAACTTAATATGGTAAATGTAGCTAATGCTAACTAGCTGATTAAAAAAGCCAGCAGATCCGAGCCGCTTGCTTAAAGCTGGACTATGGTCGGACAGCATTCCTGTTTACACTGAGTACACAAAACATTAGGAACACCTGCTTTTTCCATTACATATAGACTGACCAGGTGAAAGCTATGATCCCTTATTGATGTCACTTGTTAATACCGCAAATGCATTTTTAAGCTTTGAGAGAATTGAGATATGGATTGTGAATGTGTGCCATTCAGAGGGTGAATGGGTAAGACAATATTTGTGCCTTTTGAACAGGGTATGGTAGTAGGTGTCAGATGCACTGGTTTGAGTGTGTCAAGAACTGCAGTGCTGCTGGGTCTTTAACGCTCAACAGTTTCCTGTGTGTATCAAGAATGGTCCACCACCCAAAGGAAATCCAGCCAACTTAACACATCTGTGGGAAGCATTGGAGTCAACATGGGCCAGCATCCATGTGAAATGCTTTCAACACCTTGTACGGTCCATGCCTCCACGAATTGAGGCTGTTCTGAGGGCAAAAGGGGGTGCAACTCAATATTAGTAAGATGTTCCTAATGTTTTGTACACTCAGTATATAATAAGACACCGCAGAACCGGTGCAAGATATTGCTTTTAAAACATAGCTCAATCCAGGGATGAGAAATGCGGTATACTCCGAATTGTCCCATTTATCATAACTGTTACAACAAGAAGATTGAGCAACTGCTCCTTTTTAATTCAACTGACGTGTTTGTCCTCATGGTAGCTAGCAGTAGCAACAGCAGCCATTATGGAATGGTGCGTCATGTTGAACATTAACAGAGCTGATTATCTGACACTGCCATTCCAAAACGGCTGCTGCGGCTTCTGGTACCTAGCATGAGGAGGAAAATAAGTTTTCTGGAAAAACTAGCAGTCGTTCAATGTTCTTGTTGTAACAGACCGTGCAAGGCGTCGAAAGTGTTCCACAGGGATGCTGGCCCATGATTGAGGTACGTTTTCCGAGCCATATCTCGCACCGGCTCCTCGTATCATAATATACACAGGAATGATGTCCGACCCTCGTGCAGCTGTAAGCAAGCGGATCGGATCTGCTGGCTAGCCGATAATGGCATGTTCAAGAGCATTAAAACTGTGATGTATCATGGGTAAATTGTGACTGATCTACAAATAATATTAAGTAGTTATTTGTGATGCAAGGTGATTTGTAGATCAGTCAGTCAGTCAGTCAGCAGTTGCCTGCACTGTCGGCTGCAATGTCAAACAAGCCCTTTAGTTAACTTTAGCTGGCCCCCTGAGAGTTTGTTTAAAATTTCATAAGTGGCTTTGGCCTGCTGAATATCCAGAACAAAAGTATAGGTAGCTCAATTTATCTCTACTTGAATAACATGCAGAGCCTAAAGCTCATTTTCACATGGAAGCATAGCTAAGGAAGTCATCCATGTTGTGTCAGTCTAGGGAAGAGGGCTGTGCTCCTGCAGCAGATGGAGAGTCGATATGAGCAACAGAAGAGCAAGAGAAGGCAGCAGGTGAAGCTGTCACAAGCTGCACATGAGAGAAACGCCCAGCTCCTCCAGGTATGAATCTACCAAGTGCCTCTCAGACCTGCTGCTAGGTTCTCTACTTGAATGTACATGTTCAGTGCATGCCTTTTATTGTGCATGTTGATGAGGCTGGTATACTGTAGGCTTTGAAGGCCATGTGTAAAGGAATAGCTGAATTTGTGATAGGCTGATCCTTTCTCCAAATACAGGACTTGCAGAAAATGGAGAATCGTCTCAGAACAAGAAAACTCCCACACCCTGACATCCTCAGTTTGGAGGTAAGGGATCTCTTAGTAACAACAAATTAGCAATACATGCCCTCTCTGAAGATTGCCTTGCCTCCCATAATATTCAATGGGAGCTATTTTGAGTTGTGTTGCATCTTGACCCTACTATACCTGATAATCAAGTACAGTCGGGGTCACAGATTGTTGTTGACACAGGCCGCTGTACTGTTGTCTTGTTCCAGACTCGTTACTGGGCATCAGTTGAGGAGAAGATCCCAGAATGGGAACGCTTCTTCCTGGGTAAGGGCCCACATCCTAGCAGTGACCCTAGCAGAACACCTAAACAACGAAAACAGAAAACTACACCCAGAGACCATGCCCCCACACAAGATGGGGCTCTGCCTCCTCGTCCTATACTGAAACATGTCAAATGACATGAAGTGGACAATCTGGCTTTTGACTTAATCTTATGTGATCAACATGGAGTGAAGGAAAAACTAAAATCAGTTGACAATTACACTGTATATTGAGGTTATTGTGAGTGTCTGAGGTAAATGCTCTTTTTTTATATAGGCCATATTTAGTCTCATATGGGCTGTTTTCCTATGAGAATAACAGTATTCTTAGCACCAACATTATTGAGTAGGCATCATGTTGATTTCCATTGTTTACACTGCAGCTCCTTTTTGTGCTCAGCCATTTTGATGTCTCAGGGTGAAGCTCAGATTTAGCCTATTACCCCTCAGTCTACAGAATTGCTGCTCTTGATTGCAATGTTTACAAGCAATGCTCACACTTTCAGTGTGATGGTATTGCCTGTAACACTTTATGGTAATCCCATCCCATCAGAATTTTATTTGAAACAGAATATGGAGTCTTTGAATTCATGGTTCATATCTGCCCACTAGGGGGAGGTAGCACCATAGATTTGGATAACAATGGCAAATTCCTTCAGTTAGTTAGACTCAGGTCATTCAGGTCATTCACTTCATCTGTCACTGAGCAATGATTTAATCAAATTTGCTCTTATTTATTTGCATGTATTGTCTGTATACTAGCTATGTTCTTTTCTTATGTGTACATTAAAGCACTTTTTTTTCATATACTGTGTAATATCTTTTAGGCGTAGTAACAAGCAATGTGCATATGTAACCAATCTTTTTTTTTTTTTTCACATTCTTCATCTATATATTCCATTCACTGCAAATATACTTTTTTACCTAATAAATCATTATAGTTTAGCTTATTAGTCCATTAAAAAGCATGAGCTGACACACACCTAACTTTGTAGAGTTGACTAACAAATAATAAACTATACAAATAAAATGTTGCACACTATATACACACCCAACAATTCTATATGTTTATCCATTAAAATGTTAGCGTATAAGTTATTTCTAAAAAAAATTTTTACATGTATTAACCCATCCACCACCCCCACACTTCATCACACAGTATACAGTGCCTTCAGAAAGTTTTCACAACCCTTGACTTATTCCATATTTTGTGTTAGCCTGAATTTAAAATTGAATCAATTGAGATTTTGTGTCGCTGGCTTACACCCCATACCCCATAAGTGAAATTATGTTTTTAGAAATGTTTACAATTTAATAAAAAATGAAAATCTGAAATGCCTTGAGTCAATAAGTATTCACCCACTTTGTTATGGCAAGCCTAAATAAGTTCAGGAGTAAAAATTGACTTAACAAGTCACATAAGTTGCATGGACTTACTCTGTGTGCAATAATTGTGTTTAACATGATTTTTGAATGTCTACCTCATCTCTGTACCCCCAAACATGAAATTATGTGTAAGGTCCTCAGTCGAGCAGTGAATTTCAATCACAGATTCAACTACAAAGACCAGGGAGGTTTTCCAATGCATCGCAAAGAAGGGCACCTGTTGGCAGATGGGTACAAAAAGAGCATAGTGAAGTTATTAATTACACTTTGGATGGTGTATCAATACACCCAGCCGCTACAAGGATATAGGCATCCTTCCTAACTCAGTTGCCAGAGAGGAAGGAAACTGCTCAGGGATTTCACCATGAGTACAATGGTGAATTTAAAACTAACAGAATTTAATGGCTGTGATAGGAGAAAACTGAGGATGGATCAACAACATTGTAGTTACTCAATAGTAACCGAAACCCGAAATTGCAGAGTTATTAACAAAAGGAAGCCTGTACAGAATAAAAGTATTCCAAAACATGCACCCTGTTTGCAATAAGGCACTAAGGTAAAACTGCAAAAAATGTGGCAAAGAAATTAACTTGATGTCCTGAATACAAAGCATTGTGTTTGGGGCAAATCAAACACAACACATCACTGAGTACCACTCTTCATATTTTAAAGCATGGTGGTAGCTGCATCATGTTATGGGTATGCTTGTCATCAGCAAGGACTAGGGGGAGTTTTTTAGTGATTAAAAACACAGAATAGAGCTAAGCACAGGCAACATCCTAACGCAAAACCTGGTTATCTGCTTTCCAACAGGCACTGGGAGACAAATCCTCCTTTCAGCAGGACAATAACCTAAAACTCAAGGCCAAATATACATCTGGAGTTGCTTACCAAGACGACAGTGAATGTTCCTTAGTGGCCTAGATATGTTTTTGACTTAAATCGGCATGAAAATCTATGGCAAGACTTGAAATTGGCTGTCAATTAATGATCAACAACCAAATTAACAGAGCTTATAATAATGTGCAAATATTGTACAATCTCGGTGTGCAAAGCTCCTTAGAGACTTACCCAGAAAGACCTACATCTGTAATTGCTGCTTAAGGTGATTCTAACATGTATTCACTCAGGGGTGTGAATACTTATGTAAATTATATATTTATGTATTTAATTTTAAATAATTTTGCCAAAATTTCCAAAATCATGTTTTCACTTAGTCATTATGGGGTCTTGTGAATTCTGGCTGTAACACAACAAAATGTAGACTAAGTCAAGGGGTATGAATACTTTCTGAAGGCACTGTATGTTGTGCATTAGGGGGTTAAATATATTAGCCTAAACCATTGAGCTGTTCTCTGGAATGTCTCGAAACCATTATATAGTTATTGAAGAGTCCTCTTTATATTTGAGCTACAATGTGATTGTGCTGTCTTTATTAAACAAAGCCTCCAGAAGGACCTTCTGTGTTCGTGATAATTGCTTTTTTTAATTGTCCCTTTATTCAAGGGTAGCCTGAGGTCAGCCAGTTACCATATGCTCATAATACTCCATAGAAATGTGTGTAAAATGAGCCATTCATTTCTACAGGTCCATTAGCCTTGCATAAACTCTGCTGTGTTTCTCAAGACATGTTTATTTATTTTATTTTTTTGTGGGGGGGGGGGGGTCTGTTTGTTAGGTAGTTGGTATCACCGATCAGAAAGCGTTATTGCTTGTAAAGTTAGAATGT
This sequence comes from Salvelinus alpinus, assembly GCF_045679555.1. Classification (NCBI taxonomy): domain Eukaryota; kingdom Metazoa; phylum Chordata; class Actinopteri; order Salmoniformes; family Salmonidae; genus Salvelinus; species Salvelinus alpinus. The sequence goes on along the minus strand of NC_092087.1, from coordinate 26,965,976 downwards.
CTGTCTGTGTTTTCTTGGGTTATTTTACCATTATACAGTAGACCATATTCAGTATGATAAATGATCCTATTCATGGGGTTACAAATTGGTCATAGTGTTACAGATTGTTTCCACCAACATAATTGAGACTTCAGTTCAGATATTTTCAGGTAAGACACAGGCCGTAGGGACAGTGTTAAGGAGCTGCTGTGTGGATAATGAGAGGGTACACGGGACAAAATGTCTGTCTCACTGTTAAACGGGATGCAAAAACGCAGCGAGCCTTTCCACCTGCTTTCTGACTGTCAAACCAGCACAAACCACCCCTCTGCCCTCCCTCCACCTCCCTCGTTCTTCCTTCTCTCATTCCCTCTCTGTGGCAGAGATGGCATCCCTGATCCAGCCTAATTGCGATGATCAAACCTGCACTGGGTTGACGCGGAGTGGCGGCTTGACAAACGCAATCATCCGGATGGCCTGCGTTGAAGTGGCCATGGTTGGCAGCTGCCCTGGCTCCTCAGATGGGACCCGATCCTGCCCCCGAGGTCAGGCAGGCACCAGTCGCCATGAAGGGGGGCTAATGGGGGATGGTGGTCGTGGGAGGGGTGGATGTGGGTGAAGGTTTGAGGAGGGGCAACGAGGGTGAGTGAGGGCAGGGGGACAGGCAGCGAATTATCTAAAAGGATTTTGAAGAGCACGATCTGGAGCCCTTCCAAATGACTAGATTCACATGATGTATTCTAATGGTGAAAGCCCTGAGGTGGATTAGCTACGGACACCACAGTCCCGTCACGCCCCCGGCTGGCAGACCAGGCCCTTGTTACCAGGCCCTGCCAGCCAGTCCCAGCCGTGACAACCCTCCCTGAGTCCCCTGACCCCCATTACCCCACAGACACCTGGGTTAAAGCCAACCTCTCAAATTCAGCTACAGGATTAGCAGCAGACAGAGGAGGCTAGGAGGTGACCCTCTCCATCTCTAATAGCATATGCATTTAAAAGCGTATGATTACATGATTTGGGGCGTCTATTGAGAGCATGCTGAGAGCCTCCTGAGAAGCACAATAACTGGTTAGCTGTCGACTTCAATTGATTGGATAATGGATGATTGCGTGTTGTATTTTATTGAATAATGTGCTGCAAGTGTAGTGAGCGCTGCACAACAAAACTACAATTTTGGCATAATTTTGTTTTGTTTTTCTATTATTTTAGAACATTTTGTTATTATGTGATAGAAGTGAAGACATACATCACATTTTTTAAAGTACACTTTCTTTTTAAATTGACCTACAGTATTTAAAAATAAACCAACGTTAAAATGCTGTTTCTTGAAATAACATGGGGCTCCATACTGTACAATGTACTCCCATAGTATTCCTTATCACTCCTTTGATCATGTCATGTCAGCTCTGGCTAAGTGCATGTCCTGCCAGCCAGGCCTGTGCCTACTGTATCGGCTAAGAGAGGAGTTGACTGTGTTGTTCATGTTGTGGTGGATTAAAGACAAGTCTACATGTGGCACACTAAAAGGAAGTAACACTGGCCTTAAGGGAGCGCCACACTGTTCGGTATTGACTGGCCAAGCTTAAGTATAGTGTTTCCTCCTAAATGGACCCGAGGTTTTTTTGTGTCAACATAATCATATACCTCACTGCACTTCACTGGCTCTCTGTACTCCTTACAAAGAAAGCTTTCGGCACATACTTTTTCAATTGTAGTGCACTTAAACACAAATGTCTTTCATATACTGGAGCTTGTCTGGGATTTTTTATTATTATTAGACAATTTCTGCTGTACTGCTGGGAACTCCTGCAGTGTTTTTTTCCCCTTTTCAAATGCATACTTACATACTTACATTGTGCTTAATGTTTTTAGCTTTTTCCCCACAAGCCTACCGGTGAGGTAAGTGAAGTGGTAACATATAGTTGTATTTGAGTTGAGGGTATGTCTCTTAGTTTGTGAGAGAGTGGATTTTGTTGTTTTTTTCCTTTTCAATATTGATACTATGGAGGAAAGAATGCATTCACAGATTGTCCTGAACAACATTTTGGACATACAGAATATGTATTTTTATCACATACAGTTGAAGTCGGAAGTTTACATACACTTAGGTTGGAGTCATAAAAACTTGTTTTTCAACCACTCCACAAATTTCTTGTTAACAAACTATAGTTTTTGCAAGTCGGTTAGGACATCTACTTTCTGCATGACACAAGTCATTTTTCCAACAATTGTTTCCAGACAGATTATTTCACATAATTCACTGTATCACAAATCCAGTGGGTCAGAAGTTTACATACACTAAGTTGACTGTGCCTTTAAACAGCTTGGAAAATTCCAGAAAATTATGTCATGGCTTTAACAGCTTCTGATAGGCTAATTGACATCATTTGAGTCAATTGGAGGTGTACTTGTGGATGTATTTCAAGGCCTACCTTCAAACGCAGAGCCTCTTTGCTTGACATCATGGGAAAATTAAAAGAAATCAGCCAAGACCTCAGAAAAAAAATTGTAGACCTCCACAAGTCTGGTTCATCCGTGGGAGCAATTTCCAAATGCATGAAGGTACCACGTTCATCTGTACAAACAATAGTACGCAAGTATAAACACCATGGGACCACGCAGCCGTCATACAGCTGAGGAAGGAGACGCGTTCTGTCTCCTAGAGATGAACGTACTTTGGTGCGAAAAGTGCAAATCAATCCCAGAACAACAGCAAAGGACCTTGTGAAGATGCTGGAGAAAACAGGTACAAAAGTATCTATATCCACAGTAAAACGAGTCCTATATCGACATAACCTGAAAGGCCGCTCAGCAAGGAAGAAGCCACTGCTCCAAAACCGCCATAAAAAAGCCAGACTACGGTTTGCAACTGCACATGGGGACAAAGATCGTACTTTTGGGAGAAATATCCTCTGGTCTGATGAAACAAATATAGAACTGTTTGGCCATAATGACCATCATTATGTTTGGAGGAAAAAGGGGGATGCTTGCAAGCCAAAGAACACCATCCCAACCGTGAAGCACGGGGGGTGGCAGCATCATGTTGTGGGGGTGCTTTGCTGCAGGAGGGAATGGTGCACTTCACAAAATAGATGGTCTCATGAGGAAGGAAAATTATGTGGATATATTGAAGCAACATCTCAAGACATCAGTCAGGAAGTTAAAGCTTGGTCGCAAATGGGTCTTCCAAATGGACAATGACCCCAAGCATACTTCCATAGCTGTGGCAAAATGGCTTAAGGACAACAAAGTCAAGGTATTAGAGTGGCCAACACAAAGCCCTGATCTCGATCCTATAGAAAATTAGTCGGCAGAACTGAAAAAGCATGTGCGAGCAAGGAGGCCAATATACCTGACTCAGTTACACCAGCTCTGTCAGGAGGAATGGGCCAAAATTCACCCAATTTATTGTGGGAAGCTTGTGGAAGGCTACCCGAAGTGTTTGACCCAAGTTAAACAATTTAAAGGCAATGCTACCAAATACTAATTGAGTGTATGTAAACTTCTGACCCAGTGGGAATGTGAATAAATAAATAAAAGCTGAAATAAATCATTCTCTCTACTATTATTCTGACAGTGGTAATGGTAATCCTAACTGACCTAAAACAGGGATTTTTTTACTAGGATTAAATGTCAGGTATTGTGAAAAACTGAGTTTAAATGTATTTGGCTAAGGTGTATGTAAACTTCCGACTTCAACTGTATCTTCTATCTTGTGAAAAATAATTACATTTTAATTGCTGGGATCAATCTCTATTGTGTTAATGGAAGTCACATAAAGTGAATTAGTTTTACCGGTGTTCAGTCCTTCCATCTTCTTACCAGTGCCAACCAACTGGTGAGAATGCTCATCCTAATTTGACAACTTGTAGGATCTCATTATAAGGGGCCTTATTTGTGTGAATAGACGCCATGGTTCTGGAGTAGTACGTCATTAGCACTTCTGGGTAAGCACAGCAGTAGTGGACATTTCTCAGCAGGGCCAGACCAGGTCAAAGGGATTAGCACCGGACATCCCAGAATTAGTGATCCTGACCAACAATGAAAGACTGATTTAATTCCACAAAAGTAGAGCTCAGTCTTGGCAGGGTGTGATGGAGAACAATACTCATGTATTAGACACTTATTTATCTAGTTATAGAAAAGTGTTGATATTCAGTTGTATTCTGCCTATTAATTCTGTATTGTTTATCTATTTAATTGTTTTTGACAGTGGCCAACATTAGTATTTACTCATGATTCCTCATGGACACCAATCTCATTGCTGTCAGTGCACTGAGAGGCTGAGGCTGGAAATGTGGAGCAGATTGTTTGGGGTTTAGGGTTCTCTAATCCTCCCAGAGACAGAGGTGAAAGGAGTGGACAAGGGGACAGAGGCTCTCCTTCAGCTCCTTGGCCCAGGGCTCTGAGGCCAGGCGGACAGACTGGTCCTGGGCAGAGGTCAATCTAAGGAGGCTGACAGACAGTGATGTGATTCCAGTAGGGCAGAGCCGGCACATGGCTCCTACAAGCCCAGCACCCACAGGCCTCTAAGCCACAAAGCACCTTCTACCACCCGTGTCCTTGACGAGCCAAGGCGGATCCAAGAAAGGAAGTGTGCGTGTGCGTACATTTACATTGTGTAAATGTATAGAAGGATTTTAATTAGATTTGGTGGGGAAAGTGTTAACTAGTTTTGTCAAGGAATTTGTATCACTTGAATATCACAGTCCTGTCATCATGTTATGGTGTGTATTTATTTTCCTTTTTTTATTGTATTTGATTTACTTGTATTTAATGTATAGTGTGATTATTGTGTAGGCCTACACAATGCACACTCCAATTTGCTGGTGTAATATGCTAGGCTAATGCACACAAAAAATATATTTAGAAAATCCAAGATCCTAACGAGGTGTTTGAAACCAAATGTGGATTACATTTAGTTTTTTATTATTATTTTGTATAGATTTGTTTTATTTTTTTTACAATAGAATGTCTTATAATATCCAATGACTTCGTTGTGTCATGTATACATACACATGTATGTTACAATCCTATCATTTTCCAGAGTCGAGTACACACTGCATATTTTGAGCAGCTACAACAATATTATTGCTGACTGCCCTTTTGGACATTATTAAGAAGTTTCCAGAACACCATGTAGTTGGCTGGCTGATTCCATCTTTTCAACACCATTCTCCAGGAATAGATCCAAGGACTTCGCCCGATGCTCATTAACTTCCCTCTTGGCATTTTAGAATGCGCCTAGTGAGTTCTTTGTGTCAAGAGCCAGTGCTTCTTCTAACTAGGGGCGCAACCAGCCTGTGCTCTCCTCCAGCAGCGAAATAAATTGCTTTCCAAAATGTTGGTAAGGGTTGGTTTAATTAGAATTTCATTTGGGCTAAACGGGGGAAACTGATGTAGTTAACATTTGGTGGACTTAATTGGTCCTTTTCTCTCCTCTCAGCCCTTAAAAACCGCTAGAGCTTTTCTTGTTAATCTCCCAATCAATTGAATTGGCCAAACAAAAGTCTTGCTCTTCTTTTCTTCCTGTCTCAGCCGAGCCTTTTGTGACTTGTAAATGCATCAATTTTGGGTGATCCTGGTCGTGTAGATGTACTCAATTGTTGACAGTTGATTAATGCGCTCTTGTGTTGGTAATCTCTCTCGCTGCTTTACATGTGCACGCAGTAATGAGCTCCGTTGTCAATTAACGTGTTTCTAGAAGCGAAGCTGGTTGCTCTGATGCGTGAGAGGTATGTGCAGAGAAAAGGGCAACGCTGCTGCCTTTAGGTTGTTTACTCTCCAGCACTCTTTTCTCCGGCTTTGGACAAGACGGACACTCTTGTGCATAGCCCTGACGCGTTTCTACACACAAACATTTCTTTTGAGAAACTCGCACCATTCGCATTTTCCCATCTATAGACTATTCCCTAACAAAGATGGATGAATGGATACTGAAATTCAATGTAGGCTGAGTTGTAAAGATTGTTTATACAAAACAAACCAAACCTGTTGTTATAAGACGTAAAAACAAGTACCATTGGCAACACTGTGATGATTATTCGGCCCATCAACCCAATATGGTTGTAGGTGTGGACATGTTCCAGATTGTCCGTGCGAGGGGATACCAACTTGATAGCGTTGCCTATTGTTTAATTGGGCATAAATGACCCCGTGATATTCTAGCTGTTTGTGTTGGATTTTGATTATGATATTTTTCTGCATATGCTAACCCCCTACCCGCAACTCATTGACTGTAGTCAATTAAACTGTATTATTTGATGAAGCTTTGGAATGTTTGTATAGAAAAATTGCCTATAGTCTATCCTACGTAGGCTACGAATTAAAACATGAGAATAATTAGGCCTAACGAAAGTACATTTGAGAATATTTTTTATTCTTCTAATAGAACAATTAAAGCATACACTTAATAACATTTATGACGCAATGTGACGTGGCTTTCTTGAATTTCTATTGAAAATTCCGTAGCCTAAACTGGAATTACGCACAATCTGTGTCTGGCACTACACATGAGTGTTCAAATTACGCACAATGTTCAACGCCAACAAATACGGGTAGAGTGTGAAATATATAAATATTATGCCTAGAGCCTATATGTTGAACAATAATGTGAGCCTTTAGGGCTATATAAAAGTATTGGTCGATGTGACAACAGCGAAATAGAATTTAACTGACAATATAACAATGGTTTTGGAAAAAACACACTAGTTGGTATATTCTGGTCTTTGAAGCAGCTTTTATGTGAACTAGCAGGACCAGGGTGGACCAGAGGTGAACAGACCATTCAACTGGTTATATTAGCCTTCTAACCGGTCCCTGGGCATGGTGCATAATTATTAAACGTTCTAATTGGTAGACCGAGATTTGTGAGCACGCGCCCATCTCTCGTAAGATTTTCTGTTAGCCGCAAGGATAATATTGTTCCAGGAGCCGTGTGCAGAATACTTTATCCTTTATTAAAGTTGGACAGAGGTGGATGATATGGCCCAAGTGCTCTATTATTCATATTCTGATGAACACGTATATGCGCGGAAGCCTACCATCGAGGGCGTTTAGCTGATTAATGTAATTCGCATTCAAGAGTCCATGTTATATCTGATCATTTGTGCCATTACACGGAAGTCAAGTGTAGCATCATCAGACTTGTCACTTTGTCTGGCAAAAAGTGCTTAAACTGAATTTATAGCTACCATTTTAAAGTGGTGTATGATACTACACAGGCCTACTTCTCCCAACCAAGTAACAGGAGCCATGTATTATTGGCGTATAAACCCAGACTAGCCCACACACTGGTGCTAGTAAAACAGCTGCTTGCTAATCTTTTTTTGTGAAAAAGCAAACATCTGGATATTTGAGAGGATGAAATGGCCTATAGGCTTATCAGACGGATCACTGTCTTCGCAACTGGTGGGTTGACATAGGCTACATGTAGCTTGATTTGAAAGAAGGCTGAAATATCAATACAATTCCGTTCTGATATGTTATAGGCCTTTTCAGATAATTGACTAACCTACTCCTATATAAATTTAGAGTAGGCATATTTTTCTCAAAAACGTAAACGTTTTCGATAGCATTTCATGTCCGATACACTTTTTATTTCCTATTAATAAATGGCAACAGTTGAAATTGTTAAACATTCAATTTGATGCATAAGTTATGTTGATGTATAAAACGTTTTATCCACGTATAGGTTACAATTTAGTTGTATGTAGCCTACATTGTAATGTATAAAAATGCGCCCAAGGTAAAACACTTTTAAATAACATTTTATTTTCATATTATTTACAATTCGATTTTCACACGTTATGCAATAGAAGAAAAACAACACGTCCTCCTGAATTTCCCCATGGGTTGAGTAAATAGTAATTTTCTTCCTAAATGTTTATAACATTAATTCATTTACGGTCAGATTTACTGCACTGCTGCAACAGTGCAAAATTCCCATCCTCATTAATATAATTTTTCAATCGAATAAAACCTAAAACACACATTTGCTTTTCATCGGGCTATCAAGTCGTCCCAATGTTTAATTTTTATGCTTTATAGTTTCCCTTCTTTTAACAATTGTATTTGATGTTTTCATCACTTACTGACAATTGGAGAAAAAAATGCATTGAGAAATTTGCGCTGGCGAGGCTTAATAACCTGTCAATTTAAGTGTGGAGGAGACTGTCCAAATCCAATGGAAAAATCAGCTTTCGGGTCCCCTGGAAGAATCGGTCGCCACAGATATAGGCCTACATGAGTTATTGTCGTGCAATTTCCTTATGTGTTTTTTCAGGTCAAAGTTTCTGCAGAAGCCTTTCCCGCAGGTTCCGCACGTGAAGGGCTTTTTGTCGTTGTGCGTGTGCATGTGAAAGGTTAGGTTGTAGACCTGATGGAAGGCCTTGTTGCAGATGGAACACTTGTACTGTTTCTCTCCGCTGTGCGTCAATTTGTGGTTCTTGTAATTTCCTGAAATAGGGAAATGCAATTAATAAAAATTAACATCGCGAATAAAATGAACAGCATACACGAAAGGGAGCACATTTAGCTCCTTTTTTCTCCTCAAGGTCAACAGTTCACAATTAAGTTACTCTCCACAAAGGCGCTCCATTCTACAGCCTTCATTAATCAGCGCTTTGCATGTCGAAGTCAAGAAGTTGTCAAACTTTGTCACAATCAAACGCAACAGCAACTGAAAACGGTTGGATTATAAACCAGAGAAAAGGTCTGTCTCTTGACCCATGGCGAATTTAAGAGCCTTGTGTGGAGAGTTAGTTAGTGTAAGGTGACATGTCCGATTTAAATTGACGCTTCAACATCATCAGAGGGCAGCACTGGGTATCAATTTGACCAATAATATGGATATGCCTCTAAATATTGGGAATTGTGTGCCTTTGCTGTTACTTTTGGATGTAATCTAGGCTACATTATCATTATGTTATAACTGGGATATATCATTACCACCATCATATAGCCTAGTTATTGTTATAAAAGCATGCTTTTTTATTAATATTTGTCTGGGATATTAATTTGATGAATTTATAATGCAGGCTGAAACCAATATGATCTGGATTATTTGATTATGATTCTCTGGTGTTATATTCATCTCAAAACACATAGTCTAGGCTAAAACCTATAATGCGTCTTTTTGTAAATATAGCCTACATTAGAGGACATATCCTGAATATTTTGACCAAGGTTTAAATAGTGATAATTACCTTTCTGATGAAATCCTTTCCCACAGAATTCGCAGACGAATGGTTTGTACCCGGCATGGATCCGTATGTGAGTGTTCAGCGTCGAACTTCTGTTGAACGCCTTGCCACACTGGTTGCATTTATGAGGCTTTTCCTGGAAAAGAAATACAAAATATATAAATTATTATTATTTGTAAGCAATCCTCGAGGGAGTTTATAATATAGTCATATATAACTAATATAGTTGTTATTGAGTGAAATATGATATGTTTCACCTGTGTGTGGATGATTTTGTGTCTGCACAACGTGCTGGCCTGACGGAATCCTTTCCCGCACACTTTACACACGAACGGCCTTGCGCCTGTGTGCACTGGCATGTGTCGTGTCAAATTATAATGGGCATTGAACACCTGCAGAAGAAAACAAACAATCTCGTTTTCACTTTTATTGTATTTCATTTGTGAGATGTTTTGATAATGAGAAATAAACATGTCAGCTTCAATTTAATGTCCAAGTAAATAGGGTATGCCTGTTCTAATCTACTGCACAAAACATTTACAATAACTGATACTGCGTTATTGTCTATAGGCCTACATGTTTTTTTTAAGGAAATGTAAGTGATTTGCAAAGCAAATAATAAACAAACAAAATTAACAATAACAATTGCATCGTTATTATTTTGTACCATTCGTTTTACTGAATGAAATGCTTTACCTTTCCACACACTTCGCATGTGAAGTTTTTGGGTTTCCCGTCCGTGGAGCTGTTGTGCTTGCTGTGCGCTTTCACTCCATTTTTCTCCGAGCTCAGGCTATGGTTCTCCTTCACTATCTGGTCGAGCTGGCCAGGGAGATGCTCCTTGTGTGGGTACTGAGGTGTCGGAAACTTTTCGGTGGAAGCGCTTGCGAGTTTGGCGTTCTCCAGCAGTAGCAGTTTCTGGTGCGCACTGAGAGAAGCTTGGGCTTGTGAGTTGGCCATGGCCGAGGAAAACAAGTGTCCGCTTAGCAGCTCAGACTGGTGATAAGCAGAGTCCAGGTAGTTGAAATAATAAAGAGAGCCGTTGGTGGGCATCGCCACTGCCTGGTGGATGACTTGGGGTTTTATCACCCTCCCCGGTAATAAAGAGTGCTTCAACTCCGAGTCAATTTTGCCACACATCCCGCAGTTGGCTTTGCACATCGCCGCAGAAGTGCATAGTGTTCCTCTGAAATTAGCTTTCCAAAATTCGGAGTAGTTCATCAGCGCCTTGGCTTGTAAATCGTAGCTAAAAGGTTGTAGGGGGATCATGCACGGTATAGGTGAGCAGAGACCCAGCATCTTCATTCCCTCTGAAGACTCCACTACTCGCCGCTCATCCAAACGGCCTTTTGGTTCAGAGGTCTTGGACATGATCCGTTCAATGGAGAAGGCCAGCGCCTTTGGTGCGGCGGACACTCCATTCCGTGGGCAAGACATCGCCGTTCCCAAAGGGAGAGAACTTGACATTTTGTGTACCGAACTTGGTGTGAGCAGCAGCCGACCAGCCGTTCTGTCCTCGCCTCCTGAATTCCAGAAAAGACCGGACGCACATCAGTTTAATAAGGACCTTGGTATTACAATCTCAGACATTTGCATTCAAATGGGCATCCCTGGAACAATAGCGTCCAGGGGTACCAGATTAATGCTCATTAGTACACACAAAATTAACAGAACATTACAGAGCTCGTTAAGGAAAAGAAAAAGGCAAAAAGCAGTGAGTTAATTCCTATTCAACACCTCTGAGAATCTGATAGCAAATTTAGCGTCAGAGTCAATGTTGAAGTTTACCTTTTTGTAAAGAGACGACAGATGTATTCGGAGATAGCAGCGTGACTGCTCTGTCACATTTTGGAAACGGACGTCTTCATCAGCGCGAGATCACTGTCTCTTGCATTTAGCTACATCACATGGACTAGCTCGTATCAAGGGTGACAAGGAAACGCCATCACCAGCCCTGCCCCTTCTCCCGCCGCCCACTTATATACTGCCATGGGGTGGTATACATGACAGTTATTACAGATTATTATTTATGTCTCCATCCTCAAATTCTCTGCTTATACCACCAGCCATTCTCTAATCGAATAACTATGCTTTAGTCTATTCCTTTCTCGAAAAAAATAAAAGATGAGGGCCATTTGATCATGTTAATTTGAACAATGTGTTTGTTATTATTTGTAGGCTACATGTTATTATTATTATTATTAGGCTATTATTATTTTTGTTGGTAGTATCATTTGTTTGTTGCTGATTGTTGTTGACAACACTACTGTTTTTAGTAAATAGTCCTAGCATTCGCATTGTATTCGATTTATTTCAGGCTACCATGTTTTGAATTGGAATATTTGTAAATATTAGGCTAAGTAGTGAATAAGATCATAGAACACATTTTCTGATTGTACTGTATGCTTCTAATTCGTAAAATTCACAATTTATCAGTCCTTCAGAGGTTCTTTAACTTGATTAACAATAATACGTTATTGTCCTCCGGTTTGACCAGACAAACTTTTCATTGTGAGTTGCTAATCCTTGGAGATGGAATAGTTTTTTTCCATGCTGGTTTATTACTATTTGTATAATTGTGAAGGTCCAATTTCCACCTGTTTAAAGAGCAGATTGCAATAGCAAAACCTCCCTCGGATCCTATTAAACGTTTTTCCTCCACCTATTCAGAAGAACCAATTTTCCAGAGCGATTCAGAGAGCTCAGCTCAGCCCCGAAAAAAACTGCTCTTTCACTTTTAGCTACTAAAGCACTGCGTGGAACCTGGTTTTGTGTTTTTCTGAAATAAAAGAACGGATTAAGGGGGAAGAAAAGACTTAGCCTGGCCAGAGGTAGACCTTTAAATAAAAAGAGCTCTTTTTAAACCAGAATAAAAAGTTTGCTGGAATCCAGAGTTTTGTGTGCTTGTTACAATGACCAATGCCCTCTCCTCTTTTTTTCATAAGGACCAGCTTAAATTCATTTGTTTGCAGACGATTTTACCTGAGACGCACAACAAATGACTACAAAAATAGATTCCAAAATAACTTTGCAAGTTCACACACACAACCGCCCTTTATGATTTCCTTTAGGCCTATTATTGGTTTGACAACGCATTGTTGACGTTTATTATGTCGACCATGCCATTCTAAAGTTTTCTCCCCTTAACACAAGGAATGTAAGACATCGAGTGTGGATAAGTTAATTTACATGTCCTTGACATCGTCTTTCTTAATGGGTGAATGTGGAAAATGTGAACTGAGATAAACTGCTTTTATGTCGACTTTGTTTCACAGTTTAAACTGAGGGACAAACAGGTGTTTAGGATACTGACTTCCGTTCGTTTCTCTGCTCTTTTTGTATATGATTGTCATAAATAAAATTTATGTAGAAAATATACGAAAATAAGCCATACATTTTCACAACAGTCTGTCTTTACTGATGAAAAAAAGGTCTGTATGCCTATGTAACCAAGACCTGAATATGTAGGGAAATTATGCTACATCTTAAATCCCGTTACACACCTGCAACTTTAGCGCAGAAGGGTTTAAACGAGTCCCACTAATTCTACTCATATGTAAATGATGTAACTCTAATTTGAGTTTATTCAGGCCCACTACCGGCTCGTCCACACAATAAACATTGATCCTATTGCTGTAACCTCGGCCCACTACTCGGCATTAACACGTTCAGCAATTAGCTCGGGAATCGACTTAGGGGACTAGCTCTTGTCTCTCCTTTCCAAAGCAGGCAAGCAAACATGTAGCTTACACAATGCAGCTGGCCGGGACGCTGCATTTGCATGACACATTTGTTTGTTTATTGTGTCCCAATCTATTACTGTGATACGCTAGACCTATACTATATTTGGTAGTAAACGGTGGACTTGTTGTACTATCATGTTTTCCTAGTCTAATATAATTCAATGTACAGTATGTAATGTATACATTTTTAAAATCAGTAACTGTAAAGTTTATCACGGATATAGTCTACTCATATTCAAAGTAGACAGCTTCTTAGTTCACAATTATACGCATAATGCAATATTAAAAAGGTAAGGTGGTGGTAAAATGACAACAATAATAAAACACCTCCCCAAGCTCATGATGCCAAATGTATGATGACATCTGCTAGCTGTTTGGCATCTAGGTTCACTCCAAACCTAATTCAATTATAGTGTACATCATAAACTCTTATCTCAAACCATGATTTTGAATTAGAAAATGAAGCAAAAAGTAATAAACAGCATTCAGAATCGCTGTTAAACCTATTGACTTAATAAATACATTTATATTTTCTCTTCAGTTTATACACACGCAGAAACTTACAGACATTCACACTTCTTTGTATTAGTTTCGGTGACAAACAGTGGAGGCAAAGTGTTGAGAACGCCTTGGTCCTGCTGACTCTGCAGGAAGTCAAGTAGAGACGTTTCCAGAGCGACCTGCCGCTGAGAGTTGGCCATGATGCCACAAGTGACCAGAGAACATGTCTCCTACTGAATCCTATACTGTAGATGCTCGCAATCCTATAGGAATTTGTGTCACCTCTATGCGAATCCTATTGGAAACCTATTGGGCTACGTTTTTTCCCATATTATAAAACAATCCTATTGGATCCTTTAGGTTTTTGATAAGTCTTGTATGATTTTCTCACCTAATCAGAATGTTATTATAACTTTTTTTCTTAATTGAACTCAATAAATTATAGTTTGTTGTCATTCGTTCCAGTACAATAAAACAACATTAATTACAACATTTTCTTTGATTGGAAACAACAGGTCTATGTTAATTTTGGTTTTATTCACCACCACAATATGACATTGATTCTAGGCTGCAAGCACAAGTTATTTTATTTGATTCTTGTTGTTGAATTAGAACTTACAACATGACATTCAAGACTATACTGAATCAGTGGAGGCTCCTCAGAGGAGGAAAGGGAGGACCATCCTCCTCAGTGGAAAAAATATATATAAAAAAATAAAATAATTGTAAAAAATGTAAAAAGTTATCATTTTTAGATGAAACTATACTAAATCTATTCACGTCACCAAATAATTGATTAAAACACACTGTTTTGCAATGAAGGTTTACAGTAGCCTCAACAGCACTCTGTAGGATAGCACTATGGTGTAGCCGGATGACAGCTAGCTTCAGTCCTACTCTGGGTATATTGACTTCAATACAAAACCTAGGAGGCTCATGATTCTCAACCCCTTCCACAGACTTACACAGTAATTATGACAACTTCTGAACTCTTGCAGTATGCGCTGACATGTTGTCCGCCCAATCAAAGGGTCAGAGAATGAATCTAGTACTGAAAGCAAAATCAAATCAAATCAAATGTTATTTGTCACATACACAAATCAAATCAAATCAAATTTTATTTGTCACATACACATGGTTAGCAAATGTTAATGCGAGTGTAGCGAAATGCTTGTGCTTCTAGTTCCGACAATGCAGTAATAACCAACAAGTAATCTAACCTAACAATTCCACAACTACTACCTTATACACACAAGTGTAAAGGGATAAAGAATATGTACATAAAGATATATGAATGAGTGATGGTACAGAACGGCATAGGCAAGATGCAGTAGATGGTATAGAGTACAGTATATACATATGAGATGAGTAATGTAGGGTATGTAAACAAAGTGGCATAGTTTAAAGTGGCTAGTGATACATGTATTACATAAAGATGGCAAGATGCAGTAGATGATATAGAGTACAGTATATACATATACATATGAGATGAGTAATGTAGGGTATGTAAACATTATATTAAGTGGCATTGTTTAAAGTGGCTAGTGGTACATTTTTACATAATTTCCATCAATTCCCATTATTAAAGTGGCTGGAGTTGAGTCAGTATGTTGGCAGCGGCCGCTAAATGTTAGTGGTGGCTGTTTAACAGTCTGAAGGCCTTGAGATAGAAGCTGTTTTTCAGTCTCTCGGTCCCTGCTTTGATGCACCTGTACTGACCTCGCCTTCTGGATGATAGCGGGGTGAACAGGCAGTGGCTTGGGTGGTTGTTGTCCTTGATGATCTTTATGGCCTTCCTGTGACATCGGGTGGTGTAGGGAGGGCACATGGTTAGCAGATGTTAATGCGAGTGTAGCGAAATGCTTGTGCTTCTAGTTCCGACAATGCAGTAATAACCAACGAGTAATCTAACCTAACAATTCCACAACTACTACCTTATACACACAAGTGTAAAGGGATAAAGAATATGTACATAAAGATATATGAATGAGTGATGGTACAGAACGGCATAGGCAAGATGCAGTAGATGGTATAGATTACAGTATATACATAAGAGATGAGTAATGTAGGGTATATAAACATAAAGTGGCATAGTTTAAAGTGGCTAGTGATACATGTATTACATAAAGATGGCAAGATGCAGTACATGATATAGAGTACAGTATATACATATACATATGAGATGAGTAATGTAGGGTATGTAAACATTATATTAAGTGGCAGTGTTTAAAGTGGCTAGTGATACATTTTTACATAAATTTCCATCAATTCCCATTATTAAAGTGGCTGGAGTTGAGTCAGTATGTTGGCTGCAGCCACTAAATGTTAGTGGTGGCTGTTTAACAGTCTGATGGCCTTGAGATAGAAGCTGTTTTTCAGTCTCTCGGTCCCTGCTTTGATGCACCTGTACTGACCTCGCCTTCTGGATGATAGCGGGGTGAACAGGCAGTGGCTCGGGTGGTTGTTGTCCTTGATGATCTTTATGGCCTTCCTGTGACATCGGGGTGTGTAGGTGTCCTGGAGGGCAGGTAGTTTGCCCCCGGTGATGCGTTGTACAGACCTCACTACCCTCTGGAGAGCCTTACGGTTGTGGGCGGAGCAGTTGCCGTACCAGGCGGCGATACAGCCCGACAGGATGCTCTCGATTGTGCATCTGTAAAAGTTTGTGAGTGCTTTTGGTGGACCAATTCAGTTTGTCCGTGATGTGTATACCGAGGAACTTAAAACTTACTACCCTCTCCACTACTGTCCCGTTGATGTGGATAGGGGGGTGCTCCCTCTGCTGTTTCCTGAAGTCCACAATCATCTCCTTTGTTTTGTTGACGTTGAGTGTGAGGTTATTTGTTTTCCAAAATAACTTTGCAAGTTCACACACACAACCGCGCTTTATGATTTCCTTTAGGCCTATTATTGGTTTATGCACAGCTAGCTAGCACTGCAGTGCATAACATGTGGCGAGTAGTTGACTCAGAGAGAAAGACAATAGTTTAACAGTTTTGAACAAATACATTTCTTAAAAAATGAAGGAGAAGCAAGAGAGAGATATTTTTTTTTTTTTTCACTTTCAGTTTCACTGACTTAGCTAGCAAACGCAGCTAGGTTACATGCTGACCAGACCGGACACATCGCGTGCGCGAGCGTCGCAAAATAAATTTAGAAATCCATGTTAATCATTTATTGCACCCACACTGCTAGCGCGCGCCAACGAGCGTCTGCGTTGCCAAGGGCTAAAATAGAAGTCATTCCTATTTCTGACGCAGATCGCGCTGGAAGTCCTGCCTCTCCCATCTCCTCATTGGTTTATAGAAGCAGGTACCCACGTGCCATCTCCTCATTGGTTATACCCACGTGGGTGATTGAAAGAAGAACTGTTTTGCCGGTTGTCGTGGTAAAAGTGTAGATGCCAATCACCATATAAGTTCAAAGATGAAAAAGCCTGGAAGGAGAAGAGAAGACTAGAAACGAATCGGTCGGCCGTTTTATGTGTGGATTAATTGTCGGAGTAGAAGACCTTGTGCATTTCAGGTAATATAATATAACAACTCAATGTTTATAACCCAGGACAAATTAGCTAGCAAGTGCAAGCTAACTAGCTATATTGCCATACATGTTTAATGCTTTTCGACCTGTCCCCAAATGAATGTCATTGGTTCAGAGTTTGTTTTGATATTTTAACCTGCGTGTCGTGATTGCGTTTGGTGTAGGGGGACAAAATACATTTATGCACGATAACGCACGATGGTGCACGCGCGCAGCCGGTTTGGGTTCCGTGTTAGTGTTCTGCGAAATAACAACACAATGTCAAATACAGGTAGCCTAGTCAAACAATTAATATCCAATCCCATTAACCGTTACTCTCTTGCGGGAATTCCACTAAGGGACTGTATGTAGTCAAACGTAGCTGCTGCTCATTCCATTTGCTCGAAAATGGGTAAATGGCAAAAAAAAGTAAGGCCCTTGTCCATAGAGACACATGCCAGCTCTACTGGTAGTACTGCTACTACCAGCAGTACTACACCTGCACCTGTCGACGACACACGTTGTTCTGCTTCCACGAGCACATTCAATGCTAACATCAGTAATTCTACATTTGTTGTTAGCCCAGCTAGCATGGACACTGACAGTTGTGAATCTGAGGCAGCCGAAGAGCTACTGCCCCCTTACCAGGGAAAGCACTGAACAACAGACAGAGACGTTGGACCATTGAAGAGGCGCAAGTATGATGCATATTATTAGTAGATTTGGATAGAAAACACTCTGAAGTTTCTAAAACGGTTTGAATCATATCTGTAAGTATAACAGAACTTATATAGCAGTCAAAACCCTGAGGACTAACTTTTTTATTTTTAAGTCCCTGTCTGTTCAATGGGTTATTATGGGCAGACCAGAATTCTAATCACTATCCACGCAGTTCCTACTGCTTCCACTGGATGTCGCCATTGTATGGAAAAAGGTTAAGGTTTTTCATTTGAAAACTGAGAAAGATATTGACCAGGAAGTGGAGTGACGTCTTGTGTTTATGTTTGAGAGTTGCGCAAGACTTGAAAAGTCTGTTGAAGAGTTTGTTGATATCCTGTATTGAAAACAGATTGACCCGTCTTCAATTTGATCGATTATTAACGTTTACAAATACCTTAAGTTGTATTACAAAAGTACTTTGAAATGTTTTGGCAAAGTTTAGAGGTAATTCTTTAGATATTTTGTCGTGATTTTGCGCAAATTGAACGCTGTTTTTTTGGATATATATGGACGGAATTAATCGAACTAAAGGACCATTTGTGATGTTTATGGGACATATTGGAGTGCCAACAAAAGAATCTCGTCAAAGGTAATGCATGTTTTATATTTTATTTCTGCGTTTTGAGTAGCGCCGGCATGGTTGTCAACAAAGAGAGTGTAGCCTTTGTACTATCATCAGATAATAGCATCTTATGCTTTCGCCGAAAAGCCTTTTTGAAATCTGACATGTTGGCTGGATTCACAACGAGTGTAGCTTTAATTTGGTATCTTATATGTGTAATTTAATAAAGTTTGATTTTATAGATTTTTTTTTAAATCTGGCGCTCTACATTTTAACAGGCTGTTGGGACGCAAGCGTCCCGCTATCCCAGAGAGGCTAAAGCAAGGCCCCTGAACTCTCGTGTATTTTCTGCACTATGCAATGATATGGGCAGCGACCATGTAACGCTTTTACAAGATACAGAAGTGCGCTGGTTATCACTGGGCAAAGTATTGACACGTTGTTTTGAAGTGAGAGACGAGCTTAAAGTTATCTTTACTAATCATAATTTTCACTTGTCTGACCGCTTGCATGATGATGAGTTACTCCAACGACTGGCCTATCTGGGTGATGTTTTTTCTCGCATGAATGATCTGAATTTAGGATTACAGGGACTCTCCGCAACAATATTCAGTGTGCGGGACAAAATTGTGGCTATGATTAAGAGGTTGGAGCTCTTCTCTGTCTGCATTAACAAGGACAACACACAGGTCTTTCATTGTATGATTTTTTTTGTGTGCAAATGAACACAAGCTTACGGACAATGTCAATTGTGATATAGCAAAGCACCTGAGTGAGTTGGGTACTTTCCCGGAACGGATGACACAAACAACTGGATTTGTTATCCCTTTATGGCCCTGCCTCCAGTCCACTTACCGATATCTGAACAAGAGAGCCTCATCGAAATTGCAAGAAGCGGTTCTGTAAAAATTTAATTTAATCAGAAGCCACTGCCAGATTTCTGGATTGGGCTGCGCTCAGCGTATCCTGCCTTGGCAAATCGCGCTGTTAAGACACTGATGCCCTTTGCAACCATGTAACTATGTGAGACTGGATTCTTGGCTCTCACTAGCATGAAAACTAAATACAGGCACAGACTGTGTGGAAAATGATTTAAGACGGAGACTCTCTCCAATACAACCCAACATTGCAGAGTTATGTGCATCCTTTCAAGCACACCCTTCTCATTAACCTGTGGTGAGTTATTTATGAGCAAATAAGGTTTTATATTTAAGATGGTTAAATAAAGAACAAAATTATTGATTATTATGATAGTATTATTTGTGCCCTGGTCCTATAAGAGCTCTTTCTCACTTCCCACGAGCCGGGTTGTGACAAAAACTCACACTCATTCTTATATTTAATAAATGTATCGTATAGTGTGTGTGTGGCACAATGATGGCTAAAAACAACATTTGAGAGTGTGCTGACCCTGGTGCTAGAGGGGGTACGTAGCTGGAGGATGAATGATTGAAGGGGTACGGGACTATAAAAAGTTTGGGAACCACTGCTTTAGCCAATATGGTGACAGTGATGTAGGCTGTGTGTAGTGGTATTGATATGGTTTGGCTTGGAAAGGTTTTTTCAGATGATTTGTTGTGCATTGAAGTCCACAAACAAAGGGAAAAGGTGAGAGGAGAAGAGTGCATAGATGTGAGAAGGAAAACAACGTGGCTGCTATGAAAGTGAACTG
Source organism: Salvelinus alpinus (assembly GCF_045679555.1). Lineage (NCBI taxonomy): Eukaryota > Metazoa > Chordata > Actinopteri > Salmoniformes > Salmonidae > Salvelinus > Salvelinus alpinus. The sequence goes on along the minus strand of NC_092087.1, from coordinate 26,946,077 downwards.
TGTTTACGCTTGATCAGGGGTGTATTCATTCCGCCGATAAAAAAAGTTTCTTAAACAGAAGCAAACGGAATGGAACTGAGATAAACATACCTGAATTTGTCCTATAGAAACTCTCGTTTGCAACTGTTGGACTAACGATTAACCCTAGATCACCAAGATGCAGGCAAGAGTGTGTAAGGCGATATTGAATGTGTCACTGTCTGTCCATGTGTCACGTCAAATTCTTCTCTCGACCTGTGTGCACCTACGTTGTAAACTTTCATTCATAGGCTATGTTGTAGCAACCTCATGATGGGCATAGGGATGTTACACTGAACTGGGTGAATGGAATATGAATGACAGTTATCCAATATGCTGTAATAGAAATAAGGCCATGCTCATGAAAAAAAAACTGACTCCCTCATCATGAAAGGCACCGACCGCCATTGTACTGTATACAATGTTTGTAACGGTTGTCGTCGGTGCAAGGAGAGGACCAAAGCGCAGCGTGGTTAGTGTTCATCTTATTTAATAAATACAAAACTGAACACTTCAAATACAAAACAACAAAGTGAAAACCGAAACAGTTCTGTCTGGTGCAGACACACAAAGACTGAAAATAACCACCCACAAAACCCAACAGAAAACAGGCTACCTAAATATGGTTCCCAATCAGGGACAACGATTGACAGCTGCCTCTGATTGAGAACCATATCAGGCCAAACACAGAAAACCAATACAGAAATAGAAAACATAGATTACCCACCCAACTCACGCCCTGACCACACTAAAACAAAGAAAATACATAAGAACTATGGTCAGAACGTGACAATGTTACAATAACACAAGCTTTTGGCGGGTTTTCCCCTTAGAATGATCAGCATTTATACATTGCTTACATGCAAAGGTGCGGACTCCGGCTGCAAAACCTGAACCTATAGGGGAGGGTCTGGGTGGGCATCTGTCCGCGGTGGAGGCTCTGGCGCTGGACGTGGACCCCACTCCACCATTGTCATTACCCGCTTCCGTGGCCTCCTAGGAACGGCGACCCTCGCCACCGACCTAGGATTGGCAACCCTACTAAATGTCCCCACTGGACTGAAGGGCAGCTCCCGACTGAAGGGCAGCTCCGGACTGAGGGGTAGCTCCGGACTGAGGGGCAGTTCCGGACTGAGGGGCAGCTCCGGACTGAGGGGCAGCTCCGGACTGAAGGGCAGCTCCGGACTGAATGTCGGATCCGGACTGAATGGCGGCTCTGGCAGCTCCTGACTGGCGGGCGGCTCTGGCAGCTCCTGACTGGCGGGCGGCTCTGGCAGCACCTGACTGGCGGGCGGCTCTGGTGGCTCCTGACTGGCGGGCGGCTCTGGCGGCTCCTGACTGGCGGGCGGCTCTGGCGGCTCCTGACTGGCAGGCGGCTCTGGCGGCTCAGGACAGACGGGCGGCTCTGGCGGCTCAGGAAAGACGGGCGGCTCTGGCGGCTCAGGACAGACAAGCGGCTCTAGCGGCTCAGGACAGACGGGCGGCTCTAGCGGCTCAGGACAGACGGACGGCTCAGATGGCGCTGGACAGACGTGCGGCTCAGATGGCGCTGGACAGATGGGCGGCTCAGGCAGCGCTGGACAGACGGGCAGCCCAGGCGGCGCTGGACAGACGGACAGCTCAGGCGGCGCTGGACAGACGGGCAGCTCAGGCGGCGCTGGACAGACGGGAGACCCTGGCGGCACTGGACAGATGGAAGACTCTGGCCTGCTGAGGCGCACAGTAGGCCTGGTGCGTGGTGCCGGAACTGGTGGTACCGGGCTGGGGACACGCACCTCTGGGCGAGTGCGGGGAGCAGGAACAGGGAGTACTGGACCCTGGAGACGCACTGGATGCCTGGTGCGTGGTACCGGCACTGGTGGTACCGGGCTGAGGACACGCACCTCAGGGCGAGTGCGGGGAGGAGGAACAGGGCGTACAGGGCTCTGGAGACGCACAGGAAGCCTGGTGCGTGGTGTTGGCACTGGTGGTACTGGACTGGTGCGAGGGACTGCCACAGGCGGACTGGTGCGTGGAGAAGGCACCGGAAAGACCGGACCGTGGAGGCGCACTACAGGTCTCGAGCACCAAGCCTGCCCAACCCTACCTGGCTGAATGCTCCCCGTAGCCAGGCCAGTGCGGCGAGGTGGAATAGCCCGCACTGGGCTGTGCTGGCAAACCGGGGACACCATGCGTAGGGCTGGTGCCATGTACAACGGCCCGAGGAGACGCACTGGAGACCAGATGCGTAGAGCCGGCTTCATGGCACCTGGCTCGATGCCCACTCTAGCCCGGCCGATACGAGGTGCTGCTATGTACCGCACCGGGCTATGCCTGCTTACCGGGGACACCGTGCGCATCTCTGCATAACACGGTGCCTGCCCGGTCGCTCTCTCTCCACGGTAAGCACGGGGAGTTGGCTCAGGTCTCCTACCTGGCTTAGCCACACTCCCCGTGTGTCCCCCCCCAAGAAATTTTTGGGGCTGCCTCTCTGGCTTCCAGCCGCGCTTTCGTGCAGCCTCCTCATACCACCGCCTCTCCGCTTTCGCTGCCTCCAGCTCAGCTTTGGGGCGGCGATACTCACCAGCCTGTACCCAGGGTCCCTTGCCGTCCAGAATCTCCTCCCAAGTCCATTTCTCCAGATATCGCTGGTTCTCCTGTTGCTGCCCGTTACCACGCTGCTTGGTCCTTTTTTGGTGGGTGGTTCTGTAACGGTTTTCGTCGGTGGAAGGAGAGGACCAAAGCGCAGCGTGGTTAGTGTTCATCTTATTTAATAAATACAAAACTGAACACTTCAAATACAAAACAACAAAGTGAAATCCGAAACAGTTCTGTCTGGTGCAGACACACAAAGACTGAAAATAAATATGGTTCCCAATCAGGGACAACGATTGACAGCTGCCTCTGATTGAGAACCATATCAGGCCAAACACAGAAAACCAACACAGAAATAGAAAACATAGATTACCCACCCAACTCATGCCCTGACCACACTAAAACAAAGAAAATACAAAAGAACTATGGTCAGAACGTGACAATGTTACAATAACACAAGCTTTTGGCGGGTTTTCCCCTTAGAATGATCAGCATTTATACATTGCTTATATGCAAATAAAAGGAAAATACATTTTTTAGGTACAATGACACAAAGATATGAGCATTTCTGTCATTTAATATATAATAATCAGCTATGCATACATACATCCCTTTCCCCTCTATGTTGCGATAGGTGGAGGAAAAGAAAAACCTAAAGATAATGAGACCCCCCCCAACTCCTCCCTCCCAGGGTTGTACTACCCCCGCCCACCCCCCACCCCCTCTCCATCCGTAGAAGGTGCTCCCTCCCTATCTTCTCTATCTCCCTCCTGGATCTAACTACTGTACCAGTGCCAATCTAGTGACCTCCAGGTGTGATAAAACATTATAATATGATGACCTGTGTCACATTAATATAAAATTGTTAATCTAACTCTATGCTGTTTGGCTGTAATGCCACATAGCACACCTTTTTAACACAAATGTAAATAACCTTGCAGACAACGGTGTGTGTAGGGGTGATGGGAGAGAGATGTAAAGAAGATGTTAAAGTATCTACATTTGGAGGCCAGTCCATAGCCTACTTTGTTTCATATTCAGAGGAAAGGGAACGGTGCATTGAATGAATGAATAAATGAAACAACTAATGAATGAATAACTGAAGGTCACCAAGCAATCAGTCGTCTTGTTAACAGTGAGTAGCCAGCCACAGATATGTTGAGCCACACAGCTATAGTTTAGAGGTTAGTGAATGTGTGATGGAGATTGTCTATACTGAAACTGCATTGAGGTTGTGTGTAGTCTACAGATAGTAATTGAATTTACAGAAGCCATGCAAGTAGCCTATGAAGTCTATTGGAGACTTTATGTTGAGTAAATGATAGGCTGCTAGCGGTGTGATAACTAGTCTAATGTAGGCTACGGATTAAGCTAGATAGTTGATATGTCTGTTTCATGCAGCTTCCCACGTGCATATTTTGTACTTTTTTGCAAAAGTGTGGCATAGAAATGGTATATTATTGGTCCATGGTACCCATATGTTTTTTTTCTTGGGAAATGGCAAGGATCTTGGTTGGGAAATCTCGGGATACCGGCTAACGGTATTAAACCCTTGTGTGGAATAAAGTACAATATATAACCAGTTGAGGCTAGGGTTAGGGTTGAGCTAGGATGTGGACAGGAAGCTACGGTTTCAGCTGTAAGTGTAATGTATTACCAATCTATGGTTAGGGTATTAAGGTATGGGTTAGGGCAGGGGTGTCAAATTTATTCCACGGAGGGCCAAGGGTCTGCAGATTTTAGTTTTTTCCTTTCCGACCTAGACAACCAGGTGAGGGGAGTTCGTTACTGATAAGGGAATTTATATGTTTAAAGTAATAATAAGAGAATCTGAATGACATTAAGAGTAATGACTAAAGTATTTCACACTAATAGTTACAGAAGCTTAGACAATGTGTTTAGACATAATACTAGAATATTGTGAGACAGTGGGAACATTGTGTTTGTGTGTGATAAGTATCCGGCGCCGAAAAGAGATGGCCGCCTCGCTTCGCGTTCCTTGGAAAATATGCAGTTTTTTGTTTTTTTATGTGTTATTTCTTACATCGGTACCCCAGGTAATCTTAGGTTTCATTACATACAGTCGGGAGGAACTACTGAATATACGATTAACGTCAACTCATCATCGTTCCTACCAGGAATATGACTTTCCCGAAACGGATCCAGTGTTTTGCCTTCCACCCAATACAATGGATCTGATCCCAGCCGGCGACCCTGTGCGACGCCGAAAAAGGGGCAAACGAGGCGGTCTCGTGGTCAGGCTTCGGAGACGGGCACATCGCGCTCCACTCCCTAGCATACTACTCGCCAATGTCCAGTCTCTTGACAATAAGGTTGATGAAATCCGAGCACGGGTAGCATTCCAGAGAGACATCAGGGATTGCAACGTGCTCTGCTTCACGGAAACATGGCTAACTCAAGGGACGCTAATGGAGTCGGTGCAGCCAGCTGGTTTCTTCATGCATCGCGCCGACAGAAACAAACATCTTTCCGGTAAGAAGAGGGGCGGGGGGGTATGCCTTATGATTAACGAGAAGTGGTGTGATCATCATAACAACACACAGGAACTCAAGTCATTCTGTTCACCTGATCTAGAACTCCTCACAATCAAATGTCGACCGCATTATCTACCAAGGGAATTCTCTTCAATCATAATCACAGCCGTATATATTCCCCCCCAAGCAGACACATCGATGGCCCTGAACGAACTTTATCTGACTCTTTGTAAACTGGAAACCACACACCCTGAGGCTGCATTCATCGTAGCTGGGGATTTTAACAAGGCTAATCTAAAAACAAAACTCCCTAAATTCTATCAGCATATCGATTGTGCTACCAGGGCTGGGAAAACCCTAGATCATTGTTATACTAATTTCCACGACGCATATAAGGCCCTCCCCCGCCCCCCTTTCGGAAAAGCTGACCACGACTCCATTTTGTTGATTCCAGCCTACAAACAGAAACTCAAACAACAAGCTCCCGCGCTCAGGTCTGTTCAACGCTGGTCCGACCAATCTGAATCCACGCTTCAAGACTGCTTCGATCACGCGGATTGGAATATGTTCCGCATCGCGTCCAACAACAATATTGACGAATATGCTGATTCGGTGAGCGAGTTCATTAGGAAGTGCATTGACGATGTCGTACCCACAGCAACGATAAAAACATTCCCAAACCAGAAACCGTGGATTGACGGCAGCATTCGCGTGAAACTGAAAGCGCGAACCACTGCTTTTAACCAGGGCAAGGTGACCGGAAGCATGACCGAATACAAACAGTGTAGCTATTCTCTCCGCAAGGCAATCAAACAGGCTAAGTCCCAGTACAGAGACAAAATCGAGTCGCAATTCAACAGCTCAGACACAAGAGGTATGTGGCAGGGTCTACAGTCAATCACGGATTACAAAAAGAAAACCAGCCCCGTCGCGGACCAGGATGTCTTGCTCCCAGACAGGCTAAACAACTTTTTTGCCCGCTTTGAGGACAATACAGTGCCACTGACACGGCCCCCTACCAAAACCTGCGGGCTCTCCTTCACTGCAGCCGAGGTGAGTAAAACATTTAAACGTGTTAACCCTCGCAAGGCTGCAGGCCCAGACGGCATTCCCAGCCGCGTCCTCAGAGCATGCGCAGACCAGCTGGCTGGTGTGTTTACGGACATATTCAATCAATCCTTATCCCAGTCTGCTGTTCCCACATGCTTCAAGAGGGCCACCATTGTTCCTGTTCCCAAGAAAGCTAAGGTAACTGAGCTAAACGACTACCGCCCCGTAGCACTCACTTCCGTCATCATGAAGTGCTTTGAGAGACTAGTCAAGGACCATATCACCTCCACCCTACCGGACACCCTAGACCCACTCCAATTTGCTTACCGACCCAATAGGTCCACAGACGACGCAATCGCAACCACACTGCACACTGCCCTAACCCATCTGGACAAGAGGAATACCCATGTGAGAATGCTGTTCATCGATTACAGCTCAGCATTTAACACCATAGTACCCTCCAAACTCGTCATCAAGCTCGAGACCCTGGGTCTCGACCCCGCCCTGTGCAACTGGGTCCTGGACTTCCTGACGGGCCGCCCCCAGGTGGTGAGGGTAGGTAACAACATCTCCACCCCGCTGATCCTCAACACTGGGGCCCCACAAGGGTGCGTTCTGAGCCCTCTCCTGTACTCCCTGTTCACCCACGACTGCGTGGCCATGCACGCCTCCAACTCAATCATCAAGTTTGCGGATGACACTACAGTGGTAGGCTTGATTACCAACAACGACGAGACGGCCTACAGGGAGGAGGTGAGGGCCCTCGGAGTGTGGTGTCAGGAAAATTACCTCACACTCAACGTCAACAAAACAAAGGAGATGATTGTGGACTTCAGGAAACAGCAGAGGGAGCACCCCCCTATCCACATCGACGGGTCAGTAGTGGAGAAGGTGGAAAGTTTTAAGTTCCTCGGTGTACACATCACGGACAAACTGAATTGGTCCACCCACACAGACAGCGTTGTGAAGAAGGCGCAGCAGCGCCTCTTCAACCTCAGGAGGCTGAAGAAATTCGGCTTGTCACCAAAAGCACTCACAAACTTCTACAGATGCACAATCGAGAGCATCCTGTCGGGCTGTATCACCGCCTGGTACGGCAACTGCTCCGCCCACAACCGTAAGGCTCTCCAGAGGGTAGTGAGGTCTGCAGAACGCATCACCAGGGGCAAACTACCTGCCCTCCAGGACACCTACACCACCCGATGTCACAGGAAGGCCATAAAGATCATCAAGGACAACAACCACCCAAGCCACTGCCTGTTCACCCCGCTATCATCCAGAAGGCGAGGTCAGTACAGGTGCATCAAAGCAGGGACCGAGAGACTGAAAAACAGCTTCTATCTCAAGGCCATCAGACTGTTAAACAGCCACCACTAACATTTAGCGGCCGCTGCCAACATACTGACTCAACTCCAGCCACTTTAAAAATGGGAATTGATGGAAATTATGTAAAAATGTACCACTAGCCACTTTAAATGTTAATATAATGTTTACATACCCTACATTACCCATCTCATATGTATATACTGTACTCTATATCATCTACTGCATCTTGCCATCTTTATGTAATACATGTACCACTAGCCACTTTAAACTATGCCACTTTATGTTTACATACCCTACAGTACTCATCTCATATGTATATACCGTACTCTATACCATCTACTGCATCTGCCATGCCGTTCTGTACCACCACTCATTCATATATCTTTATGTACATATTCTTTATCCCTTTACACTTGTGTGTGTGTGTAAGGTAGTAGTTGTGGAATTGTTAGGTTAGATTACTTGTTGGTTATTACTGCATTGTCGGAACTAGAAGCACAAGCATTTCGCTACACTCGCATTAACATCTGCTAACCATGTGTATGTGACTAATAAAATTTGATTTGATTTGATTTGATAAAGAGGAACTGACAACAGACATGTTTTGGTACTGTGAGACCAAGGACAGGAGATAAAGTTCCTCCACCCAGGGAGGAACAGATGCGCTTGTAGACTTGTAGGTGCTTGTAGACTTGTAGGTGCTTGTAGGAGTTATAGAAAAGGCTATGCGCATTATATGATTTTTAGAGCTCTCATGAATAAACTACGAACCTTTTGCAGAATCTGAGTCTTTGCCTAATTCTTATTAACCCTAGCTTTACAACCTAGGGGGAATTGGTCAAAGCTATAGTGATTGTTATCATCATTGGAATTGAAAATTCTCATGACAGTTACTAATCAATGACCTTAATTCATCAATCAAATACAAGGGAGGAGCGAAAACCCACAGACACTCGGCTCTCCGTGGAATGAGATTGACACGTGGATTAGGGTTAGGATTAGGGTTTCATCTGTAAATGCAATGTATTACCAATCTAGGGTTAGGGTTAGGTTTAGGATTGAGCTGGGATATGGACATGAAGCTAGGGTTAGGGTTGAGGCTAAACCCTAAACCTGGACATGAGACATTTCCAGTTAGGTAAGATCCCAGACTGGTTAGCCTGAGCCCCTCTCACCATTAGGCCTATGCTTACCACTTTTGACAGAATCATAAATAGCATCAGGCAGTGTTATTTCAAAAGCCCAACAAATGAGTTCGTCAATGGCTCAACATAGGCTGTAAATCTCCTGGTAGGCTTACCGACCGACCAACAGTGGTCCTCACACTCTCCATTAGTGGTCACACAGAGGATGACAACTTCTACCACCGTCTTAATGTGAGGAAATGGAATGTGAATGTGTGACCACAGGGAAGCACTGGTGTTCAGTGAACTTGTGCACATCGCTTCATTAGAGCTATGTTTACAGATGTGTTACATCAGAGAATCACAGGACCAGCATGTGGTTATGACGTGTTAAATCTCAAAGGACTACTTCGATTTTGAGTATGATATTTGGCCATGCCAAAGGGTCATTGGCTGGGATGGGCCACATTCTTTTCAACCACTGTTCAAACTCATGAAAAGTAAAATGTAATCAGCATACTAGCCATCACTGTCTTGAGATTTTGTCAGTTAAGAAATAAAGTCTACTGACATTTTGAGACACAGAGATTTTTAAAGACATCTTAAGACTTTAGGAGATATATTTTCCCAGACCTGTCTTAAGTTGTCTCAAGATGTCTTCACAAATATGTCTTAAGACGCATCAAAGCATATTCTATATCTGCTTTGTTGTTTTATATAAAAGTGCTCAGAGGAAAATCAAGTGTCTTGAGAAAAGTTTGCTGATAAAATGCCTACCAAGAGGAAAACATTTTCTGTCAAAGCAATGGAGCGTTCCTGTGCTATGGACTGCAGAAATTGCTTTTTTAATATATTCCCGAGTGAGTCTTTTTGTCAGCCAGTGTTTGTGTCCTGAAGGCCTCCTGAGTTCATCTAGCCTGTCAGATCTCCTGCCCCTCACCTGCCCCTCAACCCCAACCACCATGCACTCTGTCTGTTTGCCTCTCTTCACCTACAGAACACCAACACAAGCACACACGCACACCCACACCCACACTCACACCCACACCCACACCCACACCCACACCCACACACACACACACACACACACACACACACACACACACACACACACACACACACACACACACACACACACACACACACACACATACTCTCTCTCTCTCTCTCTCTCTCTCTCTCTCTCTCTCTCTCTCTCTCTCTCTCTCTCTCTCTCTCTCTCTTTGTCGCACACACATTCAGCATGTCCTATATTAAATAAAATGTTCTAGGCAGTCTTTTAGCACGTTTCTCTCCCCCCACCTTTTTTAATTGTCAGTCTCTTTGAGACATTTGTCATTGGTGCCACTTTTACTCTCCTCCAACTCCCCCCCATCCATCTATTTTTCTGACCCCTTATCCAAGTGCAGGAGGTTCTCCATACTGTTAGTAATGAATGGCCCATAGCTTTTCAAAGCACGGGGCAGCCTTGCCTTTGATGCTTAGAGCAGAGGACTGAATGGCAGAGCAGGACAATGGTGAGGAAGCCTGAGAGAACAGAGCATGTATGGCCACCTGAGAGGCCTTGGTTTGCCCTGCTGGCTGCCGCCCACTCTGCACAGACCCCATGTGTCTGCCAAAATTAAAGTGATTGACAGCAGGTTGAAGGGAGAGTCCCCTCTGGGCCTGCTCTGAGTCCAGTAGAGCCATGCAGACCTAGGATACCCAAGCCTGACTCAGGTCAGTCCAGGCCTCCCCAGGTCATTCACCAGCACAGAAGAGGACATCAGAGCAGCGTTGCATGAGGGATTTTCTGCATTAGCATTCTGGACTGTGGGCTATATGGACAGGTGTATTGGAATGAGTTGAGGATTGGAATTTGATGCATTTTCTGAAGAGCAATGAAGGTTGTCATGGATTCAGGGCATCATTGTGTATGTTTAAAAGTAGGCTACTTATTCTTAGTACTAGCTTTTCTTTTCATCATCCCAATTCAAGAGTTTCTCTATAACACTTCTGACCATTGTGAAATACTATTTATTATATGTACAAAATATTTGCTAAAAAGAGATATGGAAAATACAATGTGTCTATCGAGGGGTTAAATCCTAACAACAGTGGAATTGGCAGCCCCAGTTCCTGATTGTGATACTGTTGATCCCCATATGGGCTTACTGTATGATCAGACCGCAAGAACATCTCTCTCTAATACACTGCCCTGATGTCTTGACTGAACATTGTGTGAGATTGCTTTAAACTGTAAGCTACTCTTTTCATGGAAAAAAGATCTAAAATTAATCAGTTGGGTTGTTTTCCCTTCTTAAGGCTGAGATAAGAAGGTTGTGGAGGGGCAGGAAAACATAAGAGGCTTTGGCAGGGCCTTTATTAAACGGCTCTGACATCTACCTGCTCTGTTAAATAACAGGCAATTCCAACACTTCTGACACTCAAAACAACAAACAAAAATAGGCCCACCCTCCCTAAAAATACAAGCTGTTCTAAACAAACATTTGATTGCAGCAGACTAGAAAATATATTTTTGTTGGAATATATAACACATTGCTTGCTTAAAATATAGTGGGAAGATCAATTGATTTGTTAGTCCAATGTTTTTATTAAGGTTGTTATCCTTCTCAAATGTCAAGTGTCTGAGGGAGCCTGCTGGCTTTGATAGGGGCGCCTCAACAGTCATCCCTATCCCTGTTATTGGAGGACACCCCACTGCATGTGCTCCAGTGTTGAGACTTGGGCCAGTTCTTGCTGTGATGGTCAATTGCGAATCTTTCATTTGGATACCGTTATCATTTCAATTTCCTAACCTGATTGAAGCTTAAAAACCAAAGCAGCTCAGATCGTGCCGGCATAAATCTCCAGGCCTATTAATACGTCTGGGTGTCCTCTCCCTCGCAAAATTGTTGCATCGCGGCTGGATATATACTGATTTGTACTGATTAAATGTATAATATCCCGAGGGTCCTCGCGTGTTAGATTGGATGCTGAGTTACAACGTTTTGGCCTTTGCTGTCGGTTATTCCTATATCAGGGAGCGGACGTGGTGGGCCTCTAAAGAAACAAAGCCTACGCTCTCACAATTAGGTCAGAAACGCAGTCTCAGGAAGAACATTACCGCGTAGGGCCTCTCTCGTTTGTCTGACTGTGCCCTACACCCCCTGACAAGAATGATCTGGAGAAATAGTGTTTTGAGTTTAACCACAGTGTATGCAAGGATGAGAAGTCTTTCATTTGCTCAATGCCGCAGGTCTTCATTCCTCAAATTATCCCCAAGCACTTGATATGAAAAGGAATCAGAGAGGACCATTCCGACCCGAGTTAAGCGCGCGTAAATGGAACGTAATTCCCATTTTATGCACTTTTCTCTCTACGCTTATTCTGACCTTGAATTTAAGCATGAGAAAAGCATGCTATTCACTCACACTATTCGTCGAGGGTGGAGATCAAAGCAATTGACGCGGTGGTAGATGTGTGTCTAAAGATACACTGTATTCGGACCTTGACTTAATTCCCATATATTGTAATTCCACCATCTTTACGCGTGCGGAAACCATAAATAAGGTCGAGTGAACCTGCCGATTCCAAGTGGGAAAAGCATCTGCTTTATTTTATCCGATAGAAATAACAGCATTCTCCATGCACTGTCATTTATAAATGGATAAAAACTATTGATAAGAGCTAGGTAAATTAGTCATCCGTTTTGGAGAAGGTGATTGTAAATACACATAGCAATTGTTTTAGGTGATTGTTCCTTATGATCCATGGAGACTTATGTTGAACCAGTCATATGGAAGCAAACTGAAGCATATCAGCATTTCACTTTTTCCACAGAGAAGATTATGAAAAGCTGGCCTTATAATTTGGGATGAAATGTGGAGACCCAGGCTATAGCCTGTAGCCATGCGCAAATGACAGTATAGCAACAAACCTACCAAGTTGATTTATGATTTCTAGAATGTTTTAATTATATGCACGGACTTTTCACTGTATTTTTTATTTTACAATTTGCATCATGTTAAATATTAGCCACGGTCTGTAACCCCTGTCAGTTATACCCACATACATTTGTCACTGACTTTAGTGCTAGTTTCCTTACATTTTGCACCATTCCATTACATCCTTAGTTTACCTTTTTTTCGTCTATCACCTTTGTGTGGTTGTTCCTCAGGATCGCTAGCAATAGTTGATCATATTAGGCTAATATTACAAGTTGTGCAATAATTTTGGACATGTAGCCTATTGTACACTGTTGATTGATTGAACAATTGATTGAACAATGGAATATGGCAACTTTCAGGATGAATCAAACCACTTTATTTTTGATTCATCAATATATTTTGTGCATAAAGGCTCTCTAAACCTGCTTTTTTGAAAATATATAAGATCAGAGTATTTTTAAATCAACCAATTGGTGCTGAAAAGGAGATGAATATGCTGTATTGACATGCTTTCTGTAATTGATCCCTAATATTCAGGGACAGAATTCCCAAAAGCATCTTAAAGGAAAACTCCACCCCAAAACTATATTTTGTTATTTGTTTGATTAGTCCATTGTTGAGATATCAATCAAGTTTTCAAGATATATAACTTTCAAAATACAGAAATACACCTGGTATTATGCATTTAGTATTGAATGAAAACTCCACAAGAACATTTGTTGGCCAGGAAGTGGGAGGTTTTCAGCAGTTGAATTAAATGTATTCAGTGCGCGCAAGGGGATCAGCCTGCGAAGCTCTTTATGCACCTGCATAAGGTAAGTCTGAATACCCAGCCCAGCCTCACATTCAATTCGCGCATATATGTACAAAATGTATTTCAGCAGATTTCGTGCGTTTTTGTGCATTTTTGGGGTGGTTCAATTCGTTTGAAAATACACGAATTTCTGTGCTACTTAATTCGTGCGAAAATACACGAATTTCTGTGCTACTTAATTCGTGCGAAAAGACACGAATTTAACCAGTAGGCGATACACAAGCCGTTGCAAACAACCATAGACGCGATCGCCTGTATTTATTTATTTTACGTTATGAATATATAGATATTTTGTCTTTTTTTAACCATTTAACCATAAGAGGTTATATATATATATTGTCTTTATTTAATCCCTATTAAAACATTGTGGTTTTATGCCTATATGTACTGTTTTCGATTTTTCTGAACAGACTTTTCAGGATAGAATGAATGTAAGCAATGCATGATGGTTAATGGTGTTTTATTCGGTTGTAGTTCCATGTATTTCTTAAAAAATAAACGTGTAAACCATTTTTATTGAACAGAATGTAACTGAAAATACAATGGCAGCCTTGCCATTGTCCATCAATAACAAAACATTTTTTTTTCGTATAACATTTGGGGAAACGTATGCAGTCATTGTAGTCTTACATTTTGTTGGCCAACCAAAATTACCAAAACGTTAACCCGTAATAAGGCTAGGGTGGCTGAGTGTAAATACATGGCTCTGAGTGTAAGCACCTTTTCACTAGAAACGTTCTTGTGTTCAAATTACCGTCAGTGCGAAATAGCTAGAAAGCTTTCGTATTTCCACTTGGCTGCACCTACGGTTACGATAACGATAAATCAAGTGCAATACCTGCGTCGACCTGTGTCGAGCAGCAAAACACCGGAAAGCTTCTAGCCTACCGGAAAGTTACAAGAAGAACAAGAATAGTTACCTCATCTGGTCATGTGACACTCTGGATGCCCCCTAAAAGCAATTTCAACCGTTTTGAAAAATGACGCCTGGTAACCCCAAAAAAATACCAGGTGCATGAAAAGTTTGGACTTAGAATATTTTTTGAAAACCTCCATAAATCACTCAGGCCATTGACTCGAGAAGAAAAAACATAAAATATTTTCCAGAAGAAAAAACAGAATATTTTTTGAAAACCTCCATAAATCACTCAGGCCAGCACCCATTGATTTGGGGCGGTAGTATAGCGCTCCCAGAGCGGGTATGGAAGTCTGGATCCCCCCTAAAAGCATTTAAGGCTCTGTGTGTCTTTAAGCACCATACTTTTTCACTCCATCCTTGCTGTGTGTGTGTGTGTGTGTGTGTGTGTGTGTGTGTGTGTGTGTGTGTGTGTGTGTGTGTGTGTGTGTGTGTGTGTGTGTGTGTGTGTGTGAGAGAGCTTTTCTTTGACATCTGTTTAGCGAAATTACTGATTTACAGTTCATGAAGGTTGACCGATTCACACATTTAAAGTTTTGGAAAGATCAGACTTTTTTAAACCTTCGAAACAGCACCTATGACCCCATTTTAAGGCACTTCCGGTTGGCACAGGAAGCTATAAGTAAATACATATCCTGTTCGGGGTATGCTTTTACAGAATCCTGAGAACTGACTGATTTACACAGGGTTGAATGCACTATATATCACAAACTGCTGGTTGGGTATGGCAAAACACTTTTAGGGTGATTTGATCACTTCCGGTTGCTCCAGGAAGCTTAGAATCAACACAGGTAGACCTCATAGTGGCTTGATGGATTGTCATTGAAGACAGGTTTATAAGACATTCATAACCCACATAGGCTTCAGGTTGAATTTAGGGGTGCAGGCAATGTGTTCCTATGGGGTGAGATGTCATTGTAAACTGTTTGATGTAAACACCTTCTTTTAACTGTTAAGGGTTAATGCCACACGGTCAATGTTAGGCTTGCACAGAGACCTTAGGAACGTTCCTGAGGTCAAATTGTGCTTCTAAACCTTAACAGTTCTCTCTCTGTCTCCCAAAAGCAAAAGACTTGAAATGTAGGTCAAGGGTCATCTTCTTGTCACTGTCGCTGCGCTCAGACCGAGCAAGCTACGGTCAAGCGGGGCATCTCGTTGAACTCGGCACGGCTATGGTGATGTCATTTTTAGTGGTGATTTCAGAATGCTATTTTGGTGGTTTTTCACTGTTGAAACATATTGCAAATGCACAAAAGTCAACTAGCAAGTCAGTGTCCATCAGCCAATTAGATATTTTCAGACACCAAACTGATACCATCTGACTCCAAACTCACTTTTTCCAACTCGTTTAGAAGCCAACTATCACATATTTCAGAGCAGGCCCAAAATTCACAGCGCCTTCCATTTAAACCATAATAAAACAAATAATACGTAGTTATGTTCTAGCTGCGGGTCCAGTTTTCACATTATGTTTAGCCCTATGTGAGGCGACCTCAAATCCCAAGTTTCAGCTCGATAGGTCATTCGGTGCCCGAGCAAAACCTTAATTGGTGCTGAAATTCCACTTTTTTCCATGCCTTGCTACGGGGTCCTTGAATGAGCTATCGGACAGAAATGTCGGGGTCCGTCTCTATGGGCCGAGCCGGTTTCAATGCACCTAGTCTTGCAACTCTGGGACTTTTCTAAATGTCACTATTTTGTAATGGTCAAAATGAATTGAAGTCAATGCAAATGCACCGAGGCTTTTTATCGGTCCGAGAACCTTCTAGAGCCACATAACTCACCGTGCTTAATCGACCTGAGCTCTAGAACAGGTTTGTAAAGTTTCAGAACTCTAGGTCTGACGGTTCTTTAAAAGTTCAAACAAAAGTAACTATTGCAGGCACTGTCTGCCTCTAAGCCCCTCAGTGTGTCACTCCATCCTTTCTGTGTGGGTGTGTACATTTTTCCTTGAAATCTGATGGGATGAATGACTGATTTACAGTTCATGAAGGTTGCCTATTCACATATATTAAGTTTTGGAAAGATTTGACTTTTTTAACCCTTCGAAACAGCCCTTTTGACACCAATTATGGCACTTCCGGTTGGCACAGGAAGCTGAAAGTAAACACATATCCTCATTGGAGTGGGCTTTTACAGAATCCTGAGTTTTAAGTCTATACGTTAAGAACTCACTGATTTACATAGGGTTGAATGCACTATTTCTCTCAAACTGCAGGTTGGGTATGGCAAACACTTTTAGGGTGATTTAAAATCGAATCTTTAGAATCGACACAGGTAGACCTCATAGTGGCCTGATGGATTGTCATCGAAGACAGGTTCATAAGGCATTATTAACCCACATAGGCTTCAGGTTGAATTTAGGGGAGCAGGAAATGTATTCCTATGGGGAGACATGTCATTGTAAACTGTTTGATGTAAACACCGTTTAACTATTAAGGGTTAATGCCACACGGTCAATGTTAGGCTTGCACAGATCGGGAGGACCTTAGGAACGTTCCTGAGGTCAAATTGTGCTTCTAACCTTAACGGTTCTCTCTCTGTCTCCCAAAAGCAAAAAAATATGAAATTGAGGTCAAAGGGTCATTTGGGTCCTTCTTCTTGTCCCTGTCGCTGCACTCAGACCGAGCTAGCTACGGTCAAGCGGGGCATCTCGTTGAACTCGGCACGGCCTGGAGATAATGGCAATGCCCTTTCAGGCTTTGTGTGTCTTTAAGCACCGTACTTTTTCACTCCATCCTTTTATCCCCTTTTCTTCGTGGTATCCAATCGCTAGTAATTACTATCTTGTCTCATCGCTACAACTCCCGTATGGGCTCAGGAGAGACGAAGGTCGAAAGCCACGCGTCCTCCGAAGCACAACCCAACCAAGCCGCACTGCTTCTTAACACAGCGCCTCCAACCCGGAAGCAAGCCGCACCAATGTGTCGGAGGAAACACCGTGCACATGGCCCCCTTGGCTAGCGCGCACTGCCCCCGGCCCGCCACAGGAGTCGCTGGAGCGCGATGAGACAAGGATATCCCTACAGGCCAAACCCTCCCTAACCCGGACGACGCTAGGCCAACGGACCTCCCGGTCGCGGCCGGCTGCGGCAGAGCCTGGGCGCGAACCCGGAGACTCTGGTGGCGCAGCTAGCACTGCGATGCAGTGGCAGAGCTTCGAGACCCACTTAAAAAATGTTCGTCTGAACACACTGCAACTGGATCTGTAACTTTTTTTTTTTAACTCCTTTTTGTGAACATGACCAATTTGTCAATGTACGATTTCTCTTAAATTACGATAGATAAATGGCTGGTTCTTTTTTTCCTGACACCGTATGCTTATGTACTTTGACGTGAAGCGGTCAAATTAGCACCCTACTTTACGTTTTTTGACCTTTAATCCCAGAAAAATGGCCATAACTCAAAAAGCGTTGAGGCCTCGACGCCATCTTGTTCGGGGCCAACTGTCCATTACGTCTTCGAAATATTTTCCGTTTAGGAGAAAAGGCCACATGCATTTGCAATGTGCTTGTGCATTTGCAATATTATTTATTTTCCCTCTGGTGGGAATTTCCTAGACTGAGGAAAAATGACCAAAATGTGTTATTTTTATAAAACGGAAACCGAACGTCCGAGAGATTTAGTTTGATGACTTCCTGAAAGATCTCTCCCCCGCGCACGGCCCGACGCCGTCCGCGAATTTTAGAAACGTTGCAGGACGTCTAGTAAGGGACCTTACATTTGCAATGTGGCGTTTCTCACTAACCCTATGGCGAGTGCTAAAATGTTCCCTTAAGGTATGGAAAGGCCTTGGAAAGGCCATAAGTGTAAGCCAACATAATTCATTATTTTACATTAACATGTAATACATGCATTATGAAGAAAATGGTGTAATTTAGGCTCCACAAAATATGAAATGGGTTATGAAGAAAATCGTGTATGGTTGCCTACATGACAAAAAGGCGTTCTGATTACAAGTGCACCAGTATCCAAAGTATTAAGCGAAATCAAGCACAGAAAACAGCATTGGCATTAATAAAACAATATTTCCCACGAATTAAGTCGCAGGTAAATGTGCGTCTTTTCTCAAATTCTGTTCAGCAAGTCTAAAACAGTACATATAGGCATACAACGACACATTTTAAAACATGGTTAAACAAAGACAACATTTCTGTATATTCATGACGTTGAATTAGCCATTAAGAAGAACAAAAATGAAATATAAATGATCGCGTCTATATGGTTGTTGCAAAGGCTTGTGTCGCCTACTGGTTAAATTCGTGTCTTTTCGCACGAATTAAGTAGCACAGAAATTCGTGTATTTTCAAACGAATTTAACCAGCCCAAACCAGCCCAAAAATGCACAAAAACGCACGAAATCTGCTGAAATACATTTTGTACATATATGCGCGAATTGAATGTGAGACTGTGTTGGAATACCAACTACTAAGAAGTGTGTAGGAAAAGCGTGCGTAGGAAAGGCCGACATTTCCTAAGCCTGAATCAAGCCCATGGACTTTATAATTGTTTTATCACATGCTGGATGAATCTCAGAATAAGTTTGTGTAAGCCTATGGCTAAAATGAAACTGTACACATGGCTTATTACAGTATAAGGATTAGCTACATGAGCTACCTTTCATGATAAGTCATAGGCCTATATAGCAGCAGTGGCGGACTTACCATTAGGCAACTCAGGCAATTGCCTTGGGCCTCACATCATCAGGGGTCTCGCATAATTGAATTTAATAATAGATAATTTCTCTCTTATCTTGCCCTTCTCCTCCACTCAAGGCCCTCCTCTTCTGGTGAGTAACCTCCGATGTGCACTATTTAGCGGTTGTGACGGTCTTCAGTTGTGACAAACAGAGTGGTTTCTGTTTTCATCTGAATTTGGCTCTAGCTTTTGAACGGTTCTAGTGATTATAAAGCTTAGGGCTGGATTCATTGAAGTTCAGCGTTATAGTGTTGAAATTTAAAGGCAATGACCATCTCCAAAATCTGGCTTACCTACTACTTACTTAAACTGCACACTGTGTACTAATTGTAGGCTCATCTTACTGAGAATGCATCATCTAATGTGCAATTGTGTTGATTCCAGCCATTCGTTAATTTGGGTACAGCACGTCCCCTCAGCTGATTATCAGCTGTTGTCAGTGTCCTAATCCCAAATGGACCCCTAGACCAGTTGTGTAAAGTACTTAAGTAAAAATTATTTAAAGTACTACACAATTAGTTTTTTTGTGGGTATCTGTACTTTACTTTACTATTAATATTTTTGAGTACTTTTTAAAATAATGGACTTCTTACTCCATACATTTTCTTTGACACCCAAAAGTACTCGTTACATTTTGAATGCTTAGCAGGACAGGAAAAAAGTCCAATTCACGCACTTATCAACCAAACATCCCTGGTCATCCCTACTGCCTCTAATCTGGTAGACACACTAAACACACATGCTTCGTTTGTAAATTATGTCTGAGTGTTGGCTTTCCGTCTGAGTGTTGGCTTTCCAGAAATGGTGCCATCTGGTTTGCTTAATATAAGGAATTTGAAATTATTCATATTTTTTATTTGACTTTTGATACTTAAGTATATTTTAAACCAAATACGTTTAGACTTTTTTACTGGGTGACTTTTACTTTTACTTGAATCATTTCTATTAAGTATGACAGTTGGGTATTTTTTCCACCACTGCCCTAGACCCGACGCCCTATGCACTTGTGGAGATCTGTTAATAATTAATATGGTAAATAGCTCCATCTTGCCCTTTGATTAGGTGAGTTTTTGCCATATTACTTATACCAATCAAATTCTCTCAGATCTCCACAAGTGCATAGGTTGTAGGGTTTAGTGGTCCATTTTGTATTGGGCCAGACACACCTAGGCCTCGAAATACGATTATTTTTCTCAATAGTGTGCAGCGAATTCTACTAGTTGAAATGCTGAAATTAGTATGACATCCTAGCATTTAAAGCATGCTATATTTTTGAAATTTCACACACTACAGTACATTCAGAAAGTATTCACACCCCTTGACTTTTTCCACATTTTGTTGTGTTACAGCCTGAATTTAAAATGGATTAAATTTAGATTTTGTGTCTCTGGCCTAAACACAATACCCCATAACGTCAAAGTGGAATTATGTTTTTAGAATTTTTTACAAATTAATAAAAAAACGAAAAGCTTAAATGTCTTGAGTCAATAAGTATTCAAACCCTTTGTTATGGCAAGCCTAAATAAGTTCAGGAGTAAAAATGTGCTTAACAAGTCGTTTAATAAGTTGCATGGACTCACTCTGTGTAAAATAATAGTGTTTAACATAATTTTTTAATGACTACCTCATCTCTGTACCACACACATACAATTATCTGTAAGGTCCTTCAGTCGAGCTATGAATTTTAAACACTGGTTCAACCACAAAGACCAGGTAGGTTTTCCAATGCCTCGCAAAGAATCGCACCTGTTGTTAGATGGGGAAAAAATAAAAGCAGACATTGAATATCCCTTTGAGCATGATGAAGTTATTAATTACACTTTGGATGGTGTTTTAATACATCCAGTCCATACAAAGATACAGGCATCCTTCCTAACTCAGTTGCTGGAGAGGAAGGAAACCGCTCAGGGATTTCACCATGAGGCCAATGGTGACTTTAAAACAGTTACAGAGTTTAGTGGTTGTGATTGGAGAAAATTGAGGATGGATAATCAACATTGTAGTTACTCCACAATAATAAACAAAATTATAGAGTGAAAAGAAGGAAGCTTGGTACAGAATAAAAATATTCCAAAATATGCATCCTGTTTGCAATAAAACTGCAAAAAAATGTGGCAAAGAAATTAACTTGATGTCCCAAATACAAAGCATAATGTTTGGGGCAAACCCAACCCAACACATCACTGAGTACCACTATTCATATTTTCAAGCATGGTGGAGGCTGCATCATTTTATGGACATGCTTGTCATCAGCAAGGACTAGGGAGTAATTTTTAGGAGAAAAAGAAACAGAATAGAGCTAAGCATAGGCAAAATCCTAGGGGGAAACCTGTTTCAGTGTGCTTTCCATCAGACACTGGGACACAAATTGACCTTTCAGTAGGACAACAACCTAAAACACAAGGTCAAATATACAATGGAGTTGCTTACCAAGCAAAAGCTGTCATTACGGCAAAGGGTAGTTACTTTGAAGAATATAAAATATAAAAAATATTTTGATGTGTTTCACACGTTTTTGGTTACTACATGATTCCATATGTATCATTTCATAGTTTTGATGTCCCCCGACCCACCCCTGTCTCAGTCTCCAATATCTATGCTGCAATAGTCTATGTGCCAGGGTGCTAGGGTCAGTCTGTTATATCTGGTGTAATTCTCCTGTCTTATCTGGTGTCCTGTGTGAATTTAAGTATGCTCACTCTAATTCTCTCTCCCTCTCCCTCCCCTCCCGGGGACCTGAGCCCTGGGACCATGCCTCAGGACTACCTGGCCTGATGACTCCTGGCTGTCCCCAGTCAACCTGGTTGTGCTACTGCTCCAGTTTCAACTGTTCTGCCTGTGGCTAGGGAACCCTGACCTGTTCACCGGACGTGCTACCTTGTCCCGGACCTGCTGTATTTGACTCTCTCTCTCTCTACCACACTTGCTGTCTCGACCTCTGAATGCTCGGCTATAAAAAGACAACTGACATTTACTCCTGAGGTACTGACCTGTTGCACCATCTACAACCACTGATTATTATTTGATTTATTTATTTTACATTTGATTGATTGAATGATGAGCGTGCTAGGACGGACGTAGTACATCTAACTATTTGTTCAGACAGAATTCAGAACATGGGCCGTTCTTACAGTATTCTCCCTGTACACCAAATCAGAACCGTAGGATAAATAAAAGGGGCATAAGAAGACAATGAAAGCTCTTACAATATTCAATGATTACATTTATCTAAAACAGGCTAGAGGCAACATGTGCACCATCAAGTCAGAACAGTAGGCTAAGTTATGAGGGTGAAAGGGACCAAATAATTAGGGTGAGGCACATGAGCTACTAACAGCTTACTGGACACTTAGTATTACACTTAGTATTACACTTAGTATTACTTTCTTAGCTACAATATACATATCTTCCTGGCATATTACATAATTTATGCAGCAGCATACAATACATTTTTGGATTCACCTTGTTGTGCTGTGCTTACTTGAACAGGAAGGTGGCGTGGCGGTCCTTGTGGGCAAATTTTGTCATCAAACTTTGACATCAAAGTCTGGCATTCTGTCACGCCCTGACCTTAGAGAGACGTTTTATTTCTCTATTTGGTTAGGTCAGGGTGGGATTTGGGTGGGCATTCTATGTTTTCTATTTCTTTGCTTTTGGCCGAGTGTGGTTCCCAATCAGAGGCAGCTGTCTATCGTTGTCTCTGATTGGGAATCATACTTAGGCAGCCTTTTTCCCACTTAATGTTGTGGGTCTCTGTGTCTCCAGTGAGCATTCACAGGCCGGTGCGCACTGTGCCTGCGCTCCGCATTTGCCGGGTGGAAGTGGGCATCCAGCCAGGACGGGTTGTGCCAGCTCTACGCTCGATACCTCCAGTGCGCCTCCACGGCCCAGTGTATCCGATTCCACGCACCAGGCCTCCAGTATGTCTCCCCAGCCTGGTAAGCCCTGTGGCAGCTCCACGCACCAGGCTTCCAGTACGTCTTCTCAGTCCAGTGAGACCTGTTCCGGCTCCAGGTGCCAGGCCTCCAGTGTGTCTCCCTAGCCTGGTAAGCCCTGTGGCAGTTCCACGCACCAGGCTGCCAGTACGTCTCCTCAGTCCGGTGAGACCTGTTCCGGCTCCACGTACGAAGCCTCCAGTGATGAGATCCATGGTCCAAAGCCTCCAGTGATGATCCATGGCACGAAGCCTCCAGTGATGATCCATGGCCCGAAGCCTGTAGTGATGATCCATGGCACGAAGCCTCCAGTGATCATCCATGGCCCGGAGCCTCCAGTGATGATCCATGGCACGCACGGAGCCTCCAGTGATGATCCATGGCACGAAGCCTCCAGTGATGATCCATGGCCCGGAGCCTTTAGTGAAAATCCAGGGCACGAAGCCTCCAGTGATGATCCATGGCCCGGAGCCTGTAGGGACGATCCAAGGCACGGATCCTCCAGCGATGGTCCCCTGTCTGGAGCCTGCAGCGACGGTCCCCAGTCCGGAGCCTCCAGCGACGGTCCCCAGTCCGGAGCATCCAGCAACGGTCCGCAGTCCGGAGCCTCCAGCGACGATCTGCAGTTCAGAGCCTCCAGCGACGATCTGCAGTCCAGAGCCTCCAGCGGTGGTCTGCAGTCCAGAGCCTCCAGTGGGGGTTCCCAATCCAGAGCCTCCGGCGATGATCCACGGTCCGGTTCCTCTGGCAACGATCCACGGTCCGGAGTCTCCGGCGGCGATCTGTGGTCCGGTTCCACGGAAGCGGAGGGATGAGCGTGCGGATCGTGGGCTACGTCCCGAACCGGAGCCGCCACCGAGGATAGATGCCCACCCGGACCCTTCCCTATAGAGTCAGGTTTTGCGGCCGGAGTCCGCACCTTTGGGGGGGGGGGGGTACTGTCACGCCCTGACCTTAGGGAGCCGTTTTATTTCTCTATTTGGTTAGGTCAGCGTGTGATTTGGGTGGGCATTCTATGTTTTCTATTTCTTTGCTTTTGGCCGAGTGTGGTTCCCAATCAGAGGCAGCTGTCTATCGTTGTCTCTGATTGGGAATCATACTTAGGCAGCCTTTTTCCCACATAATGTTGTGGGTAATTATTTTATTTTCTGTGTGTGTTTGTGTGCGCCACGGTTGTGTCACGTTTGTTTCTGTTTACCTGTTCTTTTTGTGAAAGTTTCACTACAATTAAAAGAAATGTGGAATTACATGCACGCTGCGCCTTGGCTCATCTATGACAGGGGGTTTGAAGACAGTGAACGTGACACATTCACTGGATTTATGGTGCTTTCAAGACAACTGAGAACTCTGAAAAAAACAAGGTCGAATCATGACGTCAGTGATCTTCAGCTCAGAGCTCTAGAAAGAGGCCTGAGTTCCCGACTTGGAATTCCAAGTTGGATGACCGTTCAAAACGTATTTTCGCAGTTGGACCTGTCTTGAACTCAATAAAGTCTGAGATTTCCCAGTTCCGAGTTTCCAGTTGTTTTGAATGCCGCTGAAGTCATGCTGGATTGACAGCATGGCCAATGTATTCAACCTTTTCTGGCCCATGGTGTTGAATGTTTATCCTTTTAAGCTTGGAAAAGAAACCCTTAAACCCAGACTTGGACCACAACTTGTGTCCAATGGCCGATGAGCAACGATACATTTTATCTTCACATGTTGCCTTCATATGACAAGGATTTTCCAGTAGATTTTTGACGTGATTCATGAAGATGACTGCTTGTCTAGCTTGCTAGCTAAGATTTTGAAAGTATGATGTTTACATAATCAGTCCAATCAAACCTACGGTAGATATAACGTGATTTGACGTAATTTTATCTGTGGCCAATAACCTTGAATCTTCTTGGATGGGCACTCCTAATGTAACTCTAATGTCAGCACCCGAGCTCAGCACCCGAGATTTTGCGGTGACGTTGTGTCCCCATGAGTGACAGAACACTGAGCCAATTGTGGCACAACTAGAGAACATTACCAACCCCTACAGTACGCTCCGTATTTTCCGCTGCCTGCCCCACAACTACAGAAAGCACCGAGCTAGGCTGAAACACCTGCATTTTGGAGCTGCCTTACTCAAAAAAGCAAAAAAGAGACCATGTTTGTATGCAGCTTTACTAACTCAACGATTTTTTATTTTACATTGTTTGCAAACTGAAATGGGACACGTATTAATGCCAAAATAACAAAATAACATGCCCTGAATGACGGGTTGCCACTGGTCTGCTCAATCGGAAATAACCTTTTACATTTTGATTGTGCAAAAGACTCCAAGGAACACGTACATGTCTTCTTTTCCCCCCTACGATGGTCACAAGTTGCGCAGGACACATTAGAAGGGACTGTGACAAGACTAAATGTCACATTAGTCACATTGAAAACAATGCATCTCTTTTTTTCTACACATACAATTATTAAATGATGATTTTCCCTGATAATACGCCTTTCCCATATTCAGTTATTTGACATATTTTGTACAACTAATTTCTACTCTCAATTCCCTGCAATGACAAAATATGTTTTCACCCTTTCATCCAGACCAAAAGCTTGTTCTTGAGTAAGACACATGACTTGCTTGTTTTTTGTTTTGAATCACCTCATTCCCACAACACTGGGTCTAAATCTTGTTTTTGTCAATTTTCTAAGAAGGATTTGTTGTTTGCCCTTCTTCTCTGAAATAATTAAAAATATCTATCTTCTTTTAATTTGTGGCTTTATTAAATTTAATCCCCTTGACTTTACTGATATCTGTCATCTTGGCCCTGATTACTTTTTTTTTTGCAGAATAATTTTAATCTGGTGGAGATCTGGCAAAGTCCATATCATCTTTGGCCATTCTTCCAATCTTCTTCTGGGCTGTAATATAAACTCTGAAGATGAGTGATGCTTTAATCCAACACACTAATCTCAGACTCTTTTCTTGGGACATTACTGTGACAGGAAGGGGGGTAGACAAGGGGTTACAAGGGCAGGGTTTTTAAAATATGTTTTTTAATATGTATTGTGCATTCAGGTTCAGGGAATCTGTTAACCTCATCAGTTTGAATATGTTTTTATTTACATAACTCTCCACATAACTCTTTACATTAACTCTTTACATTCATTTGTATGGGCAGATTAGTTACATTTCCTATATGTAATGTTACTATTGAAGTGTCACTGCAATTTCCAGGACTTCACAAGATAACAACAATAACAACAAAGACACATGAAAAAGCAGTATGTTTGTACAGATAGTTGTATTTTTATTTTGTTGGCCCCAGTTCTGTAGCCTGGGTGCCAGTCTGTTTCTGCTCTCTTGTCAACTGCTTAGGAAATTGGTTTGACAATGACAATGGAGAAGGCAAAAGCACAAACAGATCTGGGACCAGGCTACTAGTTTTGTAGCCTCCCATAAGGCAGAAGCACAATGACTCCAGCAGTAACTTTACACAGAGAACAAAAACACTTTTTGTGAGGATACCTGGGACATACAGTAACTGCACACGGGGCAATGTACAGTGTGTGTATATAGAAAACAACATCAGCGGCAGAGAAAAGACTGGCATACATCATCTCTCACAATCCAGATAAAAAAGTGTGGAAACATCTCCTGGAATGGCTGAAGTATAGGGGACACAGAAGAAAGTCTCTTTTCCCTTTGTGATTTCATATTTTTGTGCTGACTGCTATTATACCGTGAGCTCTAAAGTATTGGGACAAATGTGTTGTTGTTTTGGCTCTGTACTCCAGCACTTTGGATTTGAAATGGTACAATTACTTAATATGTTTCTTAACACTTCTACATTAATGTGGATGCTACCATGATTACGGCTAATCCTGAATGAATCGTGAATAATGATGAGAAATGAGAAATGAGAAAGTTACACACAAATATCATACCCCCCCAAAATGTTAACCTCCCCTGTTAGTCTAATGGTGAGAGGATAGCATGTCTTGGGGGTATTATGTGTGTCTAACTTTCTCACTCATCATTATTCACGATTCATTCAGGATTATCCATAATCATGGTAAAATCCACATTAATGTAGAAGTGTTTAGAAACATATTCTATTCTTATTTACAATAAAATACAATACATTATTTACCATTAATTTCTATTGGGAATGAAATTATCTGAAATACAACCAAAACCAACAACAACTGCATCCAATAAATTTGTAGTCACAAGCTTGATGTAGTCATTGCGTGCTATGAATATGGGACCAAATATTTTTTACTACTTTAATACACATACATAGTCCCCCCATTTCTTTTGTATGTGTATTAAAGTAGTAAAAAATACAAAAAGTACTGTAATTTCTAAACGGTTCACACGATATGGAGGAAAATACCCTCAAATGAAAGCTGACAGTCTGCACTTTAACCTCACTGTCATTGGATAATTAAAATCCAAAGTTCTGGAGTACAGAGCCAAAACATCAAAACATTTGTCACTGTCCAAATACTTTTGGAGCTCACTGTTACTAAAATATATATATTTTTAAATTATTATTATTTTTTAAACATACAATGATCAATAAATACATCCACAAGATATAACAACGAAACAATGAAAATATTGCATTTAAAAAAAACAACGACATTGTTTAAAAAGGGGGCTAAATGTTTTACCAGTGAGGGAACATTTTTGTAGTAGTCCTGAATTCAGTCGACAAAAGTCAATTCTACATTGATGTTGTTAAGAGAGGATGGATAGCTACGTTTTATAATGTATTGTAACCTAGATACAAACAGGTTGTCTGTCTGACTGTGGTTTGGTTCCCTTTAGGCAGTAGACATTCACTCTGAGAGGAATAAGAACAATAGGAGGTCCTACTCTCCTCCTCACAATGATGTACCATTACTGTTTTCACAGTACGTTAACAAAGCGCCTCAACAGGTTTGCATTCAACACACCAAGCATTACCCCTAATCATTGTACTCAACACCACATACACATGGTTCTCCATATTGCTTAGAAACATTCAGGAGTGAATTTAGGAGAATGAGCCAGAAATCTCAGCTAACTTTTTTCATAAAACACCTACACTTTAGTTAAACAATGAAATATATTTCATAATTATAATGACTAATATCATTTTAATTTCTGTATTCAGTTATTAATTTGTATTTTTGTTCCTTTGTGGGTATTTCTATCTGACAGAGAAAAATAACACAGTTGGTAGGTACAGTACATGCATTGATTCACAGGTTAAGACGGATGCGAATGGCTCCTTCATCCCGTGATGTTGATCTAGACATCATCATTGTCTTCATCACTGTCCTTCATGGATATACCCGCCATCCCTCCTTCCCTCACCGATGCTGTGGCCTCCTCCAGGGTCAGTCTGTTCCTCACCGTGTCATACATCTTACTGTTCAGCGTGGAGTCCAGGACGCCCTGCAGCCGGAAGTCACGGTACTTTTTCTGGAAGAACAAACCCCCAAGATAATAAAAACACTGGTCAGGGTTGGGACTAGCACACAGAGGAAGCATTCTCGTCAGTTGCTAAGGCAAGAGAGGACATGAAGCCAGGAATGCACTGCAATGTTTGGGTACATCTCGATTTTCTAGGGTGGCCTCCTTTCCTCATCTCCTTTCCTCCATCTGAATCATTAAAGAATTAGACAGGTGACAGCAGACAGGTGTTACAATGCATTCACCTAACCTGTGTTTTCATATCAGTAAAAATGCAGCGGACACAATGAGAAGAGGACACTTAATTGTTCACAATATTTTAGACCTTTAGCAAATTACCCATGAGTAGCATTTTCCCAAAAGACACGTGTACTAAATCATCAATACAGAAGGCACTAAAAACTATATGTTGCATGTCAGGTCAGATCCCATGCATGCATGTACTGATCAGCCCTCACCAGTCACTACTGCATGTATAGGTAGAAAGTCTCTCAGAGAACAGAAATAAATGTGTGACGTGATGTTATGCTGGTAGGACTTGTTACTGCTCACACTGAAATATTAATACAGGGCAGAGAACCAATTGTTGTCAGTACTAGGCTTTATATATCAACCCAAGAGAAGGTAGCTCACAACTCATTTAATAAGGGTCACAGATTAAAACGAGAAATGTTGGAATTCTACACTACTTGATTGTAATATCTATCGATCTACAGTATATATATTACTTTGAATTCATGACAAATTGGTTTGGGAGGCCCTGGTTGCTGAGCCTGTCTTACCTTGGCTACTCTAATTAGGATCTTGAGCTGGTAGACATGGAGCTGCAGGTCAATCCGGTCAGTTAGCCACGTACCCAGGAGGTTCATGGTGCTGGTGTACCATTGCTGCAACACAAAAACACAGCATTCTCCAGCAAAACACACACACACACACACGTGCACACACAGACAACCAGAATACAGAAAAAGAGCAGAACCAGCATTTCATCGGAATTTACACGCTCACTCCTTCAGGCACTCTGTCTTTCTCCTCTCGTCTCTATCCCCCTCTCATGCTCTCTCCATCTCAACAACTCCCTCTCTGTCTCTTTCACTCACTCATTCCCCTCTGACTGACTCCCTCTCGCTGTCTCCCTCTCTCAGCTGAGGGGAGAGTAAACTGGAAGAACTTCTTCTATAACCGGAGCAGCAGCTAGTCGGAGAAGCTAGCCGAGAGGCTCCAGATGTTTATCTGTGGGCTGAGTCCTGTTTGAAGTCTAATTGATTGGTAATGATCAGAGCAGGCTGATGCTAATCAGAGTGGACCAGTGCTCAACAGTCAGAGGAGGAGGGGGATATATCAGGGGTGACTGAGTTTGTGTTGCTGAAATTCACTCTGTCAACGAAAGGCCTTCTGCACTGTCCTTTTTACACATGTACAAAAAAGGCTCAAGAAATATGAGAACAATTTTTCAGTCCACACGGAAAATGTTCTATCAGGGCGCTCAATAGAAAGTAGGTATCAGTAGCTACTTAACATTTCAAGTGAACATACCCCAGTAGTGACAACAGTATACACATCTTCAGTTCCTGCTCCACGAGGTGACGATGTAGCTACTCCTTGGAGTTGTGCTAGGGTAAGTAAGAGTAGAACATAAAGGCCTGAATCACTGTGGTGACCTGCTGCGTGTGTATCACTGTGGCAGCTTCCTCTCTGCCGCTCTGTGCCTGTGAAGGTATCGCCATGGCAGCAGGGCTGTGATCTCGGCCCAAGCACGACCCCCCATCTAGAGGCCAGACCTGGAGTGACTGCTCTCTCTCTCTCTCTCTCTCCCTCACTCTCATCTTTTCCCTCTGCCGGTCTTCCATCTCTCCCTGTCAGCCTTAGCCTCCACATGCTCTCCTCTCTTTATCTTTGCTCAACTCTCTCACTCACTTTCATAACCTCTGAATATGGTTATTTCATCACTCCCCCCACCCATTATTACTTGAACCCATTATTTCACTCTTCTGTCACATTCTGCTTCCCAGTCTCAGTTCTGATAATAACCTTCAGTCATCTTCTAGAGAACACTGGTCATTTATGATCAAATATGACATTTCATATCAAACAGAAGCTTCTAAGAGTTTCTCTTAAGTTGACCACATTCCACAGTGAAGCAGCAATGAGGAGTAGTGTGATATATATGTGTGGGTGTGTGTGCTCAAGGGAAACTTGGAGACAGACGGACTCTGATGCCAGGCTTGTGAAATGAACAGTGATGGCACTCTTGCTTTGTTCAACTATGAACAGACTAACAAACCCTAACCAATTTCTCAGAGCAGATGAACACACCCAGGCACTCACTTTTTTTAGGCTCGATTGGGATCAGCAGGAGGCTAGCAATAGCTGACAGCCAAAACACATGTAATATGGCTCTGAATAAATAATGTCAAAACCCAACAGGGACAAAATCTGTGACATTCTAACGAGTTCTGATATTAGGGATTGGATAATGGAGGTTTTGGGGGGTTGTGCGTCTTTGTGTGTGTTTGTGTGTGTTCGTGTGTGTTCGTGTGCGTACGGATAGGAGTTCCACCGCTTCATCACACACATACATACATGAACATCTGCAGGACCCATCCCCCTTGGAGTGACGAGCTGGGAGGCAGTGAGACCTCCTGCCCCCTGCAACACCAACCTCCTCCCCATGCCCCTTCACCACCACCACCACCACACACAACACCCGGCCTTGAACCTGGTGTTCACACTCATATCTGACATGTTACAGGAAGCCATAACGCCTGGCAGGGGGGCAACCAACAGAATTCAGTGCAAATCTGCACACCCCTCCCCTTGTATCCCAATGCATACACACATACACCCGTCCCACAAATACACACACATGAATACATTCACATACGTGCGCATACACACATGCATATACAAACACCCTCCCTTTGCTTTCACACACCTCATGGGTCCTCACCCCTCCTTTGCGAGGCTGGGACAGAGGACTGGTAAGGGGTCGGCTTAGGCCTTTGTGCTGGGCCCCCAAAAATCACAAAAAAGCAGGAATGCTGGAGGAGAGGCAGGGCCCTCCATGGGGGGTACAGGGGGATTACAAGCAACCTGCGACTCTGCCTCTTTCTGCCCTTGCTGGTGGTAATGTGTGTGTGTGTGTGTGTGTGTGTGTCAGTGCTACATACCAGATTGGATCTGGTCTGAATGGGCTGGGACCTTGTAGTAGGAGTGAGTGTACTGTATGTGTGTGTGTGTCAGTGCTCCACAGATTGGGCCTGGTTGGTGCGAGGCTGGGGTGTGTGGTACGTGTCCTGCTGGAACCCAGCTGTGTCTGCAATTAGCGGGAGGCATGGAATGATGATTGTTGCTGCGACAATGCTAATGCAAAGCGACAGGCTTAGTTCTAAAGGAGAGGGGAGGTCGCTGTGTTTCAGAGAGACATAATGCACCAATACTTTTTCCTTCTTCCTCACACACACACACACACACACACACCTTAAAATGAAAACCAAACATTCTTAAAAAATCCATTAAAGAGTGGTAGGGCCGATCGAAGGCACAACCTTTCTCCAGCACTCCTGGCCAGGATGTCTAGTGCAGGGCTTTGTTAGTGGTTAAAAAGAGCTGTCCACACTGGTCTAGCTGGCAGCTCGGGCCGCTAAATTAGGCCCCCCAGCGGGCGGCTGAGGGGAGGACCCGGGGGTTGAGAAGTCTTTAAATCTGACTACAAGACATTATGCACTTACGACAAAGGGGCAGAGTAATCCTACCTGCTTGCTTTTCACCGCTGCTGCCTGCCTGTTATTGTCTGCTTTATAGCTCATGAGAGGAGGCCCATTGATGACGGAACTCAATTACCATAGTAACCCACACCGGTGACCCCCAGGTCCCCTCACCCCCCCCCCATTAGGGCTAAGCTGACCCCAGGGGTAGTCAGTCCTTTCACAGGAAGCTGACGGCCCTAACCATGTCCCTCCACGCTGGGAGAGCACCGCCACTGCTGTAGCCCTCAGATCCTGCCAGCGCCCTGCGCTCTGCTCTAACCGCTCTCCTTTCTACTCCTCTAAACCTCGGGGAGCGCAGTGCTCTGAATGGCAGAATTGAAATAAAGTTTCAGGCTCAGCAAGCTTATGGGCTTCAAACTGTTCTGATTGTGCCGCCTATACAAAGGAGAGCCCAGCCAACATTCATACGCTTCAGCGCAACCTTAAGTGGAACAAAAATCCTCTGTGTGTGCCCAACCACTACTAGATCGCTATGATAATCAGTCTTTCTTTAAAATAAATTTGAAATAAATCAGGTTAACAATAAATGTTCTTTGCATATCTAACACAAGGCTAACATAAATGTTTATATCAAATGAAAGCAAGCGAGAGGGACTCAATCGTTTCTGAACTGTTTTCTGTTGAAATCCGAGTCTCTCACAAAAGCACCAGTCACATCAAACTAGTGAGTGTCAGTTGAACTGATTACAGTGTCCAAATAAGAGAGTAATTTACAAAAACATGGTTCAAAAAAGAGAGAAAGAGCTTGTTGTGAGGAACGAAACGGTTGGAATTATGGACTACGCAGCGTCATTGAGTAAACACACAATAAAGGACAGAAAAGCTCAGTGGAGAAAAAACAGAGCCACGGTCTGAGCAAAGTGAGCCATTCTCCTCACAAAAGGCCGCTTAGAGGCGGATTGAGGGGCTCAGAATGACGGGTAAAACACTTGTGGGCTTCAGACTCTATAGGGGGAGCGAAATGGAATAAGCCAGCAAGCACTTGAGGATCCCGCCGAGCACCTGAATGGGAAGGAGGGACGGGGGGTCGGAGAGGGGGTGCAGAAGGTGAATGGCCTGCCTTTCGGGACCAATTTGTCTCTTTTCACCATTTTCCCCTGCCTCTCCGCTGACAGATGTACAAAGAGGGACCCGCACTGAGCCTCTCATCCACACGCACCCGCAAGCAGCTGTCACTTTTGTCAGACAAGTTAATCAAACAAATGCCACCATACCTCCCTTTAGATAAAGAGGGAGAAAGAGAGGGAAACAGAGAAAGAAAGACACAGAGAGAGAGAGAAAGAAAGAAAGAGAGAGAAAATGGTGTGTGTATGTAATGTATGTGTGATCAACCAACCCGTTCACCCCCCTTCACCGAACAGTGGGACTTGTCCCACTCAACATAAAAGACAGCTTCATTTAACTTCCATTTCCCTCATCTTATGTTATTCATCCATTCCTGCCCTCATTTGGATTTGACCACTGACATGGACCTCTGGCCCTCTGGGGTAAGTCAGAAGGGATTTATGCCAGAGTCTGAGATCACAGTGAGGGTAGATGGATGGAAACAAAATGCTCCCTCAGTAATTATAAAGAGTCTAAGCTGCTTACAGGCTTCATTAAAGGGAAGCGAAACCTTTTGACATATTTTCAACAGTCACAGTGAATCAATATACTACCTGTTTGTTATCCTTAGTCTTTTTTTATTCTACCCTACTATTGTTCAGATTCATCATCCATTCTAGAGACTCTTTTCACTATTGGTTTATATCAACATAATGAGATCATGGGTTTACATGGAAAAAACACATCATTGTGGTCCTCTGTGGCTGAGTTGGTAGAGCACGGCACTTGCAATGACAAGATTGCAGGTTCAATTCCCGCTGGGACCACCAATATTAAAACGTATGCATGTGAATAAAAGCGCCTGCTAAATAGCAGATATTATTATATTATTACATATATGTTTTTTTTATATCTTAAGAATAGCCTGCGTTATGTTAACATGTCCTCATCCCCCTAAGCCATAAACACATTTCTTCAACCATAATTGTGACAATGTAGAGTTTCCAAGAGTAAATTACGCTTTTGTTTTAATTGTAAACATGTTCGCTTCTCTTTTTGTTGATGTAATTTGATATGAAGTTAATCCAACTGATAAAGATCAACAGCACTAAACAAAACATTTCAATAGATAAAATATAGCATGTCATGAATATAGTATAGTATTCAATAAGGCCAACACAGTATTTCATTTGTAAAAGTGAAAAAACAAATTCTCCAACATTAAACACTGGATGGTGAACAACAGCAGATAAATCATGGTAGCTCTTTATAATAAATCCACCTAATAAAGTATTTATAATGGATTAGTAAATAGTTTATTCATAATTTATAATTCATTACTCCATTCATAAGATGTTTAATATCATGCTTTTTTGTCTGAGAGTTACCTTTTTCGTAGAGTTCGCAAACCGGAACTCCCATTTCTAACAAGAACTCAAATGTTAAATAGTTGAATAGTTCTGGGTTGACCGAGATTAGACTACTCTAAAGAAGGACTGCAATCCACACTTTGGTTTTGGTAGAAAAGTCACTGCCATGAAATGCTTATGTTAGCATTTTCAGACTAAAAACTTTATTTTATTGCAACAGTGTGACTGCTTTGGAATAAAATGTTCAATATATTTTCTTAAGCATCCAATGTATTGTGACTTTATTGTTTAACCATTGATGTGTTTTAGGGGCCCTTTTGAGACCTTAAATAGCATCAGGTACTGATGGAATGTCTATCAATGGCATGTCAATCTTCTGTGAGAAATTACACTAGTCATTGAAAACATTTATAAAGTATTTATAAAGTATACAGTGCATTCGGAAAGTATTCAGACCCCTTGACTTTTTCCACATTTTGTTACGTTACAACCTTATTCAACCTTTTTCTCAATCTACACATTACCCAATAATGACAAAGCAAAACAGGTTCGGAAAATTTTGACAATTTATTAAAAAAAATAAAACGGAAATATCACATTTACATAAGTATTCAGACCCTTTACTCAGTACTTTGTTAAAGCACCTTTGGTAGTGATCACAGCCATGAGTCTTCTTGGGTATTATAAGGTAAGACCCAATTGCAGACTGTGTGAAGTAACAATAGGGCACAGGGTCAGGGGGGGTACAGGGTCAGGACAGGCAAGGGTCAAAAACCAGGAGGACGAGAAAAAGAGAGACTAGGGAAAAACAGGAGCTGAGACAAAATGCGGGAAGGCTTGAACAAACAAGACCAGCTGGCACAGACAGACAGAAAAAACAGGTATACATACCCAGAGGATAAGTGGGGAAGATGAAGATGGCCGACACCTGGAGGGGGTGGAGACAAGCACAAGGACAGGTGAAACACATCAGGGCGTGACAGGTATGACACTACAAGCTTGGCACACCTGTATTTGGGGAGTTTCTCCCATTCCTCTCTGCAGATCCTCTCAAGCTCTGTCAGGTTGGATGAGGAGCATTGCTGCACAGCTATTTTCAGGTCTCTCCAGAGATGTTCGATCAGGTTCAAGTCCGGGCTCTGACTGGGCCACTCAAGGACATTCAGAATTGTCCCGAAGCCTCTCCTGCGTTGTCTTGGCTGTGTGCTTAGGGTCATTGTCCTGTTGGAAGGTGAACCTTCACCCAATCTGAGGTCCTGAGCACTCTGGAGCAGGTTTTCATCAAGGATCTCTCTGTACTTTGCTCAGTTCATCTTTCCCTCGATCCTGACCCGTCTCCAAGTCCCTGCCGCTGCAGAACATCCCCACAGCATGATTCTGCCACCGCCATGCTTCACTGTAGGGATGGTGCCAGGTTTCCTCCAGATGTGACACATGGCATTCAGGCCGAAGAGTTCAATGTTGGTTTCATCAGACCAGAGAATCTTGTTTCTCATGGTATGAGTGTCCTTTAGGTGGCTTTTGGCAAACTCCAAGCAGGCTGTCATGTGCCTTTTACTGAGGAGTGGCTTCCGTCTGACCACTCTACCATAAAGGCTTGATTGGTGGAGTGCTGCAGAGATGGTTGTCCTTCTGGAAGGTTCTCCCATCTCCTCAGAGGAACTCTGGAGCTCAGTCAGAGTGACCATCGGGTTCTTCGTTACCTCCCTGACAAAGGTCCTTCTCCCCCAATTGCTCAGTTTGGCCGGGGGGGCAGCTCTAGAAAATGTCTTGTTGGTTCCAAACTTCTTCCATTTAAGAATGATGGAGGCCACTCTGTTCTTGGGGACATTTAATGCTGCAGAAAAGTTTTGGTACCCTTCCCTAGATCCTTGCCTCGACACAATCCTATCTCGGAGCTCTAAGGACAATTCCTTCAACCTCAAGGCTTAGGTTTTGCTCTGAAATGCACTGTCAACTGTGGGACCTTATAGCAAATCAAATAACATTTTATTGGTCACATACACATGGTTAGCAGATGTTAATGCGAGGGTAGCGAAATGCTTGTGCTTCTAGTTCCAATGGTGCAGTAATATCTAACAAGTAATATCTAACAATTCCCAACAACTACCTACTACATACAAATCTAACAAGTAATCTAACAATTCCCCACCAACTACCTAATACACACAAATCTAAAGGGGTGAATGAAAATATATACATATACATATATGGATGAGCGATGGCCAAACGACATAGGCAAGGTGCAATAGATGGTATAAAATACAGTATATACATGTGATGAGTAAAGTAAGATATGTAAACATTATTAAAGTGGCATTATTTAAAGTGGCATTGTTTAAAGTGACTAGTGATACATTTATTAAAGTGTCCAGTGATTGGGTCTCAGTGTAGGCAGCAGCCTCTCTGAGTTAGTGATGGCTATTTAACAGTCTGATGGCCTTGAGCTAGAAGCGTTTTTTTCAATCTCTCAGTCCCAGCTTTGATGCACCTGTACTGACCTCTACTTCTGGATGATGGTGGTGTGAACAGGCAGTGGCTCGGGTGGTTGTTGTCCTTGATGATCTTTTTGGCCTTCCTGTGACAACGGGTGTTGCAGGTGTCATGGAGGGCAGGTAGTTTCCCCCCGGGGATGCGTTGTGCAGATCACACCACCCTCTGGAGAGCCTTGCGGTTGAGGGTGGTGCAGTTGCCGTACCAGGCTGTGATACAGCCCGACAGGATGCTCTTGATTGTGCATCTGTAAAAATTTGTCAGGGTTTTGGGTGACAGGCCAGATTTCTTCAGCCTCCTGAGGTTGAAGAGGCGCTGTTGTGCCTTCTTCACTACACTGTCTGTGTGGGTGAACCATTTCAGTTTGTCTGTGACATGTACGCCCAGGAACTTAAAAATGTCCACCTTCTCCACTGCTGTCCCCTCGATGTGGATAGGGGGTACTCCCTCTGCTGTTTCCTGAAGACCACGATCATCTCCTTTGTTTTTTGTTGACGTTGAGTGAGAGGTTGTTTTCCTGACACCACACTCCGAGTGCTCTCACCTCCTCCCTGTAGGCTGTCTCGTCGTTGTTGGTTATCAAGTCCACTACTGTTGTGTCATCTGCAAACTTGATGTTTGAGTTGGAGGCGTGCGTGGCCACGCAGTTGTGGGTGAACAGGGAGTACAGGAGAGGGCTGAGCACACCTTTGTGGGGCTCCAGTGTTGAGGGTCAGCGAAGTAGAGATGTTGTTTCCTACCTTCACCACCTGGGGGGCGGCCCGTCAGAAAGTCCAGGACCCAGTTGCACAGGGAGGGGTTGAGACCCAGGGCCTCCAGCTTGATGATGAGCTTGGAGGGTAGTATGGTGTTGAATGCTGAGCTGTAGTCAATGAACAGCATTCTTACATACAGTGGGGAGAACAAGTATTTGATACACTGCCGATTTTGCAGGTTTTCCTACTTACAAAGCATGTAGAGGTCTAATTTTTATCATAGGTACACTTCAATTGTGAGAGACGGAATCTAAAACAAAAATCCAGAAAATCACATTGTATGATTTTTAAGTAATTAATTAGCATTTTATTGCATGATATAAGTATTTGATACATCAGAAAAGCAGAACTTAATATTTGGTACAGAAACCTTTGTTTGCAATTACAGAGATCATACGTTTCCTGTAGTTCTTGACCAGGTTTGCACACACTGCAGCAGGGATTTTGGCCCACTCCTCCATAAAGACCTTCTCCAGATCCTTCAGGTTTCGGAGCTGTCGCTGGGCAATACGGACTTTCAGCTCCCTCCAAAGATTTTCTATTGGGTTCAGGTCTGGAGACTGGCTAGGCCACTCCAGGACCTTGAGATGCTTCTTACGGAGCCACTCCTTAGTTGCCCTGGCTGTGTGTTTTGGGTCGTTGTCATGCTGGAAGACCCAGCCACGACCCATCTTCAATGCTCTTACTGAGGGAAGGAGGTTGTTGGCCAAGATCTCGCGATACATGGCCCCATCCATCCTCCCCTCAATACGGTGCAGTCGTCCTGTCCCCTTTGCAGAAAAGCATCACCAAAGAATTATGTTTCCACCTCCATGCTTCACGGTTGGGATGGTGTTCTTGGGGTTGTACTCATCCTTCTTCTTCCTCCAAACACGGCGAGTGGAGTTTAGACCAAAAAGCGCTATTTTTGTCTCATCAGACCACATGACCTTCTCCCATTCCTCCTCTGGATCATCCAGATGGTCATTGGCAAACTTCAGACGGGCCTGGACATGCGCTGGCTTGACCAGGGGGACCTTGCGTGCGCTGCAGGATTTTAATCCATGACGGCGTAGTGTGTTACTAATGGTTTTCTTTGAGACTGTGGTCCCAGCTCTCTTCAGGTCATTGACCAGGTCCTGCCGTGTAGTTCTGGGCTGATCCCTCACCTTCCTCATGATCATTGATGCCACACGAGGTGAGATCTTGCATGGAGCCCCAGACCGAGGGTGATTGACCGTCATCTTGAACTTCTTCCATTTTCTAATAATTGCGCCAACAGTTGTTGCCTTCTCACCAAGCTGCTTGCCTATTGTCCTGTAGCCCATCCCAGCCTTGTGCAGGTCAACAATTTTATCCCTGATGTCCTTACACAGCTCTCTGGTCTTGGCCATTGTGGAGAGGTTGGAGTCTGTTTGATTGAGTGTGTGGACAGGTGTCTTTTATACAGGTAACGAGTTCAAACAGGTGCAGTTAATACAGGTAATGAGTGGAGAACAGGAGGACTTCTTAAAGAAAAACAAACAGGTCTGTGAGAGCCGGAATTCTTACTGGTTGGTAGGTGATCAAATACTTATGTCATGCAATAAAATGCAAATTAATTACTTAAAAATCATACAATACAATGATTTTCTGGATTTTTGTTTTAGATTCCGTCTCTTACAGTTGATGTGTACCCATGATAAAAATTACAGACCTCTACATGCTTTGTAAGTAGGAAAACCTGCAAAATCGGCAGTGTATCAAATACTTATTCTCCCCACTGTAGGTATTATTTTTGTCCAGATGGGATAGGGCAGTGTGCAGTGTGATGGCGATTGCGTCATCTGTGGACCTGTTGGGGCGGTATGCAAACTGAAGTGGGTCAGGGTGGCCGGTAAGGTGGCGGTGATATGATCCTTGACTAGCCTCTCAAAGCATTTCATGATGACAGAAGTGAGTGCTATGGGGCGGTAGTCATTTAGTTCAGTTGTCTTTGCCTTCTTGGGTACAGGAACAATGGGCGCCATCTTGAAGCATGTGGTAACAACAGACTGGGATAGGGAGCGATTAAATATGTCTGTAAACACACCAGCCAGCTGGTCTGCGCATGCTCTGAGTACACAGCTAGGGATGCCTTCTGGGCCAGCAGCCTTGCGAGGGTTAACACCTTTAAATGTTTTACTCACATCAGCCATTGAGAAGGAGAGGGGGGACCGCAGACTTTGTTAGCGAGCCGAAACAGTGGCACTGTATTATCCTCAAAGCGGGTAAAGAAGGTAGTTTGTCTGGAAGCGTGACGTCGGTATCCGTGACGTGGCTGTTTTTGTTTTTGTAGTCTGTGATTTCCTGGAGACCCTGCCACATACGTCTCGTGTCTGAGGCGTTGAATTGCGACTCCACCTTGTCCCTGTACCGGCATTTCTCTTGTTTGATTGCCTTGTGGTGGGAATAACTACACTGTTTATATTCAGCCATATCTCCAGACCACTTTCCATGGTTAAATGCGGTGGATCGCTCTTTCAGTTTTACGCGAATGCCGCCATCCATCCACGGTTTCTGGTTAGGGTAGGTTTTAAATGGTTACAGTGGCTACGACGTCTCCAATGCACTTATTTATAAACGCATTCACCGAGTCAGCATATAGATC
Source organism: Salvelinus alpinus (assembly GCF_045679555.1). Lineage (NCBI taxonomy): Eukaryota > Metazoa > Chordata > Actinopteri > Salmoniformes > Salmonidae > Salvelinus > Salvelinus alpinus. The sequence goes on along the minus strand of NC_092087.1, from coordinate 26,905,718 downwards.
AATATTGTCCTCTGAGGCTGATTGTAACATATTCCTGTCCGCGTAATCAAAACAATCTTGAAGTGTGGCTTCCGATTCGTCAGACCAGAGTTGAATGGTTCTCATCACTGGTACATCCTGTTTGAGTTTCTGCCTAGCAGTGGTCAAGAGTATTAGCCCTACGTGTCGTGCAATCAATATGCTGATAAAATTTAGGTAGCAATGTTCTCAAATTTGCTTTGTTAAAAACCCCAGCTACAATAAATGCAGCCTCCGGATATAGTTTCCAGTTTACATAGAGTGCAGTAAAGTTCCTTGAGGGCCGTCTTGGTGTTTGCTTGAGGGGGGTTGTACACAGCTGTGACTATAACTGACAAGAATTCTCTTGGTAGGTAGAATGGCCGACATTTGATTGTAAGGAATTCTAGGTTGGGTGAACAGAAGGACTTGAGTTCCTGTATGTTGTTATGATTGCACCAAGAGTTGTTAATCATAAAGCATACACCCCCACCCTTCCTCTTCCCAGAGAGGTGTTTATCTCTGTCGGCGCGATGCATGGAGAAGCCCGGTGGATCAACCGATTCCGACAACATATCCCGAGAGAGCCATGTTTCCGTGAAACAGAGAATGTTACAATCTCTGATGTTTTTCTGGAAGGCAACCCTTGTTTCGAATTTCGTCTACCTTGTTGTCAAGAGACTGGACATTGGCTTGTAGTATACTCGGGAGCGGTAAGTGATGTGCCCGTTTACGAAGCCTGACCAGAAGACCGCTCCGTCTGCTCATTCTCCATCAACGTTGTTTTCGGTCAGCTGCTGGGATTAGATCCATTGTCCTGGGTGGTCCGAAGAGAGGATCTGCTTCGAGAAAGTTGTATTCCTGGTCGTAATGTTGGTAAGTTGACGTTGCTCTTATATCCAATAGTTCTTCCCAGCTGTATGTAATAAGACTTAAGATTTCCTGGGGTAACAATGTAAGAAATAATACATATAAAAACGAAATACTGCATAGTTTCCTAAGAACGCGAAGTGAAGCGACCAGCGAGGCGACCATCTCCGTCGGCGCCATTAAACAGGTGTGTGCTTTTCCAAATCATCTCGAATCAATTGAATTTACCACAGACAGACTCCAATAAAGTTGAAGAAACATCTCAACGTTGATCAATAGAAAGAGGATGCATCTGAGCTCAATTTCGAGTCTCATAGCAAATGGTCTGAATACTTATGTACATAAGGTATCTGTTTTTATTTGTAATCAATTTGCAAACATTTCTAAAAACCTGTTTTTGCTTTGTCATTATGGGGTATTGTGTTTAGATTGATGAGGAACAAAAATATATTTAATCAATTTTAGAATAAGGCTGTAACGTAACAAAATGTGTTAAAAGTCAAGGGTCTGAATACTTTCAGAATACACTGTAAATAGCCGACACTTTAAATGGGGCCACGCAAAAAGACTTAACTAATGATTAATAATTGGTTTATAAGGAACTATATTAAACATCTTATGAATGATCTTATGAATAATTATGAAATACTTTAATAGGTGTTAATAACTGTACAAATGTAAAAGTAATGATAAAACAATTATGAATCGACTATTTACTAATCCATTATAAATGCTTTATTACGTGGAGTTATTATAAAGTGCTACCAAGTGTACTTTCTTTTCACACTTCATGTCTAAATATACAAACAGGCATGTCTGTCCCGAGAAAATATTTTACATTTTACAACTTTACATTAATAGTAAAAATAAATACATAAATAAGACATTGTACAGCTAACGTTGAAATTAAGTAATCTCTCCAACATTGAAACAACTCACGGTTCTCACCCTAGGTCTCATTAAAACCTTCCTTCCTTCCTTCTTTCCCTCCATTCAGCTATCCTTTATCTGGCCCTGGCTCTCCTCTCTGTCTGCCTGACCCACCCTGCCACAGTTTACTTTGCATGCTGCACAAGAAGCTCAAGTTGATTAAACTGTTCACTTGGCTCTGCTCTGCGCTTGGCCAGAGCCTGTAAAGTGGTCAAGTGTTCGGGACAGTGAAGTGGTATTGCATCAGGTCTGTCACAGTTATCCTTACCATCATCATCATCATCATCATCATCATCATCACAAGCACAAACCAGCAGCAACAGAAACAGTAGGAAGCAGCAGCGCAATCCTCAATCCCAATCTCAATCTAACCCCTCCCGCCCTCCCCTCCGCTGCCCCCGCCAGCCATAAACTAGTTTGCTGCGTGGCGATTAAAGCGTTTTAACTTAGTCATAAAGTGCAATCTCGCAGATCTGATAACTACCAAGGTCAACGGAAATACTTCAAATCAATCAATGAGCTGGGCCCTAATCTCCAGGAGGCAGATTAAGTGTATAATTGACCCGTGTAATCTGTGTAGCTGTGGTTGGCCAGGGAACAGCTAGACATAGCGCCCACCACAGGCAGCTCTCTCTCTGTTCCCTGGTGCTGGAGGCTGGAGGCCCACACCAGGCAGCTAGTGTATCAGTGCAGCGCTGGATTTGGCCCCGGCTAAAGAGATGTATTTTTTAATCATTGATCTCTGCATTAAGTCGATGAGCCCTTACGTTAAGCACAGCTGTTTTAATCTTCATCTCTTCAGCTGTTCTTTCAAGATCTACCAGAAAGAGTAGTAGTAGGAGGAGGAAAACAAACTCGCTCTCATCCCGCTCCATCTCTCCCTCTCCCCCTTCCCCTCCCCAATTTCCCTGCCCCTGAATTGAACAAATTTAGCCATCTGACTGCGAGTTTCATCTCTTTATCGCTGCATACAATTTGGTGCTGCTAAGGCAGCTTGGAAAAATCTGTCCTCTGTAAAACCTACAGCACATCACAAAAGCCATCTGTACTTTGGGAACAGTTCTGCAAGATTAATCATTACTGTTGAATAATACCCGCATCACTCTCCCCACACACAAAAACCAACTCACATAGACACACACACACGAGGACGCACAAACACACACACACACACACACACACACACGTGTCCAAGCCTCAATTTTCACAAACAAAATTGTATTATTAAAGCAATCACAGAAAGATTGGATTGGGGTACGTAAAAATGTCATGAATCAAATAGTATTTTTCTCACTGAATGCAATAACAATGAACCCTCTTGGCATTTTTACATTGCGCTATAGAGCTGTGCCTAGACAGCAATCTTTACTGACAGAGAAGAGGTCAAATCCTCAAATAATGTTATGTTTTACAAACCCCCTGTCTGCTCTCCAATCTATGTCACAACATAGACATTATTCACTTTCTAATATGTCTCCTATCCTAATTCATTTCTTGGGCGTTGTTGTTTTCTTAACACACTAATGTATACCCATATGGTCAGTCTGATGTCAAACGGCACCCTGGGCTAAAGGCAGTGCTGCTGACACATATTTCAATAAAGTGAACCATATCCATGTAATCTCCTTAGGATGCATTTACACAGGCAGCCCAATTCTGATATTTTTTCTAGTAATTGGTCTTTTGACCAATCAGATCAGCTCTGAAAAAGATCTGATGTGAAAAGATTTGATGTGATTGGTCAAAAGACCAATTAGTGGAAAAAATATCAGAACTGGGCTGCCTGTCTAAACACAACCTTATTGTGGCGGATATGACATCTAATGATGTCTTGGAGAAATCCATGTCTCCACTCTAATTAACTCTGAGGCGACATAAGGTATGCCTTCCGATCAACTGGCCCCCGCGTGCGCACGCACGCACGCACACACGCACACAAACACACCTAAACCCTTGACTAAATGTCATCAAGACCCAAGGGATTAGGGTAGGGGGAACAATTGAAAACAGAAATTTTCCCCGAGGAACGTTTTATGGAGTTACTCCTCAGCCATTGCTCAGGTCTAAGGCTGAGGGTGGGTATTAGGATGGATCCTTAGGAAGGGCCCTAGTCACACCCCTCACACTAAAATCTGACACTAACCGGGTACTCAACTCAACTAATATTAGGCCACACAAATTTCCTAGATGGCAAAGGTTCGAATGGGTATTGTCATTTATTGGCATAGTAACAAACCCCCACCTTGCAATCTATGCAACCCCAAACTGTTCACACCCATCTTGTTGGTGGAGATTTGTGTTGTTGTTTTGTTTTTAAGGTCATTTCCTGCAATTCTACACATTTTGCCATGAAGCTGAGAGGGAACACCAGTGCCCTGGGCACATAACTACAAAATGTTGTTACCCTATCTTACCTATCTAGCTAAAATGGGCTAGTAGTTAATCAACTAGCCATTTCTGACAGGTTATAAATAGCTCTCTAAGGTCTGTCAGTGAATGACATAAGAGGAAAACTGCCCATGTACTACAACATTTTGAAATTGCAACTTGTGCATTCTACAATTACAACTCTCAACAGCATTAAGTTGAAAGCCAGACTGAGTCCCCCCCCCCAAAAAAATATTGTTTTAATTTATTTTAATTGTATTTTTAAGTCGGGACCCATGGTCCGTATTGACCCCGTTCTGGGTCCGGATCAGTATGGCTTTCCCCCTGTTGAGTATGGCTGCTCTATAGGGCTAAGACATGCCCACCACGCATCTGATTGGTCTGTTGGCTCCTTCTAAAGGAGCTATTCTAATGGGTACCAATCCTACTAACAAAACGTGGGGACACAAATCATTACCGGTCAAAGGAAGATCAAAAGACAGAAGAGAGAATTTAGAATTTGGTTTTGGTCTGCATGTGTGAAATGTACATAATGGATATTCATTTGCAGGCATTGTGTGATTTCAAAAGTAATCCCCTTATGATCAGCAGTACACAGAGTAATAATAATGTTCAGGCCAAAAGGTCCTTTTATAAGGTCAACATCCTCATCTATTAAATTGCTTCTATTATGATCAAATAGAATTCAAATCTTGTCTCCTGATAATCTTCACAGCCATCTATTATGGGATGCCATCAAAACACCTCAAATGAAACTCAATTTCATATGAAAATGGATATCCTGGATGGGCAGGGGGGGAAAAAATAGTTGATTTCTTGAAGGGAAAAAAATATCCCAGTAAAAAAGTATTTAGCCAACATAAAGGCATTTTGTTTACACTTAACTTTACAGTTGCCTGTTCACTTGTTTTTAGTTTTTTTGTCTGATAAATAACATTGTAAAATGGTAATAACTTCATGATTACCTTAACATTTTTAATAATTCATCACAACAAGAACCACTACATAGTGGGCAGGGGTGCAAGTGGGTCGCGGGATGGGAAATACATTTTCGGGATATAACAATTATTTCAGCGTAAACATAAATGACTAAAACCAAATAGAAAGTATGTAGAAAAGATCATGGATTTATACATTTTTCAATAATCCTCCATTTATTTTGTTATAATGTTTGCACATAAGAACACATTAGCTTAAAAAAGGCTAAATGTTATCTCAGCTCCATGGCAAAATGTATAAAATTGCACCATTTTCTTTCAGCTCCATGGCAGGATGTGTGGAATTACACCATTTTCTTTCAGCTCCATGGCAGGATGTGTGGAATTACACCATTTTCTTTCAGCTCCATGGCAGGATGTGTGGAATTACACCATTTTCTTTCAGCTCCATGGCAGGATGTGTGGAATTACACCATTTTCTTTCAGCTCCATGGCAGGATGTGTGGAATTACACCATTTTCTTTCAGCTCCATGGCAGGATGTGTGGAATTACACCATTTTCTTTCAGCTCCATGGCAGGATGTGTGGAATTACACAAGATTAGCTTTGAAACTACATCATTTCTCTCAGCTGACAAGATTATATTTTTGACTTATTCTTTGGTCTGTATGTTTTTTTCCCGCTTAACTCTTATGGTGGGTCGAGACTCAAAAGACACCTGAATTAGTGGGTCACAAAGCAAAAAGGTTTGGGAACCCCTGACATAGCATTTGGCATCAGTCAGAATTATTTGAAGTAAGCACCAGAAAGTAGTAATGTTACCCTATGAAATATTTAAAAGAAATAGCATCTGAAGCAAGACTAACGTAAAGCATTACGTTTCTGTCTGACAGGATCCAAATGTAGTTTACAGACAACAGCGCATGCTACTGTGTAATTTGTAATAGAATAAATGATTATCCCTGGAATTAAAAGAACAAAACAAATAAACAATCAAGTCTAAGTGGTACGATCCCCATGTGCTTTGGATCCTTCTATACAGTGTGATCGGGGGTGTCGGTGAAGGTAGAATTTTTTTGTCTAAGAAGTAGTACGTTTTAAGTGATCTGATCCTAGTTTGAGGGAGCCTCACCCTTTGACCCTCGTTTTGACAGCTTAAGAATGTGGAGATGTTGCCAAACCTGACTGTAATACTCACAATATTAAACTATTCCAAGTGCTATGTAGAGTAATTCAAACAATAGTCTCTGTTTTGGCAGCATCCCTTCATTTGTGTGCTGTCAAAATATGTCCTTCAGTGTTGTTTGCATGCCAAGGAGGTTGTTGAGGGAGGGGTGCTTGAATCCTGGAGAGAGCTGAGTGCATGATTGTATTTTAAAATGTTTAAATTTGATTTAAACTTTATTTAACTTGGCAAGTCAGTTGAGAACAAATTCTCATTTACAATGACTGCCTACCCCGGCCAAACCCTAACCCGGATGACGCTGGGACACTTGTGCGCCGCTCTAAGGGACTCACAATCACGGCCGGATATGATACAGTCTGGAATCGAAACAGGGTCTGTAGTGACGCCATTAGCACTGAGATGCAGTGCCTTAGACCGCCGACCCACTTGGGAGCATGTATGTACTGTATGTACAGTGCATTTGGAAAATATTCAGATCCCTTGACTTTTTTCACATTTTGTTACATTTTATAATAAGGCTGTAATGTATGAAATAGTCTTTCCCCTTAATCAATCTACACAAAATAATCCATAATGACAAAGAAAAAACAGCTTTTTATACATTTTAACAAATTTATAAAAAATGTAAAACTGATATGACATTTACATAAGTATTCAGAACTTTTACTCAGTACTTTGTTGAAGCACCTTTGGCAACGATCACAGCTTCAAGTCTTCTTGGGTATGACACTACAAGCTTGGCACACCTGTATTTGGGGAGTTTCTTCCATTCCTCTCTGCAGATCCTCTCAAGCTCTGTCAGGTTGGATGAGGAGTGTTGCTGCACAGATATTTTCAGGTCTCTCCAGAGATGTTCAATCGGATTCAAGTCCGAGCTCTGAGTGGACCACTCAAGGACATTCAGAGACTTGTTCCGAAGCCACTCCTGCATTGTCTTGGCTGGTGCTTAGGGTCGTTGCCTTTTGGAAGGTGAATCTTCTCCCCAGTTTGAGGTCCTGAGCACTCTGGAGCAGGATCATTAAGGATCTCTCTGTGCTTTGCTCTGTTCATCTTTGCCTCGATCCTGACTAGTCTCGCAGTCCCTGCCGCTGAAAAACATCCACACAGCATGATGCTGCCACCACCATGCTTCACTGTAGGAATGGTGCCAGGTTTCCTCCAGATGTGACGCTAGGCATTCAGGCCAAAGAGTTCAATCTTGATTTCATCAGACCAGAGAATCTTGTTTCTCATGGTCTGAGAGTCTTTGGGTGGCTTTTGGCAAACTCCAAGTGGGCTGCCATGTGCCTTTTACAGACAGGTGTGTGCCTTTCCAAATCATGTCCAATCAATTGAATTTACCACAGGTGGACTTCAATCAAGTTGTAGAAACATCTCAAGGATGATCAATGGAAACAGGATGCACCTGAGCTCAATTTTGATTCTCATAGCAAAGGGTTTGAATACTTATGTAAATAAGGTATCTGTTTTTTACTTTTAATACAGTTGTAAAAATGTCTAAAAACCTGTTTTCGCTTTGTCATTATGGGGTATTGTGTGTAGATTGCTGAGGGGGAAAAAGTATTTAATCCATTGTTGAATAAGGCTGTAACGTAACAAAACATGTAAAAAGTCAAGGGGTCTGAAAACTTTATGAATGCACTGTATGTATGTATGTATGTATGTATGTATGTATGTATGTATGTATGTATGTATGTATGTATGTATGTATGTATGTATGTATGTATGTATGTATGTATGTATGTACAGTATGTATGTATGTATGTACAGTATGTATGTATGTATGTACAGTATGTATGTATGTATGTACAGCATGTATGTATGTATGTACAGTATGTATGTATAGTATGTATGTGTGTATGGGGTGAATTTACAGGGAGATGGGCCATGTTAGTAGATGTACACAGGAAGATTATTTGACTCTGAATCATGCCACTGGGCATAATGTGTTGAAACAAATTTGACATGAGAGATAAGTTTCATTTCAAAATATATAGCTAAGCGAGAATGGGGGGGAAACAGAAACAGAAGAAAATGTGTTTGGAAAGGTTTAGAAAGTCAAGCTGAAAGAAATGTTGAAAGGCATTGTGGTTCAAGTGAGAAAAAGAAAGAGTTGGAAGGAAAAGGAAAATACACAGAAAAACCAAGGGCGTTTTTATGCTTCTTTTTTTTTTATCACTGAGCCTAAACACACAGAAACAGCAGCAGAGAAGTATCACGCCTTGGTCATGTTGAGCGGAGCGACAAGAAAAGGACAACAGCAATGGAGTCCTGCAGTGCAGCAGGACACCTTCATACGCCACAGTACTGCCAGAGGGAGAACAGATAGAGAGTGACATACAGAGAGAGAGAGAGATTGAGGCCTCTGCTATAATCAGAGAAGAAATGCTCTTCTGAGAGAAGAGGATACAAGGCAAACAGCAGGTCAAAGCAGCAAGAGAAACAAACATGGCGAAGAGACACGTTCACTCAGAGAAGACTGATAAGAGAGAAGCCAGGTCATGCCAGAAGGCCTTCAGGGAAGCAACACACGCACACATGCACACACAGGTGCAATCTGAGGTCCTCCCTTGAAAAGAGCAGTGGACAAATTGGTCAACATGCATCACAAAGGATTATTTAGATAAGAAATAGCTTGGAACATCATCTAGGTTAAGACAGTGTTCTCTTTTCTCATTTCTCCCTCAACTTAATTCACTCTCTAATACTCACACATATTTCTCTCTGTCCCTTTCTTTCGTTATTTCATTCTTTCTATTTCTCCCTCAACTTAATTCACTCTCTAATACTCACACATATTTCTCTCTGTCCCTTTCTTTCGTTATTTCTTTCTTTCTATCTCCTCTCATTACAATAAGACCAGGGTCAGAGGCCCTCCTTCCTGTTTGTCTCTACTATGAGGAAGAATATTTATTGGACACAGTTTCAAATGTCTTGCATACAGTCCAACGTAGGGAACTGATCAGCAGTGATGGGGGAACTGGTCAGCATAACCCGACCTACTAACCCTAACCTTTTGATCTGATTATTAATGTTCCTACAAATCAATTAGTGGAGGAACACAATGTATTCTAACGGCTGAAGACAGAATCTAGACAGGAGGATGTAAAGACGGTATTAAGTCATCTTATAGAAAGGCATTGTATTGTGTGGTCTTTAATTGATTAACCCTTGTTTGCTGACTCACAGAGAGAGAGAGAACACTGCTTAAAATAATCCTCCTCAAGGTGTTGCATGTCTCAAACAAACAGACATAAAAAGACGCAGAACACTACAGTAGAATAGACACAGGGTAGAGCATAGTCTATTCAGACTGGAGGGAAGGTTTGGAAGTAAAGGAAGGAGGATATATAGATAGATAGATAGAGAGAGAGATAGAGAGATAGAGAGATAGAGAGAGAGAGAGAGAGAGAGAGAGAGAGAGAGAGAGAGAGAGAGAGAGAGAGAGAGAGCTACTTGTACAGCTGTGGAAGAGAAGGCAGAAAGCTGTTCAAAATGTGACTTATCCCTCAGAGCAGACTGTTTAATCACATTTTGGAGAGCCTCCCCCTGTAAGGGAGGAGAAGCCATTGGTTACTTACATCAAATAACCTTTCTATGTAAACCTCCTCATTGACCTTATCTCGCAGCATGTCCTGAGAATGGCGCACAAAGGTCACGTAACCGTCAGCAACATCCATCCCAGGCTTCTGCAGGACACCACATAGAGACAGAGAGAGGGAGATGAGAAAAAGAGAGGGAAAAGGAGTAATTAGCCAAAGAAAAACAGATACATTGTCTCACCAAGGCACTGAACTCTGTTGACTCCATAATAAACAGGGTGACCAGCAAAGTGACATAAGTTATTATCAACTGTTATGTCATGTCAAGCTTTAAGACATGCATATGAAAAACAGACAGGTATTAAAATAAACATTACACTAAAGTGTTATCAAATTGTCCTTTTCATCTCAGAGAAATCAGAGTTCATGGTTGACATTTCTGGAGGTGTTTCATTTGCAGTGCGTATAGACCCAGATATATGGGATATTGTCACTGAACTTCCTATTAGAGATGTGTACTTGGCCCAGAATCATCCGTAACAGTCTGGGAATGTGCAAAGTGAACAGAGGAGCCAGGAACACATGGTCAGGCTGCTGAACAGATTGTTTGGAGGGCTGCCATTTCTCATACCAGCTCAAATATTCACACAGGACAATGAGTTTGCAAATAAGACACTCAATTTGTGTGTGTGTTTATGTGTGTGTGTGTGTTAACGTATGTGCGTGTTTATGTGTGTGTGTGTGCCTTTCCCACTCCCGCATCTTCTCCGGTATATGAAACGCATCGTCCCATGCCAGTGGACGAGGTAATATGAATTTGTAATTATCAGCCACTGTAACCTGAATTGAGTTTGTTAACACATCCCTGAGTGGTTCCAAAGGGTGCAAATTAGTATGTTTCGCCACTGTAATTGTATTTTGTGCATTAAACAAACCATTACCATGCAGAAGCTAGGGCTTTGGGCCCGCGGACATAAGAGGCCTAATCACAGATTCACCCACAAGGCATTTATTTAAAAAGTGCCTTGTTGACATGTGGATCGATTGGCAGTGAAGTGATACTCCTCTGAGGTGCTGTTTAAAGCAGAACACAGCTAGCGTTCTGCCCCAGAGGCAGAATCCTGGTGTGCTTTTGTTACACAACACAACAGAGACTCACAATGTGTGCCACATGGCAGGCCTAGCCAGCTGATTCTGCCCATAACCATATGAATGGAAACCAAACAAATAAACAAGACAACCATCTGGACATGTCCTGAGACTCTATGGAAAACCATGGCAAGATACATGTGCATGCACATAAATAAATACAAGAATGACTCACATGCACGCACACACACTTGGACAGGGATAAGAGAAACACAATAACTGATAACAACACTATTTTCACTTACAGGTACATCCACATACTTTGAGGCAGCTTTCACCTTGAAATGAGACAGAGAGAGATTAGGTGAAACGGAAAGACTTGAGAGTCCAACTGTGCAACTTCCTTTCATTACAAAAGCTGTTTCATGTGAGTGTATCTTCAGTGTGTGACTGCAGTATGCTCATTAAGTCAGTCATGCCAGGAAATGTAGTTGCAAAGTGTACTCAGAAGTTAATTAGACTTCTATAACAATGTTCAGGAAACCTACGAAAACCTGTTCCTGCAGTGGGAGTGTTATCATGAGAAAACGGAGGGAAAAGCTGTACATTATTTGAACAAGACTATTCCTACCCTATGATGAATAAAATAATTACAAGATCAGGGTACAGTTATATATGCAGTGTACACTGAGAAAGAGGGGAACGAGAGAAGGAGTGCATTCTTACTGTGAAAGAGAGGAAGGAGGAGAAGAGAGTGCCCTCGTCGTATCTGGACAGTTTGGCTAGGACACTATCTAGAATGACCACAAACTGACAGACAGGGAGTTGTGTTACTGGCAAGTCCAACACATTGAAAACAACATTCATGTCATATCACTTTCAGATATGAGTAAGACAGTAACAGCACCTTGGCTACCAGTAAGGTGATCATCTCCTTCACAGTCTCCTCTATGAGAGCGTCAATTTGGGAATGGTACTGTCTCTGTAAGGAAAGAGACATGTTAGTGACAATGTCAAGTCCAGCTCCCCTACCTTCCCTCCCCTTCTGTTTGTTGCTACCAGGTCTCACAGTAGGCCAATATGCTAATCAGTAGTGTGACAGCATTCTTATGTCTCCACGTGAGCCATGTAAAAGATCTCCGACTAATTCATTCTGCTCTGGTAATTGGTACCTGTCTCAAGATTGTGCGGATATGAAGACTCTCACATCTACCCCATGTATATTCAGTAGCATCTACACATATGTTAATGAAATGAAAACAAAAAGTGTTGGAAGACTGGAATGACGGCTAATTATACATTTGGGAACCAGGGGTGAGATTTCAATTGAATTATTAGCCACGCTTAACCAATCTCTAACAAACTTTCACAGGATAGAGAAAATACATGAAAGATAGAAACATGGTGATGGTGAAAAAGCAAGCGACTACAGCAAAATCACATATTCAAGCAAAAGCAAAATCAGGAGACAAAGCAATCGCAGTAAGTGCCATTGAAACTATTGCAAGTGAAAACCTTGACAGAAATGCTTATACAGTATGTACTACAACATGTATTGTATAAGCACACCATTACATAATATGTGCATATAGAAAGAAATAGCAACATAGAAATGTTGATCCTAAGTGAGCTGGAGCTCCTGAATCCATGCAATTAAGAGAATACACATCTAGCAAACAGTTGGTGAGCACAAAAGGATTTTCCCAAAGTGCCTTGGTACTGATCCGCGGTGGATAACTGATCTGTATATCCAGTTCCACATGCTCTGTGATATATCAGAGAAATCACGATTAGACATCAATAGAATCATAAACATTATATTCCCTCTGGAATATAATAGGTGAAAACTTTACACTGATTCAAACACTGTGTAAATATGCATGTTGGTGTGAGGCTGTGGAGGTGGACTGATATAAGATGGTATTGTATGTCTGATAGAAGACCAGTTAAAGAAGTAGGTAGGGGCCTACTGTACCTCCTGTCCCAGCTCCATGGCACACAGCTTGGCTGACTGGGCCTTTGCATCCACCATCACGTTGAACATGGTGCAGATGGACTGAGGCACCCGGAAGTCTGTGGTCCGACTGCTCTTCTGAAGCTTGGCTTCAAAGGCCACCCGCGTCCTGGAGACAAGGAGATTAAGGAGAAAGGTTGCAAAACTATACACATACCCACAATGTGTGTGTGTAATTGTGTGTAAGCAAGTGTCTCATTCAGGTCCATCCTCTCACCGTTTGATGCAGGACTCGATCATGTCGCTGGACATGAGTTTCAGCCTGCTCTCCAGGTGTTTGCCAAACTCCTCCTCAGGCCAGTGCAGGTCTCTGATGAAGGTCTGTAGAGCGTCCAGCTTCCAGAACAGGTCCTCTGACGTCCCCGAGCCGTTACTGGACAGGAATCACAGGGCAAAGGTTATAGCACTGGTACCTAACAGGGGTACACATGGGGGGTAAAAGACTACATCAAGGGTCAAAGAGGATGGGGCAAATCCAGGTCTCAGAATTCCATTTCTTTGGGTTATTTTTAACAATTACTTATGGGTTAAAAAACTTTGAATGAAAAACACTTTATTGTCGACCTGTTCCTGGCCAATGTGGTTCTATGAATTGCGTTCTCCAAGGTACCAATCAGTGTATGGTAAAAAAATAAACAGACATGAATATGTATTTGACCAATCAATAATCACAGTGAGTTGAGTGGTTATTAGAACAAGGGAAAGAGTAGGGGTCCATGCACACTGTAGGTTGGTCAGTTAGTTAGTGGACTCTGGAAAAACACTATGAAGGGTGGGGTTGCTTTCCGATGCTGTGGAAGAGACTGTGTCCCACTCCCGGTCCCCTTCCCCTAAACCGTTTAAATACAGAGAACAGCTCTCTCCAGCCACACAGGGGCCTCCTCACAGCTAGTACCCATAGGTAAAAGCTCCAACACAGGGTAAACAGGGATCTGTCCTCCCTTCCACAGACTGGAGGTCAGAGGGATATGATGGAAAGAAACACTTTTAAACTCTGGCTTTGGTTTGACCTCGTTTAATAATGGTGTATCATTTTGCATGATTCCATTCTGTTGTTTTTTAATCAGCTTAAAAATGTATTTGTGTCTTTCCACCATTCAGTTCAAACACATGCCGTAGGAGAAAAATGAAAAGCCGTTGATGGTTCTCCATTTCGAAACACTGCCTACTTTAACCACACTCCCCATGCTAGGGCCTTGGCATGAAAATGGCTACCGGTAGAACAACAACACTGGGGCAACTGGGGCCCTGGCAACAGAACATCAGATCACTGGGACAACTGGGGTCTGGCAACAGAACATCAGATCACTGGGACAACTAGGGCCCTGGCAACAGAACATCAGATCACTGGGACAACTAGGGCCCTGGCAACAGAACATCAGATCACTGGGACAACTGGGGCCCTGGCAACAGAACATCAGATCACTGGGACAACTGGGGCCCTGGCAACAGAACATCAGATCACTGGGACAACTGGGCCCTGGCAACAGAACATCAGATCACTGGGACAACTGGGGCGCTGGCAACAGAACATAAGATCACTGGGACAACTGGGGCCCTGGCAACAGAACATCAGATCACTGGCAGTGTTTAACTACATATTTTAGAATTGGCTAAGCCTGTTTTTTCCAAATGATCAACCATGTGCTTGTGTAAATGCGGTATTTGAGAGTTTTCCTTTGAGGTGAGTTTGATCTTTCTGGCTTATTTACAGGATAGTAAACCTGCGTCTAGATTAGGACTATCTTTGACAGAAAATGTATTCCTTTAATAACGATGGAGGTGAAAGGTGGTTGTGATTAGTTTTACTTCAGAGGCAACTTTTACTTTGGGACGAGACTTCCGCTTCATCTCATTGGGTGTTGAGTGCTCATTTACAAGGTATCAAACCGGGTACTTGGAATCCAAAACTTGGCGACAGCCAGGGTCTCAGTCTGTTCTCACACACACACACACACGCGCACACGCACACGCACACACACACACACACACACACACACACACACACACACACACACGCACACACACACGCACACACGAACACAGACTTTTAGTAGTAGGTGCTGAAGATGTTTCACTCTGGTTTGGGAAGTGGGATAGATAATGTATCAGGTGTAGCTCAAGTTGCAGGATAAGTTCTTTTAATCACCATATCTAAACATGCTGTAGATTTGCAATTATCTTTACGCTTTCTCCCACCAGGTCCACCTGGAGGAGCGCTCAGAGCTAACAGGTAGACATGGAGTTTTACAACTGACAGAATCACTAATGAAATGGGAAATGTCATATTCCGTCGATAACAAAGGGGGATCATTATCATGTGGTGAATGAGTTAAGATGCTCTGTATTAGAGTAGGAGTGTATCTGAGAGGCTCATGCCTCAGTAAAGACACGCCCCAGGAGACCAAGGGCTGATCAAAGCTCTCCAACTTCTGCAAGTTAGGCATGTTTGGTTTTATAAACTATTGTATGAATAAAATGCGATATATTAAATTTGATTAATTGACTACAATGTTTACCACTGTCAAATTGTATTGTAACCTATAGTGGAGTAGCTGCCATGAGCAAACTATACTGAACAAAAATAAAAAATGCAACATGTAAAGTGTTGGTCCCATATGAGTTGAAATAAAATATTGCAGAAATGTTCCGTACGCACAAAAAGGTTATTTGTCTCAAATGTTGTGCATCCCTGTTAATGAGCATTTCATCTTTGCCAAGATAATCCATCCAACTGACCGGTGTGGTATATCAATAAAATGATTAAACAGCATGATCATTACACAGGTGCACCTTGTGCTGGGGACAATAAAAGTCAACTCTAAAATGTGCAGTTTGTCACACAACTCAATGCCACAGATGTTAAGTTTTGAGGGAGCGTGCAATTGGCATGCTGACTGCAGGAATGCCCACCAGAGCTGTTGCCAGAGAATTACATGTTAATTTCTCTACCATAAGCCGTCGTTTTAGGGAATTTGGCAGCACGTCCAACCGGCCTCACAACCGCAGACCACATGTATGGTGTTGTTTGGGCGAGTTCTTAGCTGCTGTCAACATTGTGAACCGAGTGCCCCATGGTGGGGGTGGGGTTATGGTATGGGCAGTCATAAGCTACGGATAACGAACACAATTGCATTTTATAGATGGCAATTTGAATGCACAAAAATACCATGACGAGAACCTGAGGCCCATTGTGAGACCCATTTTCTTTTAAGGTATCTGTGATCAAAAGATGCATATCTGTATTCCCTGTCATGTGAAATCCATAGATTAGTGCCTAAGGAATATATTCAATTGACTGATTTCCTCATATGAACTGTAACTCGCTAAAATCAATGAAATTGTTGCAAAATCCCTTAGGCCAGAGCTGACCCCATCGAAATGAAGACTGTTGGATATTGCTGTTCATCTTCAGAAGTTCAGCCAGACAGCCAGCGTCCCAGAGGACATGTGATATGTTCATGCCAAGAACATATCATGTGCATGTTTCATGTTTCAGGCTCCAACAGAGACTCAATACACACTGAGTCACATGTGGTTGCAATCCAGTTGGGTGTAGAAAAGCTAGGCATTGTTGGGACGCTAACTGGCGGTAGATTTGTTAGTTTGGGCATTTGGAGGTTGACATTTGGTGATTCAAATCAGGCAGATTACTTGTTAGGCTCTTGTGTAGAAACAAACAGAACAGAAAAAGATGCCCTGTAACAGTGGTAATGTGGATGTGTTTTAAAAGGGAAAGTGAAACAAACTAGATAAAAGCAATGCCAAGGAAAACAAATAAAATTGGTGAGGAAATTAGCACAAAAAAAAAGCAAATTAGCACTAAAATATCTGTTATTGAAATTAAATAAGTAAGGGTATCTTTCCATTGAATTGAAGAGGCAAATCTAATGGTGACAAATAATGTGTAAAGTGTGTCCTATCACCATTGAAGAGACTAATGACAAAAGATAGTTGACTTTTGACAACTCAACATATGGTGACAACAAACAGCAATGTCATTCATACAAGGGGTACCATATGAACACTCCAGGGCAGGGTTTTTCACTATCAATTAAGACCTAGACAACCAGGTGAGGGGAGTTCTTTACTAATTAGTGACCTTAATTCATCAATCAAGTACAAGGGAGGAGCGAAAACACGCAGACTGTTGGTCCTTCATGGAATGAGTTTGGCACATGCTCTAGGGAAAAACTCAAGAAACATGTTTCCAACAATATTTTCAGATGGTCTTACCTGCAATGTGGACAAATATAAATAAATAGATAGTAAATAATTGTGTTAATACTTATTAATATATTTTTACACAATTGCCCACAAGTAGACATACTTCATGTGTGGATATCAACATATTTCATGTACAAATATATGGTACACATGATTACCAAAACATTAGCAGAATATTTGTTAACATGAACAGGAAAGCTTGAAAATATTGACAGTAATTCAAGTTTGAAAACTGAAGATATTAGCATCTACCTATACAGTATGTCTATACTGCATTATGACTAGCCTGGGTATCAGTCGATTTCTACTATAGACAACTTGAATGCAGAAACAGTAGCATCCGGGCTATGTAACCATTTCAATGGGGTGTTGATATTAGGGGTGTCCTTACTTGACAGGCTCCCAGGACTCTCTCTCGAAGCCCCTGTGGATGGACTGGGCGATGGATGACTCCATGAGGTCCACATATCGCACCACCAGTGGGGCATATAGGTCCTGCAGGTGTTTGTGGAACTGCCCATTGCACAGGTTATCTGAGACAGGACGGAGCATATAGGTCAGATGAAGTCATTCATTCAAATGTAACACCATCGGAACAGTCACCTCCAAAACGATAGGCACCCTTGATAATAATGAGCAAAAAATACTTGTCTAAAATAAATAATACAAATACTGAGTTATCTTGTATGCAATTTTTTAAATTTATAATTAGATTATTTTATACTACTAAAATTGGTTCAAGTCTGGAAACTGAAATGGCCATTACAAAATGTTGATTTTGTGGTCAATAATACATTTTTGGGGGGGATTTTGATGTGAGCTTGGGGTCATTGTCTTGCTGGAAGATCCACTTGCGGCCATGTGTCAGCCTCCTGGCAGAGGCAACCAGTGTTACGACTAAAATGTCCAGGTACTTGGAAGAGTTCATGACCCCGTTGACCTTAACACGGGCCCCAGAAGCAGTGGAAGCAAAACAGCCCCATAACATCAAAGATCCACCACCATATTTTACAGTAGGCATGAGGTTCTTTTCTGCATATGCTTCCTACTTTCTATGCCAAACCCACCACTTGTGTGGTCGGCTAAAGAGCTCTATTTTCGTGTCATCTGACCATAGCACCCGGTTCCAATCCAAGTGCCAATTCTGTTTAGCAAACTCCAGGTGTTTACATTTATTGGTTGCTCTCAATAAAGGCTTTTTTGATGACAACCCTTCCAAATAGCCTATTGGCATGGAGGTGGCATCTAATTGTAGTTTTGGTGACCCCAAGATTCGACCAAGTTCTGTAATTCTCCAACTGTAGCCCTTGGACTTTTCTTTGAATCCTGAACCATATTTCTCATTGTGTGTGGGGACAAGATACTCTTGGGTCCTCTACTAAGCAAGTTGACCACTGTTCCAGTGATGTTAAACTTCTTAAATGCTGCTTGAATAGTGGTGTAAGTGGTATATTTTGTTTTTCAGTAGTTTTTATACCATTGCCTTATCTATGAAAGTCAACCATTTGTCTATTCATTTGTGAGTTCTTTGCCTTTCCCCATGATGGTTGACATATGGATTTTACATGTGTGTTACCTAATTGTTACCTAACTGTTATACCCCAGTGAAACAGGAAGCCATTACAGGCCACAATTTTGTTCGATTTTATTTAGAAGAATCATTAGATGTGCCAATAATTTTGACACATCTCTTTCTCCAAGCAATTTTATTAGCATAAAACAATATAATTGTCCTTATTTTTTAAAATAGAATATAGCTTAGTATTTGTAATTTATTTTATTTTAAACAGTCTTTTTTGCTCAACTTTATCAAGGGTACCAATCATTTTGGAGGTGACTGTAACAGCTCTGGGAGAATGAATTGAAAATGCATCTCTCCTTCCTGTCTTCCTTGGAGTGATTGCTGATCTGAAATGACTGGCCAGATGAAAGCTATGAGATAGAACCCTGGATTTTACCTTTTGAATCCTATCAGAAGGAAGCTAACTCCTCGCTATAAGCTACCATACCAGATTTTCTCTCTTTTATATATCTGATGGCTATATATATATATATTTTTTAGACCAGGCAAGTTTCCTCTAGATTCAACTGGTAAAAAGGCAACGCTAACACAGACCAAGGGAGATAAAATGGAGGCCAGTGTGTGTTAATGCGATGGCTCTTGGCTCCAAACAGTGGGTCTGTTTTCCTCTTTATCCCTTTGAGCGCTCACTCTCCCTCTGTGTGTGTGTGTGCGCGCGCGTGTATAGAAGTCAAGGTCGATGATACACAGTAGGTGCAATGTTTATTTTGTTCCCTGATTGTCGCTCTCCAATTAGCCACTTGAGTGGCTGCTGTACACTTCGATGTATTTGTCCAGGAGTGAGGATGCAGGGCTCGCCCTACTCCCAGCCACCACTGTTTTAGACCTCATTAACTGCTTGAATGGCGTCCGACTTTGGCGCCTATCTGGTGCTAAGGCTATTTCATGACACATAAGCTAGCTGCTTCAGGGAGACAAAACAAATGACCTTCCATGTAACATTCCCCTGTGGTATGGTTTGGTAGTATTGGGATGCTGCTCTGTGTGTGTACTGTGTTATTGTGCTCCTGTAAACCACTGGAGAAGCCTGAGGGAGATGGATGGTTGATATCATGGTGGCAGGTTTACATTTCCAACTATACTGTCAAAGTCATGGAAATCAGAATTACTAGTATTACATGGGATTAGTCCATCTGTGTATGCTACAGTCCATCAACCATACTGTATGCAAAGTGTACACTATGGAATCTAATATATCATGACGTGTTGATGTGCAGGAAACACTTTGAAGTTTGTGGAAATTAATTCAGGAGAATATAACACATTAGATCTGGTAAAAGATAATACAAAGAAAAACATGCATTTTTTTGTACCATATTTAAAATGCAAGAGAAAGGCCATAATGTATTATTCCAGCCCAGGTGCAATTTAGATTTTGGCCACTAGATGGAAGCAGTGTATGTGCAAAGTTTTAGACTGATCCAATGAACCACTGCATATCTGTTCAACATGTTGTATCAAGTCTGCCCAAATGTACCTAATTGGTTTATTAATACATTCTCAAGTTCAGAATTGTGCACTCTCCTCAAACAATAGCATGGTACACTTTCGCTGTAATAGCTACTGTAAATTGGACAGTGCAGTTAGATTAACAAGAATTTAAGCTTTTTGCCCATATCAGATATGTCTATGTCCTGGGATTTTATTTTGTTACTTACAACCGCATGCTAATCACATTAGCCTACGTTAGCTCAACCATCCCGCGGGGGGGACACTGATCCCGTAGAGGATAAATGTCAATTTATCATTTATCAAAATACCATTAATTTCACCCTTCTTTTTGGCTTGTCTCCAGATGTTCTTGTTGCTATGATCATTGCAATGTAAATAACCAATCAGCTGTTTCAAAAAAATGTCCAACTATGAATGTGGCCAATTGTGCAGCAGTAACAAGTGAGCATAACAAGCTGTTCCAGTCCAAGTCCATTAAGCCACTGCAGGTGAACAACAGACTACATTACATTCTTCCAGACTCCTGGCTGACAAACTAGAATGAGACATTCCCTTGGGACAATTAGCCCAGTGCAGGTTCACTTCACAAAGGCAGTGGTAAGTGTTTCTCTTCTGACTCATGCTTCCAGAACCCTGGACAGCGCTCCTACGGCAACTGCAGTTCATTAATTTTATTTGTCACATGCACCAAATAATTACAGGGCCCACAGCAACCATTTCAATGTTAGTTTCAGCTCTTAGTAAGAAGCTCCCACAGTGCTGCATTGTCCTCTCAATTACCTTCATCCGTTTCATTATACTGGAGTTAAATGCAGAAAGGATCATGCAGTGTGAAAGTAACATTAGATCGTAACATATTCTCCTCAATTTGGATCTAAACACTAGGTTTTAGTTTCTCCAGTTCGCCAAGATCAACCACATTGAATATTCAATAAAAACCCAGTACTATGTGTCATGAATGCTCCAGACTGTGTGCTGCATGTGCTGTATGTGCTGTATGTGCTGTATGGTTCTGGAGTGCTAAACGCTGTGTGTGTTTGTTCATAATGTAGCCCTGGTTCAGGGCCTGGGCCGGGGTTGGAGGCACTCACAGTCGGTCCTCAGGAAGTCATTGAGCAACTGGAAGAGAGGGAAGCTGTCCCAGCTGTCAGGGGGCTGAACCTCCAGTGCAGCATCCATGTCCACTGCATAAAGAGACAAGAAGGTCTCTGCATGTTCCACCATCAGGTCTGACCACCACGCAAATGCCTAGAGAGAGAGGAGTGAAGGAGAGAGCGAGAGAGAGAAAACAGAGAGATGGGGAGAGAGAGTGTAGAATGAAAGAGAAGAGAGGAATACATAGAAAAAGAGAAAGGAGAGAAGGGGGTATGAAAGAGATACACGGAAGAGAGAAGGAGAGGAATGTGTAGATAAAGTTTGATGAAAAACAAATAGAGGGTGAAAGAGGGGAAAAGGGAGGCAGGTGGAGAAATAGACAAAGATAGAGAGACAAACAAATGGAGGATAAGAGTATGCAACTATAATACAAGCCTCAAAGTGTCATTCTCTAGAGAGGAAAGGAAGATAATGTTACTCCACCGACCTATATAAGGGCTCTTTTCTTCTCTCATTTTCACAATAAGAGTCAAGTTGTCACCTCTGAGGCATCACACAGAGATCTCTGGGGGACACGTTACAGCTTTGAGCACAGTGTTTCAGTTCTGCACTCGAGCACGGCTAAACGTGCGCTGTTCTGTTGGCCCACAGAGCGAAACACAGAGAACTGCATAGATACGGCTCCTTGACTAAGTCATTCATACAGAGCTGCTCTGAGCCTCCCCATAGGATAGACAGAATCAGTGGAGTGACAGAGTCTGGAACAGGCTGGTCTCATGCAGGTTAACACTCATCCTCCCATGCTCCCCCTCTCCCTGCCCGTTGTCCTCTGGGCCAGTGGAGGACTTGGCCATCAGCCATTCACATCGTCACACCTCTGTGATGTGAATGTTCCCATGGGCGTCATGCACTCTGGCATGGGACGGTTGCCATGACAGCGCCAGCAGCAACCAGCAACAGACTCAGGGTCAAAATGGAGAGGCTTATAACAATAAATAAAACTGTCATTACAGGCCTCAAGCAGTGGGAGGATTCATCTACTGATTCTTCACATTGGCTGCTGAATTGGGTAACAGTTAGGGTTCGGTTTAATTTCCATACGTCAATTTATGAACTGTATTCGCCATGGCCTACACTATACACAGAAACGTTACTAGATTTGCCAAATTACTTGAATAATAATGTAATTGACTCAAACTGACTGGTACATGGATGAGGTGACTGAGGGTACTGGGTTGAGAAGGAGTGGAAGATGTCTATTTCTGGTTATGCTGGTCTACTGACAGTGTTGGTGTTAATTTCCGATGGGAAAATTCACACAACAATGCATTTTGAGAAATGCAAGAGGGGACAGACGGGTCGGGTCACATTACCTAAGACAAATGGCATGCTTTTTCCATTGAGAGTAATCAGGTCTACAATGGAGGAGGATCAGCTTGTTGGGTGGAGGTGACTGGATCACCTCTCTTACCTGTCACAGCTTTCCCCAAACACACAGCACCACAGAGCAGGCCTTTCACTGACAGGATGGGACCAGAGTTGGCTGTGGCAGTTGGGGTGGACAGATAAAACTGCACCAGACCGGGAGGGGTGGGGGCGATGTGATGTGGTCGGGGGGGATTTCAGTGGGAGGGATCTGAGTATGATAGACAGGGACACTGCCACAGTGCTTGTTGAGGTTTGCTTTATCACCAAATGCAACCCTTTGGGCTGCACAAGCACAACTCTCCAGGATAGGCTGAAAACAATTATAAGGGAAGAAGTTGGGGTACAAGGCTATTACTAGGAAGAGAGATGGGAACAGTTAAGATCATCCCTGGGCATTTGGCATCTTCAGTACATCACATAATATGGGAGGTGGAGGGTGGCAGGGGTTAGGCGTCATGGCAGGTGGGGGGTGACTGGGGTTAGGCGTCATGGCAGGTGAGGGGGCGGCAGGGGTTAGGGGTCATGTTATCAGGATTTGAGGATCCATCACATACCTCTTTGCCCTGTCCGAACATTCCCCGCAAACAAAACAAACAATAAGAGAACAGGAAGGGGTTAAGTCAGGTATACTTCTGCAAAGTTCACATCCCTGTGCTTACTTTTTCCATCTAATGGTTAGTTGGCAGGACATATGTGATGATGACAGTGAAAGAAAGACATGATCCAAACCAATGGAGAAAAAACAAATGGTAGTTTAATTGACAAACTATACTCAAGAGCTAAAGGTCTGTTAAGAAATATGTCAACATTCTCTTTGTGAGTAAACATAATATGCATGAGGAAGACCATGCACTTGACCTAGCCTTCACATAATCAATAGACACATTTGGTGTTTAAAAATGGGTCACTGAGGTCTGTAAATTCTCTTCATGTTTCCAGAAAGAGTACAAATGCAGTGTGAACAACAGGATGATAGTCTGAATCATCATCACAACCAACCTACACTACACTGCTCTACACTACTCTACACAACACTACACTACACTACACTGCTCTACACTACACTGCTCTACCAGTACCATGCAACTTCTGTTGGGGACACCCTTTACAGGAAGAGCAACTTGTGACATCACCACAAAAACCTTTATAGCACCTAGGCTAGGATATGATTCAATAGGGTTAATTAAAGCCCTGTTGGGTATTCCCTTCTAGGAGGCTTGTACAGGAAACATAGTGACCAAATCAGAAGTCCCCCGGTCAAACTGTGCATTGCTCATCGTTGTCATCCCAAACGATGCCTGGTGCACATGAAATGGAGGAGTGAGAAGTGATACAACCTTTTTGACCTTTAAACCCACACCTTGACCCCTTACCGTGCAGGCCATTGCGGTCTGGCTAGCATGCACTAGTGAGATATGGAGGTAAAAAAAACTGATGTAAATACTGTACCGACTGTGACTGTAGCCTGTTAAACAGAGTCAGAGACAGAATAAATGCCCCATGGTTCACTGTAGTTCTTAACTCTCTGTTCTGATAATAACTGACCTTGGATTTATGTATGTGGGCTGTACTCACCTCTGCGTGATGCTCCTCGTTCTGTTGGAGGACCTCGATGACCAGCTCGGCCAGACGTATGGTGTCCTCCAGCTTTTTGGCAGGGGTGACTAAGCGCCCTACATTCTCTGAAGCACAAAGGTCACAGGTCAATATGGAGGGAGATACATGGCTGTTAAACTTTCCCTCAACATCTGCTCAACCTTATGCTAAAGTTGTGCAAGTCTCCTAGGGCAACACTGTAATACAACCATCTCTAGAACAATGCAGGTATAATGAGACAAATTAAAACAGGGAAAACAACAGACATGTTCCACAGTTATCATGCAAAATGTGCAGAACGTTGTGCATTCAACGGTTCGGTATGTGCTGACAGTTCGGTATGTGCTGACATCCACACTTTGAATGTTTCTTACGTGAGACGCTCAAGTTTAACATGTGATATGCAAAACGACACTCCCTGAAGTCTGGTAATTTCCCCCTGCTAAGTAGGATAGCTGTGACAACCAGGATAAATATAACCACTAAGAAAGTGTAGAGTGCAAGTATTGGCAGGTTTTTACATCAAATCCATCTTGAAGAACAAAATACACAATGAAAGTCTGCTGTTCACATTAGAGGTCTTCACAGATCCACCTGTACCCGGATACCAGAGACACGAGTGGGTCCTGTTCCAGAATTTAAATAATGTCACGGGTCTGAGTGTCACAGGTCTCAGATGTGTGTAATCTTAACTGACTTGTCCGGAAGGGCCTGTACAAATCCGAACGCGACTGCTGCAGTAGAGAGAGAGAAAGAGAGAGAGAGACATTTTATCATGTATGCCGCTGCTCTTACTTTTCACGAGAGTGTATCGATGAGCTTGTTGTTGGCCAATCATAAGTCATCAAAGCGGCAATAGGCTACAGTCATAGAGCCTCCGTGTGGGGCAAAAGTTAGGAGATACTGTATCTAAATCAATGGAAGCTGGAATTAAAATGACGTAATTAAAAGTTAAAGGACAAGGATAGGCTACAACGACCAAGAGCCAACAGGTAGGCTGCTACTTAATATTCTGAATGGAGTTGTTATTTGTTATTTGTAGGATGAGAAAGCACATGCACTGAAGCTTTAATTAACCTAGTTAGCTAATGTTAGCTAGCTTAACTAGCTTCTCCCAGTTTGATGCAGTCAAGACAGGTACTACGTAATCATATTTGATGATAAATAACCTAGCTATGGCAGTTATTAGTCCCCTATCGACTTGGTTGGTTGCGGTCTCGTCTCTCCCGCCCTCATCCCTGTGTTACTCTCTCACAGTACGGCCCCTCCCCCGCCTGCTAGAGCAACACCTCTCTCTCCCTCTCACGCTTTATCAGCTCCGGTTAATAAAGTAGCTTAAAAAAATCAATTTTCTGCTGCTTCCCTCACTCTGATCCGACTGGGTCTGGATCCGACCAGGTCTATACGAAACATATCTAGTTGTCTTTGGCTCGATTCGGGTCTCTCCTCTTTAAAATAAATGTATTTATGCATATCAGGCCCGGGTGGGAAAGCCCCCAGGTCCAAATATTGGACCCGTGAAGACCTCTAGTTCACATACTTTACTCAATGGATACTAATTCAGTCTACAGCGATCATGTTACGAAACACAACCAAGGGACAAATCACAACCATCTCAACTGACCAATGAGGTTGTGATGAAGCTACACATAAATGTATGCTTTTGAAATAAAGAAAAGAATAATGAATATGGTGAAGAGATGGTATTTGTGAGAGAGAGAGAGTCAGCATAGGTAACTGGAGAACTGCGTAGGAGCCTATACAATAACATATTGGGTGCTCGTTCAGACTTCAGGGCATCTGAGGGTCAAACATCTTTACATATGCCTGATCTCTTCTTAATGAATCAGTCTGACAGACTTTTCACAACAACACTGACTTACTTGACTTATTTTCCATTTCTCTGTCCCTCTTTACAGTCCCAGTAAAATGGAGAGATTAATGTGACAATGTGGACTTCTACACTTGAAGAAATGAGGCAAAGACCATGTCCTCTCCTCGCTGCTTCTGCTCTTTGTCCAGCACACACATCTGTCATTGTGCTAGTGAGGCTCTGTAGTAGCAGGGGTTTAATTGGCAGTGTACAGAAGTACAGCTCTGTGACGCACACACACTGGCAGAGCACTTTAAGCCCAGTGGTGTCTGTGGACTGGACTGTGGCCAGAGGATTGCCTCTGACTGTGTTGAAATTATGGTCTGGTCACCAGTATGGATGGAGGGTTTAAAAGAATGCCCGCAAACACAAAGGGCATTTCTTCCATTGGTCAATGAAGGGGCATGGGTGCTGGAGTGATACAGGTGAGGTGAGGGGCAAGGCCAAACATCTAGATCTTCTATAACAGAATCTCAGTATTGCCACATTCTACAGTATAAGGGATGTCCGCTTCTTTTTTAGTCAGTGACTGATTTAGACCCGGGAAACAAGGTGTGAGTGCTGTCTAATCAGTGACATTTAATGATCAATTACATCTCACACAGTGACACCAGCAAAACTGTGAACCTGAAACAGTTAATAATGACGATGACTATGTGCTATCATGATCTATGATATCATCTTGCTTCACTTACTTATTTCCAATATATCAAAATTGCCATTGATATAACATTATGGTCATATGGGAAATATCAGCCAGAATATCCAAACCATTTCATCAATCATATATTGTAACCAAACTTTGATATGAGGTTTTCATTCAAAACGATTGCATTTTAGTACATTGGAGATGTTCATGCACTTTCTGCAGAGGATGTGATACTTTCATTGCACAACTTATGAATTCAAATACATGAATTCAAACACATAATAACTGCTATCTTACATGTATTGAAGCTTGCCATAACGTTGTGCTACCTCTGCAGGTTTCAATCACACAAGTGAGATACTCAATGGCAATGGTCTGAATGGTCTTAAAATTGATCTCTCCGTTCATTTGTTTGCTAATTATCTCCATCTTCCCTTTTCCTCCCTTCCTCACTCCCTCACTTCTTTTCTTCCCCTCCTTGACATAATACATTTTTTAGGAAAGAGGAAACATCATTGCAGGAAAGAGGAAGCATTTTAAGAGAATTCAGGGGAGGCCCATTGATGGAGCTACTACACAGATGAGTGGTCTTAACAGGAGGGCTAGAGAGGGGACTTGATAGTTAGGGTTACCACAGTCACCCACTGGGGACGGCTGCATCTCCATCACTGGAATGCAGTGCAGGTACAGGGGAAAATACAGGACAGGGGTGTGGAGACATAACTCTATCACAACATTCCTGTAACCTTCCCAGGCCATGCCTCAGGAAGGCTGTGAGATGTTATGTTGCTATGGCTCTAACTGGGTTAGGATATGCTCATATATAGGATGGTGTCACCTGGATCCTGATCCTTCTTATCTTTCTGAGTTTTCTCCGCTAGGAGAGAGCAGGAGATAGGGAGAGCAGAGAAGAAGAGAGAGGGAAGGTGGGAGGGAGAGAAAGAGAGAGAGAGGAGTGGATAGTCAGTAATGAAAGCATAAGAGCAGGATAGAGTGGAAGTCTGGAAAACAAGTGGTTGAGCAACACCTTTCACCCAAGGGATCTCCTCTCCAGATCTGATGTTAACCAGTAGTCAGACATAGACACACATATAGCTTCAAACAGTAAAACATATACAGACAGTGGTCCAAACGACACCCCCCCACACACACCAAAAAACATAAACACTCCAGGACATACAGTAATATATGACAACATACATTATTAATGCTTCAGTTGGAACACATGCAGAGACTAAAATGTAGACATATTACATCCTGTCTACCTTACGGTTGCCACTTCCTGTTCCTGTTGTCTTACCACTCTGGTCCCCAGTGTGAAATGATACAAACAGGGAAAGTCATGACAATGTTCCCTATGGTACAGTAGCTGTATGGTGTACCTGTATCATGTACTGTACCAGTGAGACATGGTTCAACAGGACTGAGGGGGGTTTACACAGAAGCAAAGTAAAAATGCATTCAATTCGCAGACAGGCATGGTAACAGAATAAAAAGCTGACAGATACAGTAGATAAGATCTCTCATGATTGTCACAGACCGTTGGAGTCTTGGTCCTGGCTTGCCCTGCTAGGACCTAACAGACAGACACAGACCATGGGCCTGGATCTCTCACGGGTGGCTTTCACAGACAGAAGCAACAGATCAAAAGGAAAAGGACTAAAGAGAAGCAAGAGCGAGAGCGTGAGAGAGATAGTTTAAGAGGGCAGCAAGGAATGGTGATAATAGAGGGGATTGGGAAGTGTGAACGGAGAGATGTTGAAAATAGAAAAACATGGTTGAGGAAAGGGGGAGGAGGAGGAACGGGTCGAGGAGGGTGGAGCAGGATGAAGAAGGTACTCACGAATGGTTAAATCCATCACTTGAGACGCCAAGCAGAAGACAGGATGCTCATACATTTCTCTCTTTTTCCCTACAAGAGAGGATCGGGGCATGCAAGAGGCTGGGGTCAGAGGAGGAGAGGTCAGAGCTCTAAGGGTAGCTGAATGTGGGGGTTAGGGGTACCCACAGGTTCCTCTGTGGAGATGGTGGTGGTGGAGGGTGGGGTTTGGTGGCTGGGGAGAAGGTTTGGGATGGGCCCGAAGTGCCGAATGTGGAGGAGAGGGGTGGGTGGACAAAGGGTGTGTGGGCTGGCGGTCGCCTTTGGACACACTTTTGTTTAACCATTCGTCATGCCAAATGGTATTAAGGTGGGAGACATTTCTATCAAGTTTGAGTTTTTCCCAATCAAGGCAACAAACAAGCAAATGTTTATGAGAAACAGGATTTTTCTGCAGTATTTCCACTCCAAGATACTAAGGGGCATCTCCTTCAGTATCTTCGGCACCCTCAGGTATTTCTTTATAGAAACTGACCGGAATAGAGAAGAGCTGAATTTGAGACTAGATATTTCCAGTAAAATAGTATAGGTGAGGGTAGTCAAAGCTACACACACATAGAAATATATTCCAACACATCATTTAGTTTGTAAGCCAGTTCTGTATGCCTAGTAAAGAAATCCTGGGACATGCAACAGACAGATACTGGGTTGCTGCAGAGGGCAATCCCAGCATGCCTTGTGTATTGGCCTTCCTGACTTGTGTTCACACTACAAGGGGCTTGGAGTGAAGCAGCAAAGCCAATAGACAAGGAGGAGGAAAGCAGAGGGGGGGAAGATGAACAGAAGATGAAGGTTATTTTAGAACAAAGGAGAGGAAACAAGGAAAGGAGAAATTGTTGCTTCAGAGCATCACCCCACCTTGAAGCCGCAACGGTGTGCAAGAGGAGAGGGCCAGTGGGTTGACTGGCCCAGAGAGAAGCTGAGACACACAGGAGTCAGCATAAAGATGGCAGATACACGGGGAGTTGAATGCATTTTTACTTACTATACACATCTCTACTGTGCAAGTTTATTTAGGGAGCTATATCAATGTAAATTACACCTGTAAATGAAAAGAGAGTTAAAACTTTAAAAGCCCATCTAAAAGTAAGAGCAGCCACATTAGGGGAAGATGGAGTGTTTTTTTTTGCTGTTTACTGCAGCTGGGGACAGAACAGTTATATTAATTCAAAGGCGCCAATATTACTTATCACATTGTGAAAATTATGTATGAAATCTCTGCTTCGAGTTATCTACTGCATTTTTAATACAATATAAATACAACATCTTATTTCCATTATTTGATTGTATTTCAATGTTTGACTTTCCTCTTAAAATGTCCCTGAGATCAGTTCTAAATGGAGAGTTCTCCCAAAACACAAAAAATATATTTAACCATTGCCTTCCAATTTCTAGTGCCAGTGCTAAAGATGATCTTTATCTTTTTTGGAAATCCAAACTGTTGTCAGATGCCCTTCAATCTCACTTTATACACAGAAGATAAACCAAAAAAATCAGGCTGTTTATCGGTCTTTCTGTGACCGCAGATAACTTTGGAACGAAGTTGACTACAAATACACAGTTGCCGTAGCCTTCGCAATTGGATAAGCAAATGATAAAAAGGATGCTTCAAATGAAAACTGAGATGACTGCATTAAAACATACAGTAGGCCTGTTGGCTACATAGGCCTATATACAATATTTAAATCATATTGAAATCAATTTCATGTTCAGTCAATTGAGTTCAATTTGTAGGCTACACTGTCTAATTTTTGCCTCAATATTTGTGTAACAACATGTGCGCAATGATGTGACAAATGAATCTGTAATTTAGTGCATTATTATAGGTAAGCATTAGAATAAGCTGCCTCAATATTTGCAGCCATAATGTGACAATATCTCTCAGCTAGGAGCGGATCCGTCGTCAGTATTGTGGAATAATTATAATGTTAAGGTAAGATTTGAATGGAGAAAGCTGATCAGAGAACAGTGCTGCCTTTCTTTTGATCCTATCAATATCGACACATGCTTCAACATTGTACTTAGCGATGCGTGGTATTCTGGGAAACTCATGTTACATCAGGAACGATGCATCATTAAAATACTTGTAAGCCTAAATCCCATTGCTATCGGGAAAGTCCTGATGTTTAAGAAGTCATGTCGTTTGTGTAAAACAGTTGACCTGCAGGGGGCAATGTGGTAAAGCACCAGAGGGCATGATGTCTGTAGTATCTCACAACTGCTGTCTGATTGTGTCTGTAGGCCACTGTGCAACAACAACGTGTGTTAATCCCTATAGATATCAACGCTATTGTGGTAACAATGCTAGAAGGGAGACAAAAATGTTGACAGATCATAAATAGTACAGTACAGCACTGTGTGTGAAAGAGTGTAGGACACGGTGTGATGCTGCATTGTTTGTGTGTGTGTGTGTGGAGGGGTGTCAGTGTGTAAGTGGTCATCTACCTTCTACTTTGGCATATTCTGAGAGGCGCTGGTAGTTGATCAAGGCTGCCTGCTCCAGACATTTACGGATGACTGTCTTCACATCCTCCTGGGGCACAGGGGTGACGATATCCTTCATCAGCACCTGGGACAGAACAGAAGACATTGTAGAAGAGAAAAATGTCCCCTTTTTTTACCCCCTTTTTCTCCCCAATTTCGTGGTATCCAATTGTTAGTAGTTACTGTCTTGTCTCATCGCTGCAACTCCCGTACGGACTCGGGAGAGGCAAAGGTCGAGAGCCATGCGTCCTCCGAAACACAACCCAACCAAGCCGCATTGCTTCTTAACACAGCGCACATCCAACCCGGAAGCCAGCCGCACCAATGTGTCGGAGGAAACACCATACACCTAGCGACCTGGTCAGCATGCACTGCGCCCGGGCCGCCACACGAGTCGCTAGTGCGCAATGAGACAAGGATATCCCTGCCGGTCAAACCCTCCCTAACCCGGACAAAGCTAGGCCAATTGTGCGCTGCCCCATGGGCCTCCCGGTCGCGACAGAGCCTGGGCTCGAACCCAGGCTCTGCGATGCAGTGCCTTAGACCACTGCGCCACCCGGGAGGCCCAAAAAAACACATTTTTGTGGCTGTACCACCAGGGCCAGCTCCAGGCATAAGCGATTGCCAGTGGTGGAAAAAAAGTACTCAATTGTCATACTTGAGTAGAAGTAAAGAGACCTTAACAGAAATTGAAAAAAGGGAAAGTTACGCAGTAAAATACTACCCAGTAAAATACTACTTGAGTAAAAGTCTAAAAGTATCTGGTTTTAAATGTACTTTTAAGTACAGTGGTAGAAAAAGTACTCAATTGTCATACTTGGGTAAAAGTACAAAGTAAAAGTAATGCTATACATCAAATTCCTTATATTAAGCAAACCAGACGGCACGATTTTCAGATTTTTAATTATGGACAGACAGGGGCACACTCCAACACTCAGACATCATTAACAAACACAATATTTGTGTTTCGTGAGTCCGCCAGATCAGAGGCAGTAGGGATGACAAATGTTATATTGATAGGTAATTCTGTCCTGCTTGAGCATTCTAAATGGAAAAAGTACATATTTTCTTTAGGAATGTAGTGGAGTAAAAGTAAAAGTTGTCAAAAATATAAATAGTAAAGTAAATTTCAGATACCCCCAAAAACTACTTAGCATTATTACTTATGTACTTTACACCACTGCCTATCGCTTAGGGCCCCAGGCCACTAGGGGGCCACCAACCCAATTTCTGGGGGATTTTGTTAGCCACTCTCACTCAGATATCATTAACATGGCTTAAGTCATGCAAAATGAATAGAATTGCATGAAACATGTTATACAATTGCAACATTTTCTCTCCGCCCCATGGCAAAATGTGTAGAACGGCAGAAAACTTGCTGTAAAAGTGGAACATAAAACATTTTGGAACAGTCATGGTCTCAATTTATTGTTCAGAGTTAGGATTGTAGAATCAAATCAATTTTTATTTGTCACATGAGCCGAATACGAAAGGTGTAGACCTTACTGTGAAATTATTTCTTAGAAGCCCTTAACCAACAATGCAGTTCAAGAAATAGAGTTAAGAAAATGAAAAAATCTAATCAAATCAAAAAGTAACACCATAAAATGTAATTACAATAACGAGGCTATATACAGCGGGTACCGAGTCAGGGGTACGGGTTAGTCGAGGTAATTTGTAAAGTGACAATGCATAGATAATAAACAGCGTGTAGCAGCAGTGTAAAAACAAGGGGGGGGTCAATATAAATAGACGGGTGTACATTTGATTAATTGTTCAGCAGTCTTACGGCTTGGGGGCAGAAGCTGTTCAGGATACTTTTGTTTCTAGACTTCGCACTCCGGTACCGCTTGCCGTGCAGTAGCAGAGAGAACAGTCTATGACTTGGGTAACTGGAGTCTTTGACAATATTTTGGGACTAGTATATATGTCCTGAATGTCAGAAAGCTTGGCTCGAGTGATGTACTGGGTTGTACGCACGACCCTCTGTAGCGCCTTACGGTCAGAGGCCGAGCAGTTGCCATACCAGGCGGTGATGCAACTGGTCAGGATGCTCTCGATGGTGCAGCTGTAGAACCTTTTGAGGATCTGGGGACCCATGCCAAATCTTTTCAGTCTCCTGAGGGGGAAAAGGTGTTGTCGTGCCCTCTTCACAACTGTCTTGGTGTGTTTAGACCATGATAGTTCGTTGGGGATGTGGACACAGGAAAAGGAGGACAGAGCAGGCTCCCATTCTCATCGACGGGGCTGTAGTGGAGCAGGTTGAAAGCTTCAAGTTCCTTGGTGTAGACATAACCAAAAAACTATCATGGTCCAAGCACACCATGACAGTGGTGAAGAGGGCACGACAAAGCCTATTCCCCCTCAGGAGACTTAAAAGATTTGGCATGGGTCCTCAGATCCTCAAAAAGTTCTACAGCTGCACCATCGAGAGCATGCTGACTGGTTGCATCACTGCCTGGTATGGCAACTGCTCGGTCTCCGACCACAATGCACTACAGAGGGTAGTGCATACTGTGCAGTACATCACTGGGGCCAAGCTTCCAGCACCTCTCTACCAGGCGGTGTCAGAGGAAGGCCCTAAAAATTGTCAAAGACTCCAGCCACCCTAGTCATAGACTGTTCTCTTTGCTACCTCATGGCAAGCGGTACCGGAGAGCCAAGTTTAGGTCCAAAATACTTCTTAACAGCCTCTACCCCAAAGCCATAATACTCCTGAACAGCTAATCAAATGGCCACCCAGACTATTCACATTGCCCCCACACTTTAACGCTGCTGCTACTTTCTGTTTATTATCTATGCATAGTCACTTTAACTCTGCCTACATGTACATATTACCTCAATTACCTCGACTAACCGGTAACCCCTGTATATAGCCTCGCTATTGTTATTTTACTGCTTCTTTAATTATTTGTTACTGTTATTATTGTTTATCTATTTTTTACTTAATTCTTATTTTTTCTTAAAACTGCATTGTTGGTTAAGGGTTGTAAGTTAGATTTTCACTGTAAGGTCTACATTTGGCAAGACAGCTGTGCACGGCTAGATCTCACTGTAGTAGGCTGTACCTATGTTTTGGTTATTTGAATCTCCATTCGCCATTTGTTTACTGTTAATGTAACTAGCCTGAATATACATTGTGTCATGTCTTTATCGATCTGATATTTTGTTTACTAGGCTTACTACTTGGTACCGCTGTTTTGTTCTGTTCCATTCGTTCGCATTCACAGTTGTGTCCGTATTCTTAGCCGAACTGCTATTCAGTATTTTGTTTGCATGTATGAATAACTAGGCCACTACTTTCAGCATTTAGTTTGCATTATTTTGGAAAGACAGCTGTGTGTCCAGCTGCATTCACATAGGCTGTTTGTAATAGGTGAATTGTCCTATCTATCTTGTAGCCTATATTCATTACCAAAACGGCCTAGCTGTAGGGCGCTGTCCATTGTGCTGCAAAGAGGCTACAGATTTCAAAAGCACTCAATGAGTCTCGGCATTTTAACTTTATGTTTATTGTGGTATAGCGTGATTATATAAACCGAATTCAATATAATTCCAAAGCAAGAACCTCCCAAAAATGTGTCCCCTCGCCGATTTCAACTGTCCCCTTAGTCACTTCATCCTGGCGTCAGGTCTGGGAGGAGGGGGTCGGGGCTCAACCAAATCTCACTTAGGCCCCACAAAAGACTAGAACTGGCCCTACAGTATGTACCACAAACGGGAAAAATATGGGAGTGCGCTTGTTGACCCTTCACTTCTAGAGAACAGGAGACAAACATCTGTTTAACCAAGTAGCCTATATTATAAACAACATAATAAAGAAATCAAATAGACAACTATCCATACAATCTGGCCAATTTGGATGGAACATTTGAAATATTATTCCGTTTTTTTTGTCCCATAGCCTAAAGTATGTGTCCATGGTTAATAGAACATAAGGTAAGGCTAAAAAAGGATGCATAATAACATACCCTCTCAAGCAGGGACAAAGTGGCTTTCAGGGCCCCCTCCGGTCGACCAAATGGAAAACAGTACCTGTGAAAGAAATCCAGTTTTATTTATGTAGGGTTTCTATGAAGGTACAGTGCATTCGGAAAGTATTCAGACCCCTTCACTTTTTCCATTTCTTTTTACGTTAGAGCCCTGTTCTAAAATGGATTAAATCATTCCCCCCCCCCTCAGTCTACACACAATACCCCATAACAACGCAAAAACCGGTTTTAAAAAATGTGTGTAGATTTATTTAAAATTTAAAAAAAACTTTACTCAGTACTTTGTTGAAGCACCTTTGGCAGCGATTATAGCCTCAAGTCTACTTGGGTATGACGCTACAAGCTTGGCACACCTGTATTTGGGGAGTTTCTCCCATTTTTCTCTGCAGATCCTCTCAAGCTCTGTCAAGTTGGATGGGAAGTGTTGATGCACAGCTATTTTCAGATCTCTCCAGAGATGTTCGATCGGGTTCAAGTCCGGGCTCTGGCTGGGCCACTCAAGGACATTCAGAGACTTGTCCCGAAGCCAGCCTTCCGTTGTCTTGGCTGTGTGCTTACGGTCGTTGTCCTGTTGAAAGGTGAACCTTCACCTCCAGTTTAAAGTCCTGAGCACTCTGGAGCAGGTTTTCATCAAGGATCTCTCAGTACTATGCTCCATTCATCTTTCCCTTGATCCTGACTAGTCTCCTAGTCCCTACCGCTGAAAAACATACCCACAGCATGATGCTGCCACCACCATGTTTCACTGTAGGGATGGTATTGGCCAGGTGATGAGCGGTGCCTGGTTTCCTCCAGACGTGATGCTTGGCATTCAGGCCAAAGAGTTCAATCTTGGTTTCATTAGACCAGATAATCTTGTTTCTCATAGTCAGAGTGCTTTGGGTGCCTTTTGGCAAACTCCAAGCGGGCTGTCATGTGCCTTTTACTGAGGAGTGGCTTCCGTCTGGCCACTCTACCATAAAGGCCAAATTGGTGGAGTGCTGCAGAGATTGCCGTCCTTCTGGAAGGTTCTCCCATCTCCACAGAGGAACTCTGGAGCTCTGTCAGAGTGACCATCGGGTTCTTGGTCACCTCCCTGACCAATGCCTTCCTCCCCTGATTGCTCAGTTTGGCCGGTCGGCCAGCTCTAGGAAGAGTCTTGGTGGTTCCAAACTTCTTCCATTAAAGAATGATGGAGGCCACTGTGTTTTTGGGGACCTTCAATGCTGCAGAAATGTTTTGGTACGGACAATTCCTTCGACCTAATGGCTTGGTCGACCTAATGCACTGTCAACTGTGGGACCTTATATAGACAGGTATTTGCCTTTCCAAATCATGTCCAATCAATTGAATTTACCACAGGTGGACTCCAATCAAGTTGTAGAAACATCAAGGATGATCAATGGAAACAGGATGCACCTGAGCTCAATTTCGAGTCTCATAGAAAAGGGTCTGAATACTTATGTAAATACTTTATATATATTTGCAAAAATTTAAATAACCTGCTTTCGCTTTGTCATTATAGGGTTTTGTGTTTAGATTGATGAGTATTTTTAAACATGTTATCAATTTTAGAACAAGGCTGTAAATAGTGAAGGGGTCTGAATACTTTCTGAATGCATCATAAGACCATTCTTTATCCTCAAGGAGTTCTATCATTTATAAATGACTAGCTTGTTCTTGAGATCAGAATGTAAGTAACATATAGCAGAGCACAGTGATTGGCATATGTCATGATCTATAATCTGTGATCTGATGAGTCCCATAGGCATGTCTGTGCCAGGGTCAGTTACAGACTTGGCAGTGAGTACAGTACACACCTGAAGTGTGTGATCTGGTTCTCCAGCAGAACACGCAGCCTCTCCTTGATATCCTCAAAGCGCTCCTTCTCCTCCACAGTCACCGTCCCTATCCCGTCAGGCCTGAGGGGCATACAGTACCATAGAGTTTATATGGTTGGAGCATGGGGCAGGAAACACCAAGGTTGTGGGTTTCATTCCCACATCGTCCACATATTGTACAATGTATATACATTATGTATTAATTGGAAGATCCCTTTGGACAATTTTTTGGGCTAAATGTTATTTTAGAATTATCATAATATCCCAAATCAGAGTAGACAGTATTGCCACCACTGACACAGTAACCACAGGGGTCACACACAAGGGTCAAATGGTCACTGGAGGTCTAACTGAGAATTTCACCTAACATACAGTAATACACATGTAGTATGTAGTTATATGTCCACAGCAGAGCCTACAGTACAAATCCAGCGTATGTGTGGTGTATTCTACAGGTAAGAGCCAGCCAGCTATCTGGGAGAGTGGGGCCACTGATATGAGAGGATGGTTACAGAGAGGGGTGGGGGGGCATCCCCCTGTCCCCCACAAACCCCCATGCCAAGCTGTGCCCCCCATCGTGTCTGACAGGAGGAGTATCCCTCCCCACCTCCCTCCTCCTTTCTCACTGTCCTTCACTGAGATGACATCCTGGGCCCGGTGACAACAAGCATGTCACGTCTCCTGCTCCTCAAGCCGCTGTCACGGCGACCAGTGCCTCCTCTGTCACATGCACTCACGTTCCCCTGTGCTCACGTTCCCCCATCCTCAGCCGTGTCACTAACTATAAGGAGATAGGCCCCTCACCCATGCTCCCTCTATGTGTGTGTGTTTCAGGCTATGATTGTCAGTGTGTGTTTTTGTGTGTGTCTTCATCTGAGGCATGTCATAAGCAATAAAAAGCCCAAGCTTTTAATAACATGGTATGTGATGTGAAAACTCAGAAAACAAATTTGATAATTTCACACTAATTATGCTTCGCCTTATTTTGTTCTCCTACACGGCATTCATAATGTTTTCATAACCTCTATTGTCATGACTACATGGAAATGAGTCGTCATTTGTCACAGAGCGATCAGAGAAACTAATAATATCAGAGGAACACCACATCAGAGGTCTCTGCTTATTTCAAAAGTACGTGATTGGAGCTGAATTACAGCCAAATCACAAATTGACTCGTACATCCAATTTAAAAAGATAAAGGCCATATTTAACTGGTATTTTAACATTCAAACACCACATTTCCAAAGCATTACCTAAACTAACTGGAGGTGGAATTAAATCAACTCCAACCCTTAAAAATACTATTTACTCTTAATTTACTCCCAGGCTACTGTACTCCCTATAATATTCAGTTCATGCCCTGTGGCTATAAGGCTATTAGGTTGTGGGTGGGTGAGGGGAGTATGGGGGGGTCAGGGTAGTGAAGGGGGTCTTGGCCAGAGAGGGGTTTCTCTCGCGGGCAGCACAGGGCTGTCATGGTCATGGGGACTGGAGGCGGGCTGGCTGTGGCCTGGGCTCGGACAGTGGCAGGAGACACTCGCCCGTCACCCATGATGACCTGTCATCCTGTCATCCCTGACCTTCAGGCAGGCCGGCTGGAGAGCTCTCACTACAGTACACTACACCCCCCTCCCTCCCTTTTTTTCTCTCTCTCATCCTTCTTTACCTCTCCCTCTATCCCTGAACCTCTCTCTCTTTTCCTCTCATTTTCCTCTCTCGCTCTCCACCCCCATCCCCATCCTCCTGTCTTGGAGCTACTCCCGTCTCCCTGTCTAGCCTGATCATAACAGGACTCAAACAGACAGCCCACCTCAGCTCGATCACTGTCTGTTACAGGATGGGGGGAGGAGTGGAGGGAGGGGTAGATTGGGTAGGAGGAGTGTCAGATTGAGGCAGACTAGTAGACTGACAGACAGCTGCCCGTGACCTTCGCCCCTCAACACTGTAGTGACACTCGCTTGTTCATGTTGACTAGAGATCTAGCCATTGTTACGACATACAAAAGTCTGGGCAGATGTACACAAACACACACGTATAAACAAACTTACATATGTATGCAAGTACACATGCAAACACAGACATTATATTATTTAAAAAACACTTGCAATACTCATTAATTATTTCAATATTTCAACTACAGTATTTAATCTTGTTAAAAACAAACACTCATGTCACAAAGGTCGAATGGGAGTCACAGTGGCTCTATAAGTGAGGAGGAATACACATTCACATGTTCGTCAGAACTTCCTATTTTCTAGTTGTGATGTCAGAAAAACAACTTTGTTTAATTCAAAACTGGATTTGTTGTCATCTTT
Source organism: Salvelinus alpinus (assembly GCF_045679555.1). Lineage (NCBI taxonomy): Eukaryota > Metazoa > Chordata > Actinopteri > Salmoniformes > Salmonidae > Salvelinus > Salvelinus alpinus. Next base: position 26,866,372 of record NC_092087.1, on the reverse strand, counting down.
TGGTTGAAAAGGTCAAAGTTAGTGGTGAAACGTCACAATTTCGACTTGGCGGGTCATTCAAGTAAACTTTCTAGACGGAACTAGGAATTTCTGATAACTCCAATAGCATGTGAAAGTGGGAGAAGCACCACAGACTCGTACCTTCTGGGCCAAGAGGCAGCCTGGGACTTGGAGTACTTTTTTCCCCTAAACTCCATGATTTTGAGTTCCCTCTTGGAGGGGGTGGGGGTCTCTGGGGTGGGGGGGTAAAGGTAGCTTTGAAGCTCTGCCTCGGTTACGGGCCAGTTTGGCAACTCAGACAATCTCTGACTACAGGTTACATGAGGGAGAGGCAGGGGTGATGTTATGAGAGCAAGCAAGGAAAAACAGAGAAGAGAAAAGTAATGGCAAACAAAAATAATAGACAATGAGAAACAATTCATTGACAACAGAAGAACAGACAACTAAGAAAGAAGAACAATTTAATAATATACACAAATCCCAACTGAACATGAGAGACTTAAAATCATAAGTGACTGAAAAAAGAATATTAGAGAAAATAAGCTTTGACTGATGCAACAAACATGGGATGTTGGGTGGAATACACACTGGGTTAGTCTTCTCTGAATGAAATTGATTCTTTATAGAAGGTTGGTGGTAGAGTGGCTTCTCTGAACAGGGATTCTTGGTTTGCTTTCATACGCATAACATGACATAACATTCATACGCATAACATTTATGACACACACAAAGACAGAGAGAGACAGAGAGAAAGAAAGAAAAGAGGGGAGATAGCATAGAAGGAGAGCTGTACGTCAGTTTTCTGTACCTGTTGCCGTGGACGTGTGAGGCACAGAAAGCAAAGCTGTAGTGTAGCAGGGTGGGGTCAATCATAGCCCCGTTCTCTGCCCGCTCCAGCAGGTCGCCCAGGTAACACAGGTGTCTGTGACACCCCCGCACACCATTACGAGCACAGTACTCATCCATGACAAACACCTGGCCTGGACTGAGCCAGCCCTGCAAAATTGACAAAGGAGGGGATGTTCAATGATAGAATGACTTACATGGGATCACATCCCAAAGCAAAAGAATGAGCGAACCACTAGACTTAACTTTCCTCACCAAACAGGAGTAGGAGTCATTGAGCCTGTGGTCCAAGGTGAGGCACTGCACCATCTCAAATAGGGAAGAGTGGTCGAAACTACAAGGGTTGGCTGAGATGAACTCATCCATGCCGTGTTTCTGTGCCCGGTCCGCGTCTGTGTCCGTCCACCCCAGAGAGAGAGAGAGAGACAGCCAGCACACATGGAGGGAGAAATAGGATCCAGAGAGGAGTTAGATATATCAGAGGATGTGAATTGAGAAGTAGTGAGAGGGTGAGAGAGCGCCACTAAAGCAGTGGGAGGGCCCTATTCTATCAAAACCGTTAAGCAGATTTACATGAGACACAAATACTGTATATACACAGTACCAGTCAAAAGTTTAGACACACCTACTCATTCAATGTTTTTTCTTTATTTTTACTATTTTCTGCATTGTAGAATTATAGTGAAGACATCAAAACTAAGACATAACACATATGGACAAAAGTGTGAAACAAATCAAAATATATTTTATATTTGAGATTCTTCAAAGTAGCCACCCTTTGCCTTTATGACAGCTTTGCACACTCTTGGCATTCTCTCAACCAGCTTCATGAGGAATGCTTTTCCAACAGTCTTGAAGGAGTTCCCACATATGCTGAGGACTTGTTGGCTGCTTTTCCTTCACTCTGCGGTCAAACACATCCCAAACCATCTCAATTGGGTTGAGGTTGGGTGATTATGGAAGCCAAGTCATCTGATGCAGCACTCCATCACTTTCCTTGGTCAAATAGCCCTTACACAGTCTGGAGGTATGTTTTGGGTCATTGTCTTGATGAAAAACAAATGATAGTCCCACTAAGCCCAAACCAGATGGGATGATGTATCGCTGCAGAATGCTGTTGTAGCCATGCTGCTTAAGTGTGCCTTGAATTCTAAATAAATCACAGACAGTGTCAACAGCAAAGCACCCCCACACCATCACATGTCCTCCTCCATGCGTCACAGTGAGAACCACACATGCGGTGATCATCCGTTCACCTGCTCTGTGCCTCACAAAGACAGGGGAGTTGGAACCAAAAATCTCACAATCTCACAAAAATCTACACTCCTTGAAAGCGGCAGCTCTAGCCTTTAGCTCTGTGCGGATGCTGCCTGTAATCCATGGTTTCTGGTTGGGGTATGTACGGCCACTGTGGGGACGACGTCATCGATGCACTTATTGATGAAGCCAATGACAGATGTGGTGTACTCCTCAATGCCATTGGAGGAATCCCGGAACATATTCCACTGTGCTAGTACAACAGTCCTGTAGCTTAGCATCTGCTTCATCTGATCACTTTTTTATTGATATAGTCACTGGTGCTTCCTGGTTTAATTTTTGCTTGTAAGCAGGAATCAGGAGGCTAGAATTATGGTCAGATTTACCAAATGGAGGGTGAGGGAGAGCTTTGTATGCATGTCTGCGTGTGGAGTATAGAGGTGGTCCAGAGTTCTTTTCCCTCTGGTTGCACATTTAACATGTTGAAAGAAATGAGGTAAAATGGATTTAAGTTTCCCTGCAATAAAGTCCCCGGCTACTAGGAGCGCCGCCTCTGGGTGAGTGTTTTCTTATTTGCTTATGGCGGAATACAGCTCATTAAATGCTATCTTAGTGCCAGCCTCTGACTGTGGTGGTATGTAAACTGCTACAAAGGATATAGATGAGAACTCTCCCGGTAGGTAATGTGGTCTGCAGCTTATCATGAGAAACTCAACCTCAGGTGAGCAATAGCTCGAGACTTTCTTAGATATCGTGCACCAGCTGTTGTTTACAAAACTACATAGACCGCCGCCCTTGTCTTACCAGACTCCGCTGTTCTATCCTGCCGGTACATTGTATAACCAGCCAGCTGTATGTTGATATTGTCGTCGTTCAGACAATACTCTGTGAAGCATAAGATGCTACAGTTTTTAATGTCCGGTTGCTAGTTTAATCTTCCCAATAACTCGTCCATTTTATTGTCCAAAGATTGCATGTTTGCGAGCAGAATTGAGGGGAGTGGGGGTTTATTCGATCGCCTCCTACTCGTCAGAAGGCAGCCCAACCTCCGGCCTTTTTCTCGGCCTCCTCTTCACGCAGATGACTGGGGTCGGGGCCTGTTCCCGAGGGAGCCCTATATCCTCCGCCTCGGGCTTGTCAGAGTCGTGAAATAAGAAAAAGGATTATGCTAGTCCGTGGTGAGTAATCGCAGTCCTGATGTCTAGAAGTTCTTTTCGGTCATAAGAGACGGTAGCGGAAACATTATGTACAAAAATAAGTTACAAACAACGCAGATAAACAAGCAAAAAAACACAATAGGTTGGTGGACTGTCATTTCTCTTTGCTCATTTGAGCTGTTCTTGCCATAACATAGACTTGGTCTTTTACCAAATAGGGCTATCTTCTGTATACCACCCCTACCTTGTCACAACACAACTGATTAGCTCAAACGTATTAAGAAGGAAAGAAATTCCACAAATTTTTAACAAGGCACACCTGTTAATTGAAATGCATTCCAGGTGACCACCTCATTGAGCTGGTTGAGAGAATGCCAAAAGTGTGCAAAGCTGTCATCAAGTCAAAGGGTGGCAACTTTGAAGAATCTCAAATACAAAATATATTTTGATTTGTTTAGCACTTTTTGGGTTATTACATGATTCCATATGTGTTATTTCATAGTTTTATTCTACAATGTAGAAAATAGTAAAAATAAATAAAAAACCTTGAATGAGTAGGTGTGTCCAAACTGTTGACTGGTACTGTATATATATATATTTTTTTTATTTATATTTGTTTTACTGTACACATCAATGGCTTATGGGTGAAACTATACAGATACTCACAGGCCAATAATAATGTTGAATTTGTTATTAGCCTGCACACCTGGTTAGCAGTTTAGATTGAATAGGGCTCTTGTACAGTACGCTTCTTCTGGGGTGGGTAGATGTGAGTAGGAATAGATGCAAGTTGCAGCATAACCAATGCAGACGGATCATTCCTGTGGTCATGCATGACTGGTTCTGTTCTGTCTCAGGGTTTCTTCTGCATAGAAGACTCGTGGGCGGGCTACCTAAGTTTTTATTCGGCCACCTATGTCCAAACATTAAGGAAAATAATAAAATGGGAAGGAAAAACGTTTTCAGTGCAAACTTAAACGACTAAAACCAAAATATAATGTACGTAGAAAAGATAAATGGACTTATATATATTTTTTATAAGAACATCTTTGAGAACCAACAATCACCTAAATAAAAGCTAGATAGTCAGGGAGAATAAAAAATGTTTTAAAATGATGCAGGAGTATTTTTGTCATGGCAAAGTGCCCGCATTGATTTTGTTATGTTTGAATCACTCAGATAGCATAAGCCATGGAAAAATGTGTAGAATTGCAAAAAATATGCTTTAAAACTGCACATTCTTTCTCAACCTCATTGCAAAATGTGTACAATTGCAGGAAATTAGCTTTAAAACAGCAACATTCTGTCACTGCAGCCTCTATGATTTTGGCCACGCAATTGGCCATGCCCACACCACATCCACCAACTAAATCCCATTTTGATCCAGAAAGAACCCTTCTGTCAATCTCACTATTACAACGTTGGTCCAGTTTCCCTTGATAAAGGCTAAAGTTAATGTCTGTGGGGTCTCTCTCTCTCTACATAACAGTGTATGTTCTCCCCGCAAATCTCAGGTCCCCTATGTGATCCTTACATTTACATTTAAGTCATTTAGCAGACGCTCTTATCCAGAGCGACTTACAAATTGCCTTCAACCTGAGCATATATAAACTCTCTGAAAGCAGCCTTTCTGATTGCATTCTCACATGATTGAGTGCAACCTCAGAGGGGCGCTAGCTAGACCCATCTCCTTTCCCCTCCCTTCCTCCCCCTCCCCTCCTCTGCTCAGCTCGTGGGCACATGAACCCTGGGGTCTCCCTAATTAAATGCCCCCCAGTGCCAGTAAAACAGGGCCTGGGACAGAGGAACCCCCTGCCCATGCACCCCTTTGTTCAGAGAGGGGGCTAAATAAATTTGACAACACATTTTCACTTTACTTCCCAGTGAGTGGGTTGAGGCATTACATCAGGGTCTGGCTAGAATTGGAAGGCTGCCTGTTAATCCTTGCTCCGGCCATCTACCTCTATTTTTATTCTAATGGCCCATTTTAGCCAGGGCTTAGGGACTGCTCTGAAGGCCACAGGTCCGCAGGTCACAGCTATTCTAAGCAGCAGTCTAGATAAATAGCCTATGCAGCTGCCCCTCCCGAGACAAGGCTTTACATGTCAAGAGACAACACCACTTATTGAGCATTAACAACAGTTTGAACATAGTGAAACAAATTAGTTTTTGCCGCAACGTGGATACACACACAATCTTATTTTGACACTTAAAATGTGTTCAGACACACTGATATACAAAAATATATAAAATGTTTTGGGATCTTTTTCTGAAATTCTAAATCACAAAGAAGCTGAATGTGACATACACATAAAATCATGAAGAATAAATTACTTTGACTATAGAATTAAAAAAATGTAATATCAAACTCAGAGAATATAATAACACAGTATTACTTTTGTTTTCTCCCATTGACCTCAACCTCACTGTTGAGTGAAACCCAATGTGGCGCCCTTCCAGCTGTCAATCACCCAGGGAACAAAGACTGTGCTGTTATGATGCTTATGATCCCCAACTCCCAAATCCAAAAGGTGACTTTGTGTCCTTCTCTGTGACTGGTGGCCTGTCACGTCTATTTGACATTCCAGCGGTGGAGTGGACATGGGGGCACTGGACAGTAACAGACAATGACACTAGTCACCCCCGTCTGTCTAGGCAGGGGAAGGACAGACATGACAATGATTGATGGATGCTACTCATTTATAGATCCCTGCACTCACTAGGAGAGTTGAGAGCAGAACATTTGGGGCTATTTAGTACATTACTTGTTTTTTTGAAGGATTTGACCACCATCAAACCCCCCCCCCCCCCCCCACCCCACAACATGGACATCCACAGTCCAGCCCTCACTGAGAGCAGAGTGAAGGGTACATGGTGATAACTGGATCTGGTTTAGGGCTGACCTGGAACTGAAGACACTAACCAACACTTTGGTTCTCCCTTTCTCAATCAGTCTATCCATCCTAAACATTTCAGTTCAATGAACAGTGATGGTTGAAGATCTTATTACGCTCATCTAGTTTTTCTATACAGGTTCATGTTTTTACACATTTGTAAGTTGACAATACTTTATATTCCCATGCACTGTATGATTCATAGAGCACTTCTTAGAGCATACCAATATTAGTGTGTTGAAGGAGAGGAGTAGTACATTCCTGGGGAAAATCTCAATACCCAACAACACTACGATCTGTCTCAGTCTTAACAATAGGGAACAGAACACAGTCTCAGTTTTCACCAATAATTGGGAGAACTTCACCCTGGTAAATGTTCTTGTCAGGCATCCAAAGAAAGAAAAGGCAAACAGATATGTACATTGTACAAGTGGTAGTAGTGTTAGAGCAAGTTTTAATCCAAGGTCTGTCTGTAAGTAGTGGAGAAGACTGGAGTAGCATATGACAGAGGGAATTGCATGACATCATGAACTACTTGTTAGCATTCAGAATACTCCAGGTACATATTTACCAGCTCATATTTAGCAGCAAGAATAAATAAAGAGAGAAAGGCAGAAATTGAGCTCTCTTCAGTAAAGCATGGATATTCCACTGTAAATAACACCTGTGAACAGATTTTGACTTTTTACGCAATTTGGAACAAACATATCAAACTGTATAATGTCTATCAAGTGTGTAACCCAATTGCATTGGTTTTGAATATATCTTTTAAATAAAATAAATATAAACTTTATAAACTTTCCATATAAATATATATACATATTCACTGCTCAAAAAAATAAAGGGAACACTTAAACAACACAATGTAACTCCAAGTCAATCACACTTCTGTGAAATCAAACTGTCCACTTAGGAAGCAACACTGATTGACAATAAATTTCACATGCTGTTGTGCAAATGGAATAGACAACAGGTGGAAATTATAGGCAATTAGCAAGACACCCCCAATAAAGGAGTGGTTCTGCAGGTGGTGACCACAGACCACTTCTCAGTTCCTATGCTTCCTGGCTGATGTTTTGATCACTTTTGAATGCTGGCGGTGCTTTCACTCTAGTGGTAGCATGAGACGGAGTCTACAACCCACACAAGTGGCTCAGGTAGTGCAGCTCATCCAGGATGGCACATCAATGCGAGCTGTGGCAAGAAGGTTTGCTGTGTCTGTCAGCGTAGTGTCCAGAGCATGGAGGCGCTACCAGGAGACAGGCCAGTACATCAGGAGATGTGGAGGAGGCCGTAGGAGGGCAACAACCCAGCAGCAGGACCGCTACCTCCGCCTTTGTGCAAGGAGGATTAGGAGGAGCACTGCCAGAGCCCTGCAAAATGACCTCCAGCAGGCCACAAATGTGCATGTGTCTGCTCAAAAGGTCAGAAACAGACTCCATGAGGGTGGTATGAGGGCCCGACGTCCACAGGTGGGGGTTGTGCTTACAGCCCAACACCGTGCAGGACGTTTGGCATTTGCCAGAGAACACCAAGATTGGCAAATTCGCCACTGGCGCCCTGTGCTCTTCACAGATGAAAGCAGGTTCACACGCACATGTGACAGACGTGACAGAGTCTGGAGACGCCGTGGAGAACGTTCTGCTGCCTGCAACATCCTCCAGCATGACCGGTTTGGCGGTGGGCCAGTCATGGTGTGGGGTGGCATTTCTTTGGGGGGCCGCACAGCCCTCCATGTGCTCGCCAGAGGTAGCCTGACTGCCATTAGGTACCGAGATGAGATCCTCAGACCCCTTGTGAGACCATATGCTGGTGCGGTTGGCCCTGGGTTCTTTCTAATGCAAGACAATGCTAGACCTCATGTGGCTGGAGTGTGTCAGCAGTTCCTGCAAGAGGAAGGCATTGATGCTATGGACTGGCCCGCCCGTTCCCCAGACCTGAATCCAATTGAGCACATCTGGGACAACATGTCTCGCTCCATCCACCAACGCCACGTTGCACCACAGACTGTCCAGGCGTTGGCGGATGCTTTAGTCCAGGTCTGGGAGGAGATCCCTCAGGAGACCATCCGCCACCTCATCAGGAGCATGCCCAGGCGTTGTAGGGAGGTCATACAGGCACGTGGAGGCCACACACACTACTGAGCCTCATTTTGACTTGTTTTAAGGACATTACATCAGGGTTGGATCAGCCTGTAGTGTGGTTTTCCACTTTAATTTTGAGTGTGACTCCAAATCCAGACCTCCATGGGTTGATAAATTTGATTTCCATTGATACATTTTGTGTGATTTTGTAGTCAGCACATTCAACTATGTAAAGAAAAAAGTATTTAATAAGAATGTTTCATTCATTCAGATCTAGGATGTGTTATTTTGGTGTTCCATAAATTTTTTTGAGCAGTGTATATATATATATATATATACACACACACACGGCAAAAAAAGAAATGTCCCTTTTTCAGGACCCTGTCTTCAAAGATAATTTGTAAAAATCCAAATAACTTCACAGATCTTCATTGTAAAGGGTTTAAACACTCTTTCCCATGCTTGTTCAATGAACCATAAACAATTAATGAACATGCACCTGTGGAACGGTCGTTAAGACACTAAAAGCTTACAGACGGAAGGCAATTAAGGTCACAGTTATGAAAACTTAGGACACTAAGAGGTCCTTCTACTGACTCTGAACAACACCAAAAGAAAGATGCCCAGGGTCCCTGCTCATCTGTGTGAATGTGCCTTAGGCATGCTGCAAGGAGGCATGAGGACTGCAGATGTGGCCAGGGCAATAAATTGCAATGTCCGTACTGTGAGACGCCTAAGACAGCGCTACAGGGAGACAGGACGAACAGCTGATCGTCCTCGCAGTGGCAGACCACGTGTAACAACACCTGCACAGGATTGGTACATCCGAACATCATACCTGCGGGACAGATACAGGATGGCAACAACAACTGCCTGAGTTACACCAGGAACGCACAATCCCTCCATCAGTGCTCAGACTATCCGCAATAGGCTGAGAGAGGCTGCACTGAGGGCTTGTGGGCCTATTGTAAGGCAGGTCCTCACCAGACATCACCGGCAACAACGTCTCCTATGGGCACAAACCCACCGTGGCTGGACCAAACAGGACTGGCAAAAAGTGCTCTTCACTGACAAGTCGCAGTTTTGTCTCACCAGGGGTGATGGTTGGATTTGCGTTAATCGTCGAAGGAAAGAGCGTTACACTGAGGCCTGTACTCTGGAGCTGGATTGATCTGGAGGTGGAGGGTCCGTCATGGTCTGGGGCGGTGTGTCACAGCATCATCGGACTGAGCTTGTTGTCATTGGAGGCAATCTCAACGCTGTGCGTTACAGGGAAGACATCCTCCTCCCTCATGTGGAACCCTTCCTGCAGGGTCATCCTGACATGACCCTCCAGCATGGCAATGCCACCAGCCATACTGCTCGTTCTGTGCGTGATTTCCTGCAAGAGCAATGTCAGTGTTCTGCCATGGCCAGCGAAGAGAACGGATCTCAATCCCATTGAGCACGTCTGGGAGCTGTTGGATCGGAGGGTGAGGGCTAGGGCCATTCCCCCCAGAAATGTCCGGGAACTTGCAGGTGGCTTGGTGGAAGAGTGGGGTAACATCTCACAGCAAGAATTGGCAGATCTGGTGCAGTCTACGAGGAGGAGATGCACTGCAGTACTTAATGCAGCTGGTGGCCACACCAGATACTGACTGTTACTTTTGATTTGGACCCCCCCTTTGTTCAAGGACACATTATTCCATTTCTGTTAGTCATATGTCTGTGGAACTTATTCAGTTTATGTCTCAGTTGTTGAATCTTGTTATGTTCATACAAATATTTACACGTTAAGTTTGCTGAAAATAAACGCAGTTGACAGTAAGAGGACGTTTCTTTTTTTGCTGAGTTGATATACACACACACACACACACACACACACACACACACACACACACACACACACACACACACACACACACACACACACACACACACACACACACACACACACACACACACACACACACACACACACACACACACTTACTATTTTCTACATTGTAGAATAATAGTGAAGACATCAAAACTATGAAATAACACATATGGAATCAAGTAATAACCAAAAAAGTGTAAAACAAATCATAATATATTTTATATTTAAGATTCTTCAAATAGCCACCCTTTGCTTTAATGACAGCTTTGCACACTGTTGGCAAGTTCTCAACCAGCTTCACCTGGAATGCTTTCCCAACAGTCTTGAAGGAGTTCTCACATATGCTGAGTGCTTTTCCTTCACTCTGCGGTCCGACTCATCCCAAATTTGGTTGGCATCTACATTTGGTTGAGGACAGGGGATTGTGGAGGCCAGGCCATCTGATGCAGCACTCCATCACTCTACTAAATTACTACATGATTCCATGTGTTATTTCATAGTTTTGATGTCTTCACTATTATTCTACAATGTAGAAAATAATAAAAATAAAAACCCTTGAATGAGTAGGTGTTCTAAAACTTTTGACCAGTAGTGTGTGTATATGTATGTATATACACACTACTGTTCAAAAGTTTGGGGTCACTTTTTCTGCCCATTAAAATAACATTAAATTGATCAGAAATACAGTGTAGACACTTAATGTTGTAAATGACTATTGTAGCTGGAAACGGCAGATTTTTTAAATGGAACATCTACATAGCGTACAGAGGCCCATTATCAGCAACCATCACTCCTGTGTTCCAATGGCACGTTGTGTTAGCTAATTCAAGTTTATAATTTTAAAAGGCTAATTGATCATTAGAAAACCCTTTTGCAATTGTTAGCACAGCTGAAAACTGTTGTCCCGATTAAAGAAGCAATTAAACTGGCCATCTTTAGACTAGTTGAGTATCTGGAGCATCAGCATTTGTGGGTTCGATTACAGGCTCAAAATGGCCAGAAACAAAGACCTTTCTTCTGAAACTCGTCAGTCTATTCTTGTTCTGAGAAATGAAGGCTATTCCATGTGAGAAATTGCCAAGAAACTAAAGATCTCTCACTTCACAGAACAGCGCAAACTGGCTCTAACCAAAGTTAAAAAATCCCTGAAGCTGGAGTCTCATATCTAGTTTTGGGCACCGGCTGTCAGAGCAGCTCACAGATCACTGCACCTGTACATAGCCCATCTGTAAATAGCCCATCCAACTACCTCATCCCCATACTGTAATTCATTTGATTTATTTTGCTCCTTTGCACCCCGGTATCTCTACTTGCACACTCATCTTCTGCATATTTATCACTCCAGTGTTTAATTGCTATATTGTAATTATTTAGACACTATGGCCTTTTCATTGCCTTACCTCCCTTATCCTACCTCATTTGCACACACTGCATATAGACTTTTTCTATTGTATTATTGACTGTATGTTTGTTTATTCCATGTGTAACTCTGTGTTGTTTGTGTCGCACTGCTTTGCTTTATCTTGGCCAGGTCGCAGTTGTAAATGAGAACTTGTTCTCAACTAGCCTACCTGGTTAAATAAAGGTGAAATATATATATATATTTTTTATCGTGCCATTGGAACACAGGAGTGATGGTTGCTGATAATGGGCCTCTGTACACCTATGTCGATATTCCATTTTACAAAACAATCTACCGTTTCCAGCTACAAGTTTCCACCAAACTTGAACGGTAGTGTGTGTGTGTGTGTGCGTGCGTGCATGCATGAGTATATATATATATATACATATAAATAACTTTATTTAGCATACCAATAATATTATCTTCATTTGAAACCCAAAAACATATAGTAAGTGTTTTTTTTAATTTGACCTTGGTTTTTCTCCCAAGAGTTAGCCTTTGTGGTGTTACACTATACAGTGAACATATGCAGGTGTGAACTAGCAAGTAGTTATTTGGTAACATTTCACTGATTGCTTCCCAAAATAATTGTGCATAGACCACACTGTTTAATTCATGACATGGCACTTTTAACATGGTAATTACCAGCGGCTGAGAGACACAGAGGCCTCCAGTAGTTGTCAAAAACAACCACTTCACTGAATTCACTTATGTCCTCAATTCTACTGCAATTATGTGAAACATCACTATCGATAAACCATTGTAGTTTATGTTGTGGGTTTTAGCCTTGTTTCTGCCTAAACCCTTTGTCACTATATTGGTAATTAAAACTGTTGGAAAATATGATTTGATGTTGGCAGTGATATTTAGTATTATTGGTATTTGAAATATATGATTTGAAAATACAAGTTGGTGTTTGGAAATTGACCTTTTTCTAAGAGGGGCTTTAATGTTCAGTGATGTTTCTGAGAGAGAGAGAGAGAAGCAAAGAGAAGAGAAGAGAGAGAGAGGCAAATATGCAGATCGTTTATCCAAAGCAAACCAAACAAAATCAGAGTTACATGCATCCTAGTCTGGTAAGGATGAATGTGAATCCTAAAAGAATCAAACAGAATCAAAATAAATGCTTTCTAGAGTGGTCTAGGACAGAGATAAGATAAAGACTTGAATAGAGGGAGAGACTGAACAAAAGAAGAGGAGGAAGACAGGGAGGAGAGTACATTGCTTTGGTCAGATAATCAGTGTGGATTATCTGAGCTGCGCCAGCAACAGGGAAGCACTTACCCTTGATTCCAGCTACGAGATAGCGGGGTAAGAAGGACCAAACCAGAGAGACTTAAAGATAGAGAGCAGACACAGAGATCTGACCTACAGCAGCTGGGCTAGGGACCAGGGACACACACAAAGCGAGAGAGAGAGAGGCAGAGACAGAGACCAAGACAGAGAGAAAGAAAGTGAGGGAAATAGCTCATTACACTGGTAAACAACTGATATAACGGGACACAGGGGAAGAGAAACAGTAATAAAAAAAGACGAAAGGCTCAACTAAAGAGATTAATATAGATATATAGTGAAACTAATAGATACAGATAGAGAAGAGAGCTCATGTGATAACAAATATGGAATAGGAGAGAGAGAGTGCTGATGAAAAAGAACATTTAGTGAAAAATTAAAAAGTTAGGGAGAAGTGTTCTCTCTCCTCCATATTGATGTAGACACTGCGCTGTGGTTGCTTCGGGTTACATGAAATACATTGTTACACACACACATGTAGAATAAGTACTCACCATAATGGCGCGTATCATCTATTTAAGTTATAATGCCCTCGACTTTGTCTCGGGCCTAACAACAACCATGCCAATATATCCTCCAAACACCGGCTTCGAGGGCATTATCCCTTTTATACAACGGATTACCAACATATTCAAATAATGATAGACAATTATAATTATTTTTTACTATATTTTGATTAATTTATTCATACTATTTCATTCTCCCACGAGATACAGCCCGGACACAAATTTAAGGTTGCTACACAAGTGACTGGTCATTCGTTCGGTTCGGTTGCCAGAAACGCGACCCAGTCATTAAGTCTTTTTGTTATGCATCTATGGACGTGACCCAGTCATTCATTCGAAATGTTCCATTGCCATACTGGCTGGCAACGTTCTTATCACTTGCTTGCTAGCTAGCCAACTACGGCTAACTTACAGTCACGTCAAACAGTGCAGCCTGAATAACAGCAAAGTAGGTGCATTTGCGTTCGTTTAAGCTATTTTCTAGTGACATTTATTTGGATACATCCATAACAATGAGCTAACAATTTCGCCTGGCATAGAAAATGTGCTCTCTAATCAGGACACTGCTGTTCAGAGGAGCTAGCCAACAACACAGCTAACACAATCACTTTATACTGAAGCTGAAAAAGACTGCAAACTAGCTGCATTTCATTTCATTTGACCTGTTTTCTATTGGCATTTCTTTGTATATATCCATTAAAATTATGCCAGTTTATTCATGATTTCGACTGGCAGAGAAATGCCGTCTGCCTGTCTGTCTTGTCCCGACTGCTGACACGTTCATTACTATGGGACAGCTGGAGATCGAATTTCAATATTGAAACAATGTTGCAAATGTCGGAGAGACAGGCAGCAATGTTTGTACAAATATCCGCTGTTGGAAACCAAATTCTAGTGAGACAGTGGATTGTGCAGTGAGATAGAATAGAGTAAATAGGCACTTCAACATCATAGATTTAGCCGGTGGTAACTTGTGGAATAGACACCGGCTGGAATGCGATTTTAACCAATTGGCATCCAGGATAAAACCCACCCATTGTAGAATTTAAAATACACACTTGTGTCATGTGAAGAGAAAAAAATACAACAAAACAGGTCACCCCAAAAAGAAGTCCAATGAAATCTGTATCTCGATAGATATAGAGTTAGGTCAGACATAACAGCAGTGTATATTGGGGTGGCAGTTTGCTGGGTACTGTAGTTCTTCGTGAAGCTGAAACAGTGAGAGCTACCGTGAGTGTGGTGGGCCTCGTGGGCACAACAGGGGCCGACACTTACAGAACTGGGAGATGGGTGCGTCTAGCTGGGGTGCAGAGCCGGCTCTGTTGTTGAGTTTCTGGACCTGGGTGGGGGGGATGGGCTTGTGGGACTGGCCCGTGGCCCGGTACATGGCCTGGACCCACAGGATACGGTCCTGCTCGTCATCACTGGCAAAGATCACAGTGTCGCCCTCCTTCACTGCGTTGAAGAAGGTCCTCCCACCTTCCAGACCTAAGGAATAAATCACTGTTAGTGTTTGTAGGGCTAGTGCTACTGGTACATACCAGTGCCATATATTTAGGACCTGGTAGTCATTTACATTTTAGTCATTTAGCATACGGTTTTATCTAAAGTGACTTACACTATGTGCATTCATCTTAAGATAGGTAGGTGAGACATCCACAGTAGCACAAGTACTATTGTAACAAGTAGTGATTCGTGGTAGTTATCTCCAGAAAAGGTATCTGACTTATATTTGCACATTCTAAATTCCCAAGAGAACAAATGGTTGGCGGTTATTAATGTAGGACACAAATACTTTATTTGCACTGTAAAGCTAGATTGTGATTATCTTACCTGCCTGAGGGTCATGTGCATGTTTTGTGTGTAGGGCTGTCAGAGTTAATCTGTCACACCCTGATCTGTTTCACCTGTTTTTGTGCTTGTCTCCACCCCCACCAAGTGTCTCCCATCTCCCCTCATTATCCCCTATGTATATATAACTGCATTTTCTCTTTGTCTGTTGCCAGTTCGTCTTGTCCCGTCAAGTCCTACCAGCGTGTTCCCGTGTTTCCTGTGCTATAGTTTTGTTTTTCCTAAGATGGCGCTGACGGAGATGGCAGCATCACGACTAGCTCTTAGAAAACTTTGCAGTATTTTGTTTTTTTATGTTCTATTTTTTACATTATTAGCTCAGGAAATGTTTTGTGCCATTACTGTACAGCCGGGAAGAACTATTGGATATTAGAGCGGCGGTAACTCACCAGAACTATCAGTATTACAATCAGGAATATGACTTCCCTGGAGCAGATCCTTTGTTCACTCTTCCCAGACAAAATGAACTTATTCCAGAGGCCGACCCAAAACATTGTAGGCGGAGGAGAGGCACTCGAGGCGGCCTGCTGGTTCGACTTAGGAAGCGCGCACACCACCCACCGCTTCTGAGTATATTACTCACTAATGTTCAGTCTTTGGATAATAAAGTTGATGAGCTTAGAGCAAGGATTTCTTTCCAGAGAGACATCAGGGCCTGTAACATACTTTGTTTCACGGAAACATGTCTCTGTCGGAGTCAGTAAAGCCAGCAGGATTCTCAGTACATTGCGCAGACAGGAATAAATATCTCTGGGAAGCAGGAGGGTGGGGGGGGGGGTGTATTTCATGATTAGCGACTCATGGTGTAATTCTAGGAACATAGAGGAACTCAAGTCATTTTGTCCACCCGACCTAGAATATCTCACAATTGTGTTGGCCTAAAGGTAAAAAATTACCCACCTCTATGTTTAACAGCAGAGAAAACCCACTAAATTATATTTTTTCAACTTGAAATTAGATTACTTTCCCAAGAGTGACCCCAACATTAGAAAAAGCGAAACATCGCCTTTCTTCATATTTCCATGAAAGCTGTACACCACCAGGGTACAAAGATTGTCTTAGGGTAATTTTTGACCAGGCAGTTATAAAATCATTTACACACACACACCCTCTTTGTTCAAGGACACATTATTCAATTTCTGTTAGTCATATGTCTGTGGAACTTATTCAGTTTGTCTCAGTTGTTGAATCTTGTTATGTTCATACAAATATTTACACGTTACGTTTGCTGAAAATAAACGCAGTTGACAGTGAAAGAATGTTTCTTTGTTTGCTGAGTTCACACACACACACACACACACAGAGAGAGAGAGAAAATAATTAGATCATGTGTGCTACTGATTGAACTCAGCCAGCAGCTCCTGAAGAGGAAGATCACCATGGTTGGCACAGTTAGAAAGAACAAGCCTGAGCTCCCCCTGCCCTACTCGCAACAAGAGGGAGAGAGGCCTTCTCATCAAAGTTTACCTTCACCACCACCACTCTAGTTTCTTACCTCACAAAGAGGAAGAAGAATGTGGTCCTCCTGAGCACACTGCACAAAACGGCTGAGATCAGTGATTGTGAGGACAGGAAGCCAGCCATCTTCCTGGACTACAACCACAACAAAGGAGGTGTGGACAACCTGGACAAGGTGATTGGAATTTACATCTGCAGGAGGAAGACTGCCGGCTGGCCCCTGGTCATCTTTCATAACATCATTGATGTGTCCTCTTACAATGCCTTTGTGATATGGAACAAGATCAACCCTACCTGGATGCCTGACAAGCGGAACAAGAGGAGGGTGTTCCTGGCGCAGCTGGGAAAGGCACTTGTAACCCCACACATTCAAAGAAGGGAGCGCCTCCCCAGCACAGCAGCCTATGCAGCGCTTGTGAAAGTTGTTCAGGGGGCTGAATCTTGCCCTGATCCACCTGAGGCTGAAGCTGGGGCAGGCAAGAGGAGGAGATGCCAATTCTTCCCCCCAAAGGACTGTAAAACAAATACTATGTGCTGCACATGTGAGAAATACATCTGAAAAGTCCATTCACACACACTTGCATACTGTCCTACATGTGCAATTTAGAGTTGATTGATTTATGTTCTTCACGTTTTTGTTTTGTATCTATTATCTTATTTTATTCTTATATATTGTTGTTGTTTATACACCTTGTTAGTGGGGGCAATGGTTAAAAAAATGGGAGAAGACTAGTATTTTGTAGTTGAATTCCTCATTGTACAGTATATAAGAATATATCACTATGTTGCCAAAAAAGTTAAAAACTTATTGTTTCCCTTCATTAAAATGCATTCAAAACTACTTTCTACACATTTCTGCTACTTTCTTGGCTATCTATACAAGTGCTATCTCTTGCTACAAAATGTATGTTTACACCTATGCAGTACCTTTAACAATAATAATAATAATAATAATAATAATAAACCTCAACTTTAGCAAAGAAAACAATTATGACAGGTGTGTTGTAATAAAAACGAGTGGTGTCCACTGATTAAATGCAGTCTTTCTGTATTGTGAAGAGGGAAAACCCAGATATTCACAAAGTTTCTGATGAATGACAGGTTGTTTCTTCATGCAAAATGTTAGTCACCCAGTCAACCAGAACTGTTAGAACAGTTCAAAAATTCTGTGTCTGACCAGGTTGCTACATACATGAATGAACGTAAAGTTAAGTCTCCAAGTGATGCAGCAATCCTTGCAGATGAGTACAGGCTAACACATAAAAGCCATTTTGAGTCAAACAGTGACATGTACCATGAAAATAACTTTACTCCTAGGAATAGTAGGTCACCTTTTTTGGGGGATTCTTTCCAAAGGCCTCAGCAGAAGTTTGGGTCTGGAGGACTTAAAGCACCGGGTAATGCTAATACCTGTCGCTACTGTTTAGTTGAAGGACATTGGAAGAAAGATTGTCCTCGGCTTCATTCAAAACAGTCAGGTCAAGTTAAACCTGCTATGATGGCAGCTCCTGTTACAGCCTCTGACCACCAGGGTGAGCTGTTTCAGCCACTAGTTGAGTTTGATTCTCAGTCTTCCCACTGTGATTTTTCAGCCTTTATTTCAGATGGTGTAGTGTCCCTAGTAGATGGCAACCACAATGTTAAAATCAAGATCCTAAGAGACACTGGAGCTTTAGATTCTTTTATTCTGGAATCTGTTTTGCCGTTCTCTAAAGAGTCTGATACTGGCCGTTGTGTAATAGTATGTGGTATGGGTTTAGTTCCATTCTCTTGTCCTTTACATGAAGTTACCCTAAAATGTGGTCTGGTAGAGGGTGATGTAGATGTTGGGGTTAGACCTCAGTTGCCAGTAGAGGGAGTCCACATGATTTTGGGGAATGACTTGGCAGGTAGTAAGGTGTGGGCAGATGGCAAACTAAACATCTGTAAGAAGCAACCTTCAGTGTCACCTGCAAGGGAATCTCCGGATCAAAATTGTGTGTCTCCTGAGATATTTCCAGTCTGTGCGGTTACCCGCGCAGCCTCTCGTAAGGAGATTGAGAGTAAGCCAGAAAGTCTTGAGTTGCCAGTCAAACTCCAGACAGAACAGTTGACTAGTTCTAGAGATTCATTGATGACTGAGCAAAAGGCCGATACTACTTTAGCTGATCTGTTTGATAAAGTGGTTCCTGATTCAGTGGTGAGGAATAGTGCTCAGTGTTATTTTCTTCTTGATGGGCTGTTGGTCAGGAAATGGGTTCCACACTATGATCAGGGTTTAGGAGAACCAGTCTTTCAAATAGTTGTACCTACTAGTTTGCGAAAGAAAGTGTTGCAAACTTCACATGGTGATGTGGCAGGTCATATGGGTGTTCGTAAAACTTATGATCGCATACTTCGTTATTTTTTCTGGCCACGTTTAAAGCGGGATGTAGCTCAGTTTATTAAAACTTGTGATACGTGTCAGCGCACAAGCAAGCCAAATCAGGTTGTAAAGCCTGCACCGTTGTATCCAATACCAGCCGTAGGGCAACCTTTTGAGCATCTTATTATCGATTGTGTTGGGCCATTACCAAGGTCCAAGTCAGGTCATAGCTACTTATTAACTGTTATGTGTCAAGCAACCAGATATCTGGCAGCTTTTTCCTTGCGTACCATAACTTCAAAATCAGTAGTTAAAGCGTTAACTCAATTTATTTCAACATTTGGGATTCCAAAAACCATCCAGTCAGATCAGGGGTCTAACTTTACCTCCCATTTATTTGCTCAGGTTCTCAAACAGCTTAAAATCAAACACAACAAGTCTACTGCGTTCCATGCCCAGAGCCAGGGAGCTTTGGAACGTTTTCATCAAACATTAAAATCTTTGCTTCGTGCATACTGTACAGAACTGTCTGCAGATTGGGAGGAGGGGTTACCTTGGCTGTTACTAGCTGCTCGTGAAGTAGTGCAGGAAAGCACAGGGTTTAGCCCAAATGACTTAGTGTTTGGTCATAAGGTGCGTGGACCTTTAGCAGTGTTGCAGGATGGTTGTTTGCCTGAGGAACCACCTCGGAATCTTATTGACTATGTAAATGGTTTTAGGTTGAAGTTGTATAGGGCTGGTGAACTAGCGAAAGAGAAACTAAAATGTTCTCAACGGAAAATGAAACTGAAATATGACGGACAGGCTGAGCTGCGTGAGTTTAGTCCCGGTGATCGTGTACTTGCTCTTCTGCCTCTTGTAAGTTCACCTTTTCAGGCAAAATACTGTGGTCCTTTCACTGTGTTGCGTAAAGTGTCAGATTTGAACTATCTTATTGAAACCCTTAGTCATAGGAAGTCCTCTAAATTATGCCATGTGAACTTGTTAAAATCTTATCACTCCCGTGATCTAAGCACAGTTGAAGGCACTCCAGCGGTGAGGTCAGTGTTAACTGCTGCTCCAGTCACTGCATCTTATGGCTTTAATTTGGTGGAGGGGGGAGAAGAGGAGGAAGTTAAAGTTTCGGATGAGGTCTTACAAGGTCGGTTGAAAAACTCCCAGACTTTGCAAAACCTTGGGGTTTTGGTAGACCATTTAGACTCTGAGAAACGTGATGAATTGGTAGCTCTTATTAGAAACTACCCTGTTTTGTTTTCTGACACTCCATCACCATAATATCATTGCTGATGCTCTGTCCCGTGCTCCTTTAACCTAGCTTGTACCTTTTCTCTGTTGACCCCTACGGGCTGTCTGTGCCTCTTTCCTCTTAAATTGCTCCCCAGGTACCAGGGCTGCCGAGTTTGAGGGGCGGACAGTCGGCTGGGGGACACGGGGCTACTGCTAGGAGCCGGGACTGTTTTTTTTTTGTTTATTTGTTTTTGTGGAAATTTGAATTATTTTGAATATGTTGGAGGAAGTTGGGTTGAGGGTGGGACCCTCATTTTAAGGAGGGGGGTGTCACGGCTCCTCCTCTGCAGTGCAGGGGGCGGTTCCTCCTGCAGGCAGAGGAGGGTCGTTAGTGATTGGAGCCACCTGGGCTCAGGGTATAAAACTGTCACTAATCACTTCTCTCTCTCTCTCTCTCTGCTCATCCAGGTATGCTCATGATTTGTTTGTTCCTTTGTAGTTTTGCATAGTTTTCACTCAGGCATGTTCACACACACATATTCACGCATCCATGCACTTTACATACACCTTACATTATTATACTTCCACACCTCATTCTTTTTTCTTAGTTAAAGTTAATAGTTTGTTTATAATAAAGAACCTATTTAATTTGGCCTATACCTGTTGTTCGTGTCCCCTCATTTTTGTCACAGGCTATGAGCCGGCTTGTGACAAGTCACCCACGTGGGTATAACCAATGAAGAGATGGCACGTGGGTACCTGCTACTGTAAACCAATGAGGAGATGGGAGAGGCAGAACTTGCAGCGCGATCTGCGTCAGAAAGAGAACTGACTTCTATTTTAGCCCTTGGCAATGCAGACACTCGTTGGTGCGCGCTAGCAGTGTGGGTGCAATAATTGATTAATATATATTTCAACATTTATTTTGCAACGCA
Source organism: Salvelinus alpinus (assembly GCF_045679555.1). Taxonomy (NCBI): domain Eukaryota; kingdom Metazoa; phylum Chordata; class Actinopteri; order Salmoniformes; family Salmonidae; genus Salvelinus; species Salvelinus alpinus. Next base: position 26,845,257 of record NC_092087.1, on the reverse strand, counting down.
ACGCGCACGCGACGCGAGCGGTGTAGTCAGCCTGTTAGGACATGGGGAATATACAGAATGTTATGACTACACAAGGGTATTATATTATCTCCAAGAGAATTCTCCTCCGTCATCGCCACGGCCGTTTACATCCCACTTCCAGCCAAAACCTCGACTGCCCTCAACGAACTTCACTGGACTTTATGCAAACTGGAAACCACATATCCTGAAGCTGAATTTATTGTAGCTGGGGATTTTAAGAAAGCAAATCTGAGAACTAGGCTGCCGAAATTCTATCAACATATTGACTGTCCTACTCGCACTACTAAGACTCTTGACCATTGCTATTCAAACTTCTGGGATGCTACAAGGCCCTCTCCCTGCCCCCCCTTCGGCAGATCAGATCACGACGCCATCTTGCTCCTCCCATCCTATAGGCAGAAACTCAAACAGGAAGTGCCTGTGCTTTGTACTATTCAATGCTGGTCTGACCAATCAGAATCCACTCTTCAGGATTGTTTTGTTCACGTGGACTGGGATATGTTCCGGATAGCTTGCGAAAATAATCTAGACGCATACACGGAAATGGTGACTGAGTTCATAAGGGAGTGTATAGGAGATGTAGTACCCACTGTGACTATTAAAACCTACCCTAACCAGAAACCATGGATAGATGGTAGCATTCGTGTGAAACTGAAAGCGCGAACCACTGCATTTAACAATGGCAAGGCGACTGGTAATATGGCAGAATATAAACGGTGTAGTTATTCACCCCGCAAGGCAATCAAATAAGCTAAACGTCAGTATAGAGATAAAGTGGAGTCGCAATTCAACGGCTCAGACACGAGACGTATGTGTTAGGGACTACAGACAATCATGGACTACTAAAGGAAAATCAGCCACGTCGCCGAGACCACATCTTGCTTCCGGACAGGCTAAACACATTCTTCGCACGCTTTGAGAATAACACAGTGCCACTGACGCGGCCCGCTACCAAGGACTGTGGGCTCTCCTTCTCCGTGGCCGATGTGAGTAAAACATTTAAACGTGTTAACCCTGCAAGGTTGCCCGTCCAGACGACATCCCTAGCTGCGTCCTCAGAGCATGTGCAGACCAGCTGGCTGGTGTGTTTTCGGGCATATTCAATCTCTCCCTATCCCAGTCTGCTGTCCCCACATGCTTCAGGATGGCTACCATTGCACCTGTACCCAATAAGGAAAAGGTAACAGAACTTAGTGACTATAGCCCCATAGCACTCTCCTCTGTCATCATGAAGTGCTTTGAGAGACTAGTCAAGGATCATATCACCTCTACCTTACCTGCCACCCTAGACCCACTTCAATTTGCTTACCGCGCCAATAGATCCACAGACGATGCAATCGTCATCACTCTGTACACTGACCTATCCTATCTGGACAGGAGGAATACCTATGTAAGAATGCTATTTATTGACTATAGTTCAGCATTCAACACCATAGTACCCTCCAAGCTCATCATTACGCTCGAGGCCCTGGGTCTTAACCTTGCCCTGTGCAACTGGGTCCTGGACTTCCTGATGGGCCGCCCCCAGGTTGTGAAGGTAGGAAACATCACCTCCACTCCGCTGATCCTCAACACTGGGGCACCACAAGGGTGCGTGCTCAGCCCCCTCCTGTACTCCCTGTTCACCCATGACTGCGTGGCCAAGCACGCCTCCAACTCAATCATCAAGTTTACAGACGACAAAACAGTAGTAGGCTTGATTACCAACAGCGACGAGACAGCCTACAGGGAGGAGGTGAGGGCTCTGGGAGTGTGGTGCCTGGAAAATAACCTCTCACTCAATGTCAACAGAGCAAAGGAGATGATCGTGTACTTCAGGAAACAGCAGAGGGTGCACCCCCCTCTCTACATCGACGGGACTGCAGTGGAGAAGGTGGAAAGTTTCAAGTTCCTTGGCATACACATCACTGACAAACTGAAATGAACCACCCACACAGACAGTGTGGTAAAGAAGGCGCAACAGAGCCTCTTCAACCTCAGGAGACTGAAGAAATTTGGCTTGTCACCTAAAACCCTCACACATTTTTACAGATGCACAATTGAAAGCATCCTGTCAGGCTGTATCACCGCCTGGTACGGCAACTGCACCGCCCGCAACCGCAAGGCTCTCCAGAGGGTGGTGCGGTCTACCCAACGCATTACCGGGGGCAAACTACCCGCCCTCCAGAACACCTACAGCACCCGATGTCACAGGAAGGCCAAAAAGATCATCAAGGACATCAACACACCTGAGCCACTTCCTGTTCCCCTCACTATCATCCAGAAGGCGAGGTCAGTAGAGGTGCATCAAAGCTGGGGCCGAGAGCCTGAAAACCAGCTTCTATCTCAAGGCCATCAGACTGTTAAACAGCCATCACTAGCACATTAGAGGCTGCTGCCTATAGGCATAGACTAGGAATCACTGGCCACTTTAAGGAATGGAACACTAGTCACTTTAATAATGTTTACATATCTGGCATTACTCATCTCATGTGAATACGCTGTTTTCTATACTATTCTACAGTATCTCATTCACTTAATAATGCTTACATATCTTGCATTACTCAACTCATATGTATATACTGTTCTTTTTTCTATACTATTCTACTGTATCTTAGTCAGTTCTGCTCTGACATCGCTCGTCCATATGTATATAGTCTTAATTCATTCCTACTTAGATTTGTGTGTACTGGGTATATGTTGTGTAATTTGTTAGATATTACTGCACTGTCGGAGCTAGAAGCACAAGCATTCCGCTACACCCGCAATAACATATATGTCACCAATAAAATGATATTTGATTAGTCCTCCCAGTTCTGACCTTTCTGCCTGTCCTGACCCTGATCTTGCCTGCCATCCTGTACCTGCCTGACTCTGATTTGGATTACGACTCTTTACCTGCCTTGATTTACCATTTGCCTGTCCCTTGTACTATAATAAACTCTGAGACTCATACTGTCTGCCTTCTGTGTCTGCATTTGGGTCTTAGCCTGAGCCTTGATATAATCAGTTAACTCAAGCTAACGTTTTGTAATTTTAGTACACCATTTTTTGGTTATCGTGATTAATCGCATTGTCTGAAAGCGGTCAAAATAGACTAAAAACATCCAAAATACATAATCAAAAACAACAGTGACGTCAAAACAATTTGACATTGAGGTTAAATAAAGTGTCCTTTGTCAAATTAAATGATTTTGCTAACTGTTACTTGGGACAAAATCAATCAATATTCTTGTAATGTGTGTTGTCTAAAAAAATCTTATATTACAGCTCAAATTCAGCAAATTCTGAATTAGCGATTCATTGTGATTAATCACAACAATCCATTGGTTAACCCGATTGCATTTAAAAAAAATAGTTTGACAGCCCCAGTTGTGTGTTACCTGGCTGAGGGTCGGTGTAGTCTACAGTGTAGCCGTCCAGTGTGAGCAGCTCCACAGGCTCTGCCTTCTTCTCTCTGTAGCTGCACATGGCAAAGGTGTACTGGCTCACCTGCACCACAAAGAGAGGGGACAGAGGGCTACTATTAGTTACTGTACATTTTGTTCATAGTACTACTCCAGCTGCCATTTACCTGGTACTTCTCGTAATAATGCATAATACCAATGAGTACAGGGACCCCAGAAATGTTATAGAATTGGTAAACTGCTTAGTAATTACTATGTAAATACAATTGTCGTATACCAGGTAAATAACGAAGAGAGCATAATATCTTATCAGTTGTCCTTAACCCCATTGTGCTTCAACTCTCACAGATGACACATTTTCACTAACCCAGGCATTGGACCACTTGTTCGTGATAACCAACCGGGATAAATGGGTTAATGAGCCAATCACCAGGCATAAATGGTGACCAGATGCTGGTCAAGATAGGCATATGGGAAAACAATCTGTGTATGTGTGTGTATATGCATTAGTGAACGTGTGTGTGTGTGTGAGATAGAGTATGGGAGGGGTAAGTGACAGCTGTGTTGCCCACTCTTGAACCACTTGTCAGTAATGTGTGTGAGTGTGAGTGGGTATACAAGGATAATCACATTATAATTAGATGAATGAAGTGGCCAAGCCAGGGGAAGAGGGGCTGGTTCAAGCTTGGTTCATGGCTGGTGGAGAGACTGTGACAATGTACAGTGCCTTCAGAAAGTATTCATACCCCTTGACTTATTCCATATTTTGTTGTGTTACAGACGGAATTCTAAATGGATTTTTTAAAAACATCTCACCCATCTACATACAATACCCGATAATGACAAAGTAAAAACATGTTTTTAGAAATGTTAGCAAATTTATTGAAAATGAAATACAGAAACATCTCATTTACATACAAGTAAGTATTCACACCCCTGAGTGAGTACATGTTAGATTCACCTTTGTCAGTGATTACAAATGTGAGTCTTCTGGGTAAGTCTCTAAGAGCTTTGCACCCCCGGATTGTACAATATTTTCCCATTATTATTTTCAAAATTCCTCAAGCTCTGTCAAATTGGTTGTTGAACATTGCTAGACAGCCATTTTTAGGTCTTGCCATAGATTTTCAAGTAGATTTAAGTCAAAACTGTAACTCGGCCACTCAGGAACATTCACTGTCTTCTTGGTAAGCAACTCCAGTGTCGATTTGGCCTTGTGTTTTAGGTTATTGTCCTGCTGAAAGGTGAATTCCTCTCCCAGTGTCTGTTGGAAAGCAGACTGAGACAGGCTTTCCTCTAGGATGTTGCCTGTGCTTAGCTCCATTCTGTTTCTTTTTTATCCTGAAAAACTACCCAGTCCTTAACAATTACAAGCATACCCATAACATGATGCAGCCACCACTATGTTTTTGCCCCAAACATAACACTTTGTATTCAGAACAAAAAGTTAATTGCTTTGCCACATTCTTTGCAGTATTACTTTAGTGCCTTGTTGCAAACAGGATGCATGTTCTGGAATATTTTTTCTTCTGTACAGGCTTCCTTCTTTTCACTCTGTCAATTAGGTTAGTATTGTGGAGTAACTACAATGTTGTTGATCCATTGTCACGCCCTGACCATAGAGAGCCTTTTATTCTCTATGTTGGTTAGGTCGGGGTTTGACTAGGGTGGGTCATCTAGGTGATTTATATTTCTATGTTGACCTGGTATGGTTCCCAATCAGAGGCAGCTGTTTATTGTTGTCTCTGATTGGGGATCATATTTAGGCAGCCATTTCCCCTTTGTGGGATCTTGACTATGTATAGTTGCCTGTGAGCACTATAGTAGCTTCACGTTTCGTTTTGCGATTTATTGTTTTCTTTGAGTCTCACTACCTAATAAAGAGGATGGAACCATACCACACTGCATCTTGGTCCACTCATTATAACGATCGTGACATCCATCTTCAGTTTTCTCCTATCACAGCCATTAAACTCTGTAACTGGCCTCATGGTGATACACCATCCAAAGTAATACATTTTTTTATATATATTTTTTTTACATTTAACCTTTATTTAACTAGGCAAGTCAGTTAATAACAAATTCTTACTTACAATGATGGCCTACCCCAAAGTGTAAGTAATAACGTTACCATGCTTGAAAGGATATTCAATACCTGCTTTTTAAAAATGTTACCCATCTACCAATAGGTGCCCTTCTATGTGAGGCATTGGAAAACCTCCCTGGTATTTACGGTTGAATCTGTGTTTGAAATTCACTGCTCGACTGAGGGACCTTACAGATAATTGTATGTGTGGGGTACATAGATGAGGTAGTCATTTAAAAATAATGTTAAACACTATTATTGCACACAGAGTGAGTACTTGCAACGTATTATGTGACTTGTTAAGCAAATTTTTACTCCTGAACTTATTTAGGCTTGCCATAACAAAGGGGTTGAATACTTACTGACTCAATACATTTCAGCTTTTCATTTATTAGTTAATTTGTAAACATTTCTAAAAACATAATTCCACTTTGATATTATGTGGTATTGTGTGTAGGCCAGTGACAAACAAATCAAAATTTAATAAAGGTTTAATTCAGGCTGTAACACAACAAAATGTGGAAAAAGTCGAGGGGTGTGAATACTTTCTGAAGGCACTGTATGTTTCCATGAACAGCAACATGGTGCGAGTGTGCATGTGTGCTTTAAAAGTAACTCACGTCGATGAGAGAGAGAAGAGAGTGAGTGTTTATGTTCTTGTGAGTGTACAGTATGCATCTATCCAGCGCTGATTCAGTGATATTCTGGATTATTATGTTATTCTGCTACAGACAGGGAGAGAGAGAGAGGTGGAGAGAGGTGATCAGAGAGTAAGGAGGCGGGTGGTCAGGGTGCTGTTGCTGGGGCCGTTGCCAGGGCGGGGTTATGGCCCTGACTCTGTCACTCAGCGTGGACAGACGAGTGACACCCTGTCACAAGAGATGGGAGCCTGACTGCTAGGTGCCAGTCATGCCACGGCAACCCGCGGATCCCGGCCAATCCTGCGCCATTGTCACCTCTGCTGCAAGTGGCAGCTCTCACTGGCTGCAGCCTGCCTCTGTATGACAACAGAGATTCACTGTCAGGGCACTGATGAGGCCCCGGGTGGAGCTCGCTGGGCCGCTGGGACACTACCCAGCTTCACGGTGCCCACTTGCCTTCGGGACGTCACTGGGGCACATCAGAACTCCCCCTCTCCTTCCTACCCCCTCGCCTGTCTCTCTCTCTCTCCTACCACTTCCCTGTTACATCCCCTTGCCTGTTAAAGTTTGGGCCCGTCTAGGCCAGGCGAGATAGACACAGGGATAGACACAGAGATAGACACAGGGATAGACACAGAGATAGACACAGAGACAGACAGACACAGAGCAGGAGGCAGAGAGAGACTATTGGCTCAGAGTTTGGCTGACCTGCTGTCAAACTGACCGTTAAATTATTCTAAAAGACTTGGCTCCCTGATTACCCTACATACTTTGCTCTTATAACCTTGTTATTGTTGAGAGTCTATAAATTGGATTGTTTGATGGGTGGGGTGGGGCTGGAGGGCAGACCAGAGATGTGATCAATGTGGTTGTTTGTCAGGGAGGGGATCACTGGGTATGAAAGTTGTCATAGTCAACTGCCTAATAACTTTACTCCAGAGCTAGTGCACAGCAGCAGAGAGAGAGAGAGGGGGAGAGAAAAGAGCACAAGAGAGAGGGTAAGTGAACAGAGAGGTGAAAAAGAAAAGAGAGAGTGAAAGAAGGAGGGAGGGAGAAATACTAAGAGTGCAGAGGGGAGCTGAGTGAGAAAGTGGCTGCTGCCAGCTGTGTTGGAGGGCAGCCTCCAGACTGCTGAATAATTACACTTCACTTTGCATTAAAAAAAATAGGTTTATGGCTCCAATCTGTTCTGTTGAGCAGGGACATGGCAGGGCACTCAACTATCCAGCTAGCACTACAGGCAGGATTAACTCTGTCTGAACAGGGTGAGGGTAGGAGGAGGGAGTGGCAAGAGTTGGGGTTGGGGAGGAAGCCAATAAGTGTGATCCTTCGACTCTTAATTTAGTTAAAACACAGTTTCACAGGTTTAGAGTGGCATTTTTGCTTCTCGTGATGGGATGGTTCAGCGGAGCTCGACGGCTTTGATAGCGATGCTTTCCACTTTCACTGGGTATGAAAGATGAGAGATGGGACTTATCACATAGGAATGGGGGTTACATGGCATGAACCATCATGACAGCCACCTGGTGGGATGTTCAACCCTGACTCGTTCTTGTTCTCTGGCACATCTAGCGTGTTTACATAGTGTCTTAGTTATGACAGATGCACACCTGTAGAACACTGTTGATGACTTGTTGTTGGCGTGTTGCTGCCATGTTTCATGGGTGATGCCAGCGTCCATCACCCAGCCCTGTAAATTATCTACTCACGCCATGTAATTAACAACTCATGAATAATTCAACAGGAAACTAATCTCTGAAATAAATACCCCCCAGTGTAAGCTGTGCTATTTATGAGTATCATGGAAAATGTCAATCAAACGGCATTTAGCATGCGTGTGTGTGTGTACCAGACCTGGGTTCAATTGCTAATTACTTTCACATGCATTTCGAAGTAAGTATTCAGAATCATTTTTTTGATGAAAAGACAAGTAGTTGGAAACTCATGGAAAGTATTGGCATGTATTTGAAAATACTAAAATACCCTGACTCAAATACACTCCCATGCATTTAACCCTGGTATTTGAAAATAGTATTTGAAAATACTGTCAAATAGTAGGCTATTTATATAAAATTATTAGAAAATACTTTCAAATACTTCCAATAGAAGTAGTTGATTCGGGCCACTCAAAAACACAGAATATAATAATCAAATACACATCTGGTGTGCACACCACATTTGGCATGCAGCTGATGTGAACTTGCTGTTCATGAAGTTATTTCACAGGAGGAGGGTTGAACATCACAGAGTGCTGATTGTGAATCTCATCCACAGTAATTAACACAGCTAACTCATAACAAACTTTGAAATACACACAAACATTTTGTTTCTCACTTAAATTATTAATTTATATTTCATATGCAGTACCAGTCAAAAGTTTGGACACACCTACTTATTCAAGGGTTTTTCTTTATTTTTTACTATTTTCTACATTGTAGAATAATAGTGAAGACATCAAACTATGAAATAACACATATTTCATCACAACATCAATCTCCAAACATACAAATACATTTGAGTCCAACATAACACCAATAGATTATTGAATACTTACACGCGACTTAACATAATAAAAACAAAAGCAAGAAAATGTTTTACAAATCAAATTATACACAAACATAGGACATGCATGATGTCTATCTCTCTATGACACATACTGACACACAACAGTCACACAAAAACACACACTTCATCTCACTGTCATGAACAAACAAGCATCCTTTCTCTCCAAGAAACACACCCACACACACAGTGGCAGTCTATTGACCGGTATTTGTCACATGCTGTATGTATAGCTGGGAGCAAGTGAGAGGAGCATTCCGTGGGCCCTTTTAGCTGCGAGTGCTAGGCCAGCCAGCGTACACTCTGGTTTGTCAATCGCCTGTCAACTCCTCGCCCTGAGACATATCCTCCCGAACACAGAGGAGACTGCATAATGCTCCAAATGATGCACAAAAAATGGCTGCTACAGCTACAAAGCTTCTGACAAGAACTGTATTAGACCTTTATCACCCCAGTCAACTAGATGAAGACACGTACTACAGCTTGACAGTTAAAACACATAACATATCACTTATTGGGCTAGTGCTGACCATGGTTATTTAGTTGTAAGTATTTTGTTCTTACCTGCACCAAGACATAGAATCTCTTCTTCCATCTCTTCCACACATTTTTACCAATAGCCCATAGGTACCTAAGTAAACAAAAGCAATGGTTTAACAACTGTCCTTTCTACAGAGGCTGCTTTACAATATTCCATTTTGTGTTGCATCATTTTGTCCTGGAGAAGTGGCATGCTAAAAAAGCATTTGTTTATGTTACAATTAAGCAATAAGGCCCGGGGGGGGGGGGGGGGGGGGTTGGTGGTGGTACAGTATATGGCCAATATACAGTGGGGTGAACAAATATTTGACACACTGCCGATTTTGCAGGTTTTCCTACTTACAAAGCATGTAGAGGTCTGTAATTTTTATCATAGGTACAATTCAACTGTGACAGATGGAATCTAAAACAACAATCCAGAAAATCACATTGTATGATTTTTAAGTAATTAATTTGCATTTGCATGACATAAGTATTTGATACATCAGAAAAGCAGAACTTAATATTTGGTACAGAAACCTTTGTTTGCAATTACAGAGATCATACGTTTCCTGTAGTTCTTGACCAGGTTTGCACACACTGCAGCAGGGATTTTGGCCCACTCCTCCATAAAGACCTTCTCCAGATCCTTCAGGTTTCGGGGCTGTCGCTGCGCAATACGGACTTTCAGCTCCCTCCAAAGATTTTCTATTGGGTTCAGGTCTGGAGACTGGCTAGGCCACTCCAGGACCTTGAGATGCTTCTTACGGAGCCACTCCTTAGTTGCCCTGGCTGTGTGTTTCGGGTCGTTGTCATGCTGGAAGACCCAGCCACGACCCATCTTCAATGCTCTTACTGAGGGAAGGAGTTTGTTGGCCAAGATCTCACGATACATGGCCACATTCATCCTCCCCTCAATACGGTGCAGTCATCCTGTCCTCTTTGCAGAAAAGCATCCCCAAAGAATTATGTTTCCACCTCCATGCTTCACGGTTGGGATGGTGTTCTTGGGGTTGTACTCATCCTTCTTCTTCCTCCAAACACGGCGAGTGGAGTTTAGACCAAAAAGCTCTATTTTTGTCTCATCAGACCACATGACCTTCTCCCATTCCTCCTCTGGATCATCCAGATGGTCATTGGCAAACTTCAGACGGGCCTGGACATGTGCTGGCTTGAACAGGGGGACCTTGCGTGCGCTGCAGGATTTTAATCCATGACGGCGTAGTGTGTTACTAATGGTTTTCTTTGAGACTGTGGTCCCAGCTCTCTTCATGTCATTGACCAGGTCCTGCCGTGTAGTTCTGGGCTGATCCCTCACCTTCCTCATGATCATTGATGCCCCACGAGGTGAGATCTTGCATGGAGCCCCAGACCGAGGGTGTCATGCCAACAGTAAAGCATCCTGAGACCATTCATGTGTGGGGTTGCTTTTCAGCCAAGGGAGTGGGCTCACTCACAATTTTGCCTAAGAACACAGCCATGAATAAAGAATGGTACCAACACATCCTATGAGAGCAACTTCTCCCAACCATCCAGGAACAGTTTGGTGACGAACAATGCCTTTTCCAGCATGATGGAGCACCTTGCCATAAGGCAAAGTTGATAACTAAGTGGCTCGGGGAACAAAACATTGATATTTTGGGTCCATGGCCAGGAAACTCCCCAGACCTTAATCCCATTGAGAACTTGTGGTCAATCATCAAGAGGCGGGTGGACAAACAAAAACCCACAAATTCTGACAAACTCCAAGCATTGATTATGCAAGAATGGGCTGCCATCAATCAGGATGTGGCCCAGAAGTTAATTGACAGCATGCCAGGGCGGATTGCAGAGGTCTTGAAAAAGAAGGGTCAACACTGCAAATATTGACTCTTTGCATCAACTTCATGTAATTGTCAATAAAAGCCTTTGACACTTATGAAATGCTTGTAATTATACTTCAGTATTCCATAGTAACACCTGACAAAATATCTAACGACACTGAGGCAGCAGACTTTGTGAAAATGTATATTTGTGTCATTCTCAAAACTTTTGGCCACGACTGTAGATGAAGGGGAGGAGACAGGTTAAAGAAGGATTTTTAAGCCTTGAGACAATTGAGACATGGATTGTGTATGTGTGCCATGCTGGGTTTTTCACGCTCAACAGTTTCCTGTGTGTATCAAGAATGATCCATCACCCAAAGGACATCCAGCCAACTTGACACAACTGTGGGAAGCATTGGAGTCAACATGGGCCAGCATCCCTGTGGAACGCTTTCGACACCTTGTAGAGTCCATGCCCCGACGAATTGAGGCTGTTCTGAGGGCAAAAGGTGGGGGTTGCAACTCAATATTAGGAAGGTGTTCTTAATGTTTTTAATGTTCTTAATCAACTTGCGCAAATGGAAATTGCAAACAATAACAGAGATGCTTGTGCTTAGGTTTGCAAAGCTACCGGTAATTTACTAAAGTTACCGGAATCTTCAGAAATGTGGGTAATTAACAGAAAATCTATGGCAATCTATCGTAACTTTGGTCATTTATAATTGAATAACTTTTTATTATTCATATAGAGTATTCATTTATTATATCTGTGTCCATATCTTTCATGAGTATAGTACATAGAACATATGGTTCAAGATGAAAAAAAAAGCCTAATTAATGAAAAACGCCTGTAATAAACAATGGCATTATATTCAATTAACTCTGCAACTCTTCCAACTATTGACATTTTTCACAACTGCCACCAGTTTGTCACCAAAACATTGACAACAAATAGATACTGACATAGTAAAATAAACCTTCATATGAAACACCAATGGTATTCACCAAGTGTGTGGTTTATATATAGGATAATGTTTAACAGCTCTGCCATTCAATTATTTTATTTAAAAATCTTATTTCATTAATTGTACATGTGGTAAGGTCACACGGAGGGCCAGAGATGATTACAGACACCTGTGATAATCTGAAATACCCAAAAGGGCCACTAGATGTCTTGTAATAGATTACATAAAATTCTTGAAAGATACCAACATTCTGGTAGTTTGCTGGTAAACTTTGAAAGTTTCCAGTAATATACCCTCCCTTTGCTACCCTACTTGTGCTATAGTAAAATGTCTCTACTGACCTCTAATGGTTAAAAGTTGTTACTGCTACCTTTTACTATGGCAAGGGTTTTAGCGCTAGAGCTACCTTGTTGGTTCATGGTTTTAAAGTGGGAAAATAACTGTTTTCTGATATTTACTTAATTCAGAGAAGAACATGGTTTGTGGATGGGAGTGCCATAAATTCTCCTGACACATCCAGAACTCCAGCCAGTATGTGCCAGTGGACGTCCCTACATGTGGGTATGATCACTGCACTCTGGTTTGTTGAGTGCTATTAGTCTTGAGTCTGCGGAAGTCCAGAATGAGTTGTGTTGTTTCTTGTTGTGTTATGAAGAGATCAGAGCATGAAGGAGAAGGAGGGCTTTGGAAAAGAACATCTGAGGGTGAGGACCCCAGCTCTGCCTGCATCTGCCCGCTCTTCCCCCTGGTCGGGCTAGGGGTGCCCTGGCTCGCCTCCCTCTGCCTGTGTACCCTCCTGTTTAGTTTAGGGGCGTCAGTGCTTGTCGCTCTGAATAAACTAGTGCCCAAGGAGCAGCGGGCAAGGGGGCTGCCAGCAGCCTGCCAGGCAGAGGCTGGTACAGGGAGCTAAGGGCCCCAATGCAGGCTACTGTAGGGCCACCCCAAGAGCAGATCAGGCCCCACAGGCCCTGTACAGGAAGCATATGGAGGAGTGAGTGAGGGAGACAGGCGGAGCGCCTCAAAGCCCAGACACTGGGTAGCACTTAGGCTTCCCCATAGAGCAGGACGTGCACACGTACAAACACAGACACACACACACACACACACACACACAATGGAGGAGACCGGAGGAGGGAGGAAGGGAGGAATGTGACGTTAACATGTCCTTATGTCTCTGAGTTGGTGCTGTCGCATCACTTCTATCACTAGCCATCAAGCTAATCACAATCATTATTTGCTATTTGATCTGGGATGAGGAGGGTGCCAAGACATTTGACTTGATATCCATTCATGACAGTCAGAGTTCTTACTCTTTTTCAATGTTCTCTAACTCAATCAATACCAGCAGGCAACATTTGAGTGGTTCTGACCTGGTTTTAAACCCCTCCTGAATTGTATGTTTGGCCTACAGACTTCCTTTGCTATGAATCCGCCCATAGCAGCCATGCACCTGTGCAGTCTACAGAGGCTGTGATATTGAGGAGTTTGTGAGACAAGACACAATACCGAAAACGGTTCTTCTCATGAAAATGTCTCTAAAGTCTGAACAGTTTAAGCTATAAACTATTATGAAAAGCTGAGACTCTATCCTGAAAAGCATAGACCGTCACGAACGTGCACGTGTTGTCTGTTTTGCTCTACGAGGCTCACACGCCGCACAGGATACTGTATTCTCGACATAGCTCATCCTCGTGACATTAGTCTATAAAACTCATGAATGTAACTTATGTCAAATTGTTTTTTATTTTACTTGTAGCAGGGAAAAGAAAATGGTAAAACACTTCACTGTGAGGCAAAATATGATGGCTGGACAAACGGATACATCAAATTTGTGACAAAACCAGGCTGATTTGAACTGATTGGGCTTTAACATGGTAATGTCTTACATGTTTGTTTTTTTTTCTTTTCTTTTTTTTTCACCTTTATTTAACCAGGTAGTCCAGTTGAGAACAAGTTCTCATTTGCAACTGCGACCTGGCCAAGATAAAGCATAGCAGTGTGAACAGACAACACAGAGTTACACATGGAGTAAACAATAAACAAGTCAATAACATGGTAGAAAAGAAAAAAAAAAGAGAATCTATATACAATGTGTGCAAAAGGCATGAGGTAGGCAATAAATCGAATAATTACAATTTAGCAGATTAACACTGGAGTGATAAATCATCAGATGATCATGTGCAAGAAGAGATACTGGTGTGCAAAAGAGCAGAAAAGTAAATAAATAAAAGCAGTATGGGGGGTGAGGTAGGTAAATTGGGTGGGTAGTTTACAGATGGACTATGTACAGCTGCAGCGATCGGTTAGCTGCTCGGATAGCAGATTTTTAAAGTTGTTGAGGGAGATAAAAGTCTCCAACTTCAGAGATTTTTGCAATTCGTTCCAGTCGCAGGCAGCAGAGAACTGGAAGGAAAGGCGTCCAAATGAGGTTTTGGCTTTAGGGATGATCAGTGAGATACACCTGCTGGAGCGCGTGCTGCGGGTGGGTGTAGCCATCGTGACCAGTGAACTGAGATAAGGCGGCACTTTACCTAGCATAGCCTTGTAGATGACCTGGAGCCAGTGGGTCTGACGACGAACATGTAGCGAGGGCCATCCGACTAGGGCATACAGGTCGCAGTGGTGGGTCGTATAAGGTGCTTTAGTAACAAAACGAATGGCACTGTGATAAACTGCATCCAGTTTGCTGAGTAGAGTATTGGAAGCTATTTTGTAGATGACATCGCCGAAGTCGAGGATCGGTAGGATAGTCAGTTTTTCTAGGGTAAGTTTGGCGGCGTGAGTGAAGGAGGCTTTGTTGCGGAATAGAAAGCCGATTCTTGATTTGATTTTGGATTGGAGATGTTTGATATGAGTCTGGAAGGAGAGTTTGCAGTCTAGCCAGACACCTAGGTACTTATAGATGTCCACATATTCTAGGTCAGAACCGTCCAGGGTGGTGATGCTAGTCGGGCGTGCGGGTGCAGGTAGCGAACGGTTGAAAAGCATGCATTTGGTTTTACTAGCGTTTAAGAGCAGTTGGAGGCCACGGAAGGAGTGTTGTATGGCATTGAAGCTCGTTTGGAGGTTAGATAGCACAGTGTCCAAGGAAGGGCCGGAAGTATATAGAATGGTGTCGTCTGCGTAGAGGTGGATCAGGGAATCGCCCGCAGCAAGAGCAACATCATTGATGTATACAGAGAAAAGAGTCGGCCCGAGAATTGAACCCTGTGGTACCCCCATAGAGACTGCCAGAGGACCGGACAACATGCCCTCCGATTTGACACACTGAACTCTGTCTGCAAAGTAGTTGGTGAACCAGGCAAGGCAGTCATTAGAAAGTGTTTGTAGAAGTGTAAGGCTATGCACACTTTGTTTATGCAGTGTTTCCCCTATATTGCTACCGCTGCAAGAGATATGATTTCCTAGAGGAAACACTGTAATGCCGAGCCCAGGCAATGGAACCTGTACAGAGATGTTTCCATTTCACTCAAAATGAATGACGACTGTTTTAAATTGCTGGGGTGAAAGCAGTGAATTACTGAAAGAGAGTACTTTATTATGTAGGCTTGATAAATGCAGTAGCACAATATTTGAAAAAATCTAAAATTGTCAGATGTCAAAGTGCCAATTACACAGTAAAGTTCAATGTATGTTGAAGATAATAGTTTAAAGGTCAAGATAAAGTAAAGGTTGCCTGTTTTGGTCAGTCGATCGTCTCTGTTCTGGAAGTGTGTTATGCAGTAATGATCAGCACCACTAGATGGCAGCAAACCATTGTTTGATCTAGAGTTTCAGTGCAAAGTAACTTACCCACAGTGCTTCATGTTTTGTGGCTTGTCCATGCGGATGGCCAGTTTGATCTTCAGGTCACTGTCAGGACAGCCTTTGGACACGGACATCTTGTGCAGTTCTGACTGTTTGGGACTGTTGGGGGTCGGATGGAGCACAACCTGGAAGCACAATGGCACATCCAGTATACCTATTATACAAGTCAAGTCAAGTCATAGATAAAGCACACAGTCATGTAAGGTTGTATCAATGTATATGTCTATGTATATGTATGATAGTATCAATGTATACACCATATTCATGTCAAAGTAGCAACTGTTTTGAAAAACGAGTTTGCTGCCAACTATGCCTATCTCTGGCTCCAGTCGTGTAGGCTCTTACCCTGCCCAGCTCTTTGTCCTCCAGGGCCAGTACTCCTGTGCTCTCAGTAAACAGCTTCACCTTTACGGCTGGCAGGGGGTGTGTGGTGGTGAAGTCCCCCTGGGTCCCCCAGCTGGAACACACACAAGACCACAGGGAGAGACCCACAGGGTTAAATAGTGACATGATATGTTTGACATGGAAAATGGTGTCTTGCTGCTCTGTTACAGATCATTTATTAATCACACATTTAATCTTTTCACAGAAGAGGGAGAAGAGAATTTAAATGTTTAAATCAACTTTATTGGATCAAGACCCTACAGTACAGTAGTGAGGAGAGAGCAAGAGCAAGCGAGAGAGTGTGTGTGTGTGTGTGTGTGTGTGTGTGTATGACAAACCCGGTGTATTCAGAAGACACATTCTGAGGAAGAGATAGCACAGGGAAACCTTGACAGCACAAGCACTATTACATAATTCCTAGATCACTCAGCATGCCTTTGGGATGCATCACAACCATCTGTGAACTAGCTCCAAGCTGTGAGGTGTTTCTGTGTGTGTCATTTCGCACTGATGGGCTGTGTCTCCTTTCTATGTGGTCTTACAGTATATCTGTGAAGAATATCCCAAGTTTTACACTTAAGTCCTGTACTTACGGCAGTTACCATCTATGAAGCATTTCCCTGATGTGATGGATCCACAGTGTGAGTATTCCTTTGTAACGATTAACTACTATACAAGAGAATAAGTCTGTAAGCGGTATATACAGTAAGTGGTATCTCTGGCACACCCAAATGAAGCAGGAGATGCAGGGTGTTTGAAAGGGGATGCTATTATAGAATGTTGTGAAAACAGTTGATTATGTGATTCAAGTGCATTGTGCCACAGGGCTATTGTTGGTAGAGAGCATATACTGTACCTATGTAACCAGCAATAACGTTATCTAACGTCATTAGCTAAGTTACACCAGAGAGGTTATTATATTCCAGTATCTCTGGATATACTCACCAACATCAGTCGTTGCACACCAAGCTAGCATTACTGTTGCAGCCTTAGGGACCGACGAACTCCAACCACCTATTCCGCATACCAGGGTCCGTCGGCAGGGCATGCAAACCATAGAAACTTTGACAGTGCAGGCATTGTCAATCCGTATAAAGGGTTTTCAGTCTGCCGTCCTTTGAACGCGTTGGGGCGATGAAACAACGGAGCCCCATTAAAATGAAGGTAATTGAAGTGGACAGAGGGGCGTGGAGCAAAAGGGGGCCTGATTTATTGACATAACTGTAATCCAAACCCAACCTTCATTTACTCGTTGTGAAGCACTGAGGTTCCAAAATTATTTTAGTCAAGACTGACTTTATTACCAAAATTATGCTATTTACACTTTGTAGTCAATTTTGACACTAGAATAAATGTTTGACTCATATCGATGCCACATAGGCCGTTTCCAAAGAGATTAGTTGCTTTTTAGGGGCAGTCACTCTTTAAATGACCAAGGATAAGCAACCTAAGGGTGGGTTGCACCAACATGGATTAACTCTTAAACAGAGTTAAATCAAGGTGTGTCTATTAATCTTGTTGCACCAAATTTTAAACCTAGTTTAAATGAATCCTAGTTAAATTAAATCCTTCCTCTAATCGAAGTTTAGTTTTCACTTTAAACCTAGATTAATTTTAAACCTGTTGCTCAATAAAAATAAAAAATATAAATTTAGATTGGAGATTCATTCTAAACTGCCACTTGAGGTGTTTGAACTGATAAAATGGCAGCATATCTACTGTGGAGAGACCAAAATGACAGAGTTCCTCAGAGAATAATTAGAGACAGGTTAAATCCTGTTGAATTTTATGATAATGCTGAATTTTTCAAGAAGATACCGCTTCTCCAAGGACTCTGATACAACTGGAACAAAGGTTGGACCAACCATTAAGCATGGGAGTGATAGGAACGCGGCTGTACCCCCACTACTTCAGCTCCTGGTGGCCCTACGGTTCTACGCAACTGGATATTTTCCAGATGGTATATGGGGACATTTTTGAACTACACAATTCAGCCATATGCAGGATTGTAGTCAATGTCCTGTGCTATTACCGGTCTGAAGAATCAGTACATAAGGTTCAATCCTACAGAGAAAACAGCAGCTGGGTTTTATAGAAGAGCTAGATTCCCAGGTGTGCAAGGGTCAGTAAACTGTACACACATTCCTATTCCCAACCAGGGGGCGAGAATGGAGAGCTATTGTCACGCCCTGACCAGAGTTTGCTTTGTATGTTTTATGTTTTGGTTGGTCAGGGTGTGATCTGTGTGGGCATTCTATGTTGTTTGTCTGGTTTGTCTATTTCTGTGTTTGGCCTGATATGGTTCTCAATCAGAGACAGGTGTTTTGCGTTGTCTCTGATTGGGAACCATATTTAGGTAGCCTGTTTTGTTTTGTGGGTTGTGGGTTATTGTCTATGTCATTACGTTGGTTACTTGTGTCTGCACTTTCGTTTTATAGCGTCACGTTCATTTTGTTGTTTTGTAAGTTTGTTTAGTTGTTTTTGTCTTCGTTAAATAAATCAAGTATGTATTCATTAAACCACGCTGCGCTTTGGTCCGATCCTTACGCTTCCTCAGACAAGGAGGATTACGACGTTCGTGACAGCTATTCCGTAATCGGAAAGGTTACTGCTCCATCAACATGCAGGCTGTCTGATGACAAAGGTCAGTTCACCAACATCGTAGCTAGATAGCCAGGATCCACCCGTGACAGCAGAATCTTTGACAATAGTCATCTGTGTGCAATTCTGGAAAGGGGGGCATATGAAGGCCACCTACTAGGTGACGTGGGTACCTTAGCACTCCCCTTTTTGGAGTGTGGAGTGTGGAAAAGAGATTCCCGTGCCTACAGAGCCACTCAGGAAACCACCGCACACGGTAAACAATTCAAGCTTCTGCAAAGGACCACAGAAAACACACCTCTTTTAACAGGGACACCATCATGAAATAATAAGACACATCTGAGTCCAATAAAAGTTTTTAGGGCGGTCTCTGCCCACCCCCTACAACCACCACGTAGTTGTTTGAAGTCTCTAACAAGACCCGGATCCAGGATGTCCCAGGCAGGCATCCACGCCCACTCCTCGGGACCATAGGGTCCCTCGGACCCGACGAGCCTCCAACAGACGCCGGACCGTGTAGGCCGGGCGGCCATCCACAAGTCGAAGGTACGGAGGAGCAGGTGTGGGGGAGAGAATGGACTGGTCCTTACCAGCTTGAGACGGGCGACATGAAAGGACGGACAGACCCTCATGGACCTGGGAAGCTGGAGACGATAGGTGACCAAGTCGATGCGACTCAGGATCTTGAATGGTCCTACGTAGCAAGGAGCAAGCTTCCGCGAGTCCACCTTTAAGGGAAGATCACGTGTGGACAGCCACACCCATTGACCCGGTTTGAGGAGCCGAAGAGGTCTCCGGTGCCGGTTTGCCTAATGTTTGTGTCTGGCAGAGGAGGATCACGCTCTGATCCAGGTGCGGCGACATCGTCGAATAAATGCCTTGGCTGATGGCACCCCCCCCCCCGTAACTTCTCCAGCTCATGGTTGGGCCGCTCAGTTTGCCCATTCGACTGAGGGTGGAACCCAAAGAGAGACTCACCGATGCCCCCAAGAGGGAACAGAGGCCTTCCAATACTGTGTGACAAACTGGGGCCCACGATCTGAGACAATGTCCTGGGGAAGTCTGTGTAGTCGAAAGACATGGATAATCATGAGATCAGCGGTCTCCTTCGCTGAAGGCAACTTGGAGAACCGATCGACGATAACCAGGATAGTGGTAAGCCCTTGAGATGGAGGTAACCCTGTGATAAAGTCTACAGACAGATGAGACCAGGGCCGGCTGGGGATGGGCAGAAGTGGGAGCAACCCGGCCGGTCGCTGACGTGAATACTTGCTTTGGGCACAGATGGAACAGGCCCGCAACAAAGGATCTCACATCCTCCATCATGTTGGGCCACAGAATTTCCGCCTCAGAAACTCCAGTGTCAAATTAACCCCTGGATGCCCAGTTAATTTAGAGGAGTGTCCCCATTGTAGTACTCGGGACCAGGCTGATCGCGGAACATAAAGTCTGTTAGTGGGTCCCCTGCCGGGGTCAGGTTCTCGGGTCTGGGCTTGTCGGACCATGGTCTCAATACTGCATATCACAGAGGCCACAAAGCTGGGGATGATGGACTCGGGGTCCCTCTCCTCGTTAGAGACATCATGTTGGCGTGACAGGGCGTCTGCCTTCTGATTCTTGGATCCCGGGTGAAAGGCTAGTGTGAAAACGAACCTGTTAAAAAACAGAGCCGACCTAGCCTGGCGAGCATTCAACCTCTTGGCTTTTGGAAAGGAGACCAAGTTCTTATGGTCCGTCCAGATCACAAAAGGATGAGGTGCCCTGTCCAACCGGTGTCTCCACCCCTCAAGAGCCCACTTAACTGCCAAGAGCTCCCGGTTGCCTACATCGTAGTTGCGTTCCGCTGGCAAGAACCGCTTGGAGAGAAAGGCTCATGGGTGCAGTTTCTTGTCCTTCTCGTTCCGCTGTGAAAGGGCCGCCACTGCTCTGAGGCATGCACCTCCACCACAAAGAGATGAGTCGGATCAGGATGAACGAGGATGGTCCAGAGATGAAAAGTCCCTTCAGCTCCATGAATGCCCTGTCAGCCTCGTGGGTCCAGCAAAAATAGGTCTGGGACTTGCGGGTTAGGACCATGAGAGGCGCTGCGACCTCACAAAAGTTGACTATAAAACACTTGTAAAAATTGGCAAACCCAAGGAACTGCTGGTCCTGCTTGAGTGAGGTTGGACGGGGCCAGTCAGCGACCGCCTCAATCTTTACGTGGTCCATTTGGATGCCTGCCTTCTTGTGACCCAGGAAGGAAACCTGGGATACGTGGAACTCACACTTCTCTATCTTGACATATAGTTGACTCTGCAGGAAGCGTCTCAGGACTTGGCAGACATGCAGTATGTGTTCCGGAAGGGTTTTGGAGAAGATCAAGATGTCGTCGAGTGAAACAAAGACAAACCAATTCAACATATTCCTCGGGTGTCAGTGATCAATGCTTGAAAGTGCCGGTGAGTTCGATAATCCGAAGGGCATAACTAAATACTCAGTGGCCACTCGGGGTGTTAATAGCAGTATTCCACTCATCTCCTTCCCTGATTCTCACCAGATTGGAAGCAATGCGGAGGTCCTGTCTGGTGAAGAATTGGGCCCCTAGGAGCAACTCCAATGTGGAGAACATCAGGGGTAGGGTGTAACGATTCTTGATCGTTCAGGTTCAGCCCTCTGTAGTTGATGCAGGAACACAGCCCCCCATCCTTCTTACCCATGAAGAAGAAATCTGCACCAGCAAAGGATGTAGAGGGGCAAATGAAACCTGCCTCCAGTGACTCCCGGATGTAATTGTCATGTTGTGGGGTGCTTTGCTGCAGGAGGGACTAGTGCACTTCACAAATTAGATTGCATCATGAGAAAGAAAAATTATGTGGATATATTGAAGCAACATCTCAAGACATCAGTCAGGAAGTTAAAGCTTGGTCGCAAATGGGTCTTACAAATGGACAATAACCCCAAGCATACTTCCAAAGTTGTGGCAAAATGGCTTAAGGACAACAAAGTCAAGGTATTGGAGTGGCTATCACAAAGCCCTGACCTCAATCCTATAGAAAATGTGTGGACAGAACTGAAAAAGCGTGTGCGAGCAAGGAGGCCTCCAAACCTGACTCAGTTACACCAGCTCTGTCAGGAATGGGCCGAAATTCACCCAATTTATTGTGGGAAGCTTGTGGAAGGCTACCCGAAAGGTTTGACCCAAGTTAAACAATTTCAAGGCAATGCTACCAAATATGAATTGAGTGTATGTCAACTTCTGACCCACTGGGAATGTTGAAATAAAACCTTCTCTCTACTATTATTCTGAAATGTCACATTCTTAAAATAAAGTGGTGATCCTAACTGACCTAAGACAGGGATTTTTTACTAGGAATATATGTCAGGAATTGTGAAAAACTGAGTTGAAATGTATTTGGCTAAGGTGTATGTAAACTTCCGACTTCAACTGTACTTCATTTCAACTCACGAAATGCCTCATATATTGGTGTAACATGTCACGAATCATAGTTTAAAACCGCTAATCATAGATTTACTGATAAAGACTTAAAATTATGTGGTGCAACACATTCCTGATGAATTATAAACCTAGTTTCACAAAACCTAGATCAGCTTTAATCCTAGGTTATTTTAAACCATGTTGGTGCAACCCACCCTTTGACTCTGGATGGTTCAGCTGAGATGGAAAATGACAATCATTGAACAGAGTTGGTGTCCAATTAATCATACTTCATTCCACCATACCACATACTAACACAATTAAACACACAAAGTCGGTCACCATTCAAGCAATTAATGATGTCTAAAACATTGGTGGCTGGGAGAGAGGTGAGCCCTGCACCCTTACTCCTGGACAAATACATTAACGTGTACAGCTGCGGCTCAAGTGGCTAATTAGAGAGCGGCAATCAGGGAATAATAAATAAACATTGCACCTACTGTGTATCATTGACCTTGACTTCTATAAACACACACACATACCCTTGTAAAAACAGTAGACTTGTCGTTAGAAGGTTGTTGACTTTTCCTCTGTAATCTAGTTGGGTTTTCCTCTAATCGAGTTGGGTTGTTCTCTGTAATCTATACTGAACAAAAATATAAACGCAACATGCAACAATTTCAACGATTTCACAGAAAATCTATCAATTTAAATAAATTCATTAGGCCCTAATCTATGGATTTCACATGACTGGGCAGGGGCGCAGCGATGGGTGGGCCTTGGAGGGCATAGACCCACCCACTTGGGGGCCAGGCCAAGCCAATCAGAATGAGTTTTTCCCCACAAACAGGCTTTATTACAGACAGAAATACTCCTCAGTTTCATCAGCTGTCCGGGTGGCTGGTCTCAGACGATCCCGCAGGTGAAGAAGCAGGATGTGGAGGTCCTGGTCTGGCGTGGTTACACGTGGCCTACGGTTGTGAGGCCGGTTGGACGTACTACTAAATTCTCTAAAACGACGTTGGAGGCAGCTTATGGTCGAGAAATTAACATTCAATTCTCTGGCAACAGCTCTGGTGGACATTCCTGCAGTCAGCATGCCAATTGCACGCCTACTCAAACTTAAGACATCTGTGCCATTGTGTTTGTTTGACAAAACTGCACATTTTAGAGTGGCCTTTTATTGTCCCCAGTACAAGGTGCACCTGTGTAATTATCATGCTGTTTAATCAGCTTCTTGATATGCCACACCTGTCCGGTGGATGGATTATTTTTTTATTAAGGAGAAATGCTCACTAACAGGGATGTAAACAAATTTGTGCACAAAATTTGAGAGAAATACGGATCTTATATTTCAGCTCATGAAACATAGGACCAACACTTTATGTTGCGTTTATATTTTTGTTCATTATAGTTGGGTTGTTCTCTGTAATCTAGTTGGGCAGTTCACAGCTCCACGCACACATCGTGAGTTGCAGCTAATGAAGAATCATGCTCCTGGCTCGTCCTATGGGCAGACTCAGAATTCTCACTATTCTCTTAGGGTGTCTTCACACTTGTTCACTTCCAGTAAAAAAAAATTAACTCAGTGCGGTTCGCTTACATTTTTTGTTCAGTGTGAACTCCAAAGGAACTCAGACACCTCAAAAGAGCCCCAGAAGCGAATCGAACTGAGACCACCTCGAGAGGTGTTCTGAGTTCGGTTCGCTTGAATGCCGCGGACCGGTTACCTTTTTTTGGACAATGTTAACGCAAAGCTCCCCAGGTTCGCAAGTCATTATTCCAGCATCACACACTATACTACTGCAACACTGTTTCCCCTGCCATAAACCTTCACATTGGTGCCACAAAAGAGAGAAGATGCAGGTTCGCAGAAAAAAATGTGTGCCGTTTTTGGATATTGATTAGCGATTGTCGCGGACGCACAGAAATTCCAAAATGTGTGGTGTTTTTAGATATTGTTTTTAGTTCAGATTATTTGTTTGCAATATGTGATCTATAGGCTAAGAGAGCTTAATAAACTGTTTATTGATTGTAGGGTTTCAGTAGTGTGAGAAGACAAATTTGGTGAGAATCACAACATAGGTTACAAAATCTATTCTAGCTCTTAAAGGGACAGTAGCCTAACTTGGGTGTACAATTTTCAATGACAGCATTATTTATTCTGCAGTTATTCTATTGCTATTCATTCTGTTTCCAATAAAATGTACATGTTAATAGTATCTTCTGAATACAATTACTATGTCTCATATTTTAACTAAATGCAATGTATTCGCTTCCAATGTATTAGCTTCTAGCTGTCTAACGCATTCTGATTGAATTGCTTGTCCTGCACTTTGTAAAAACCCAGAGTGCATGTTGGAAAAAGATATTGACTCCTTTCTAACATAGCAATGTGAATGCAAAGAGGACTTGGTCCACAAAATAGTTGACGTGAACTGGCAAAAGAGTTGAGACCTCATTCAAAGTCAAGGGCAGTGTGAATACAAAGAGAACAGTTCTTATGCTTCTTCTTTTTTACCCCAGAGTTCACTTTAAAGAGGACTGAGATCGGTTCTTTTAAATAGGACTATATGTGAAAACACCCTTAGTTAAATTCTAGAAGCATGTGAGCCAGAGTGGGCAGAGAGTGACATACAGTAAGCATGGAATAGAGAGAGACCTTGAATGCTTGTGGCCACTCGTGTAGAGTTAATATAGCCAGGAGTGACTTCACACTAAAGTTCTCTCTGAGTGCGATGGGGGAGCACTGATACGGCATAATGAAGAGTAGTCTGGCCATCTCTCTCTTTCACCCTCTCCATTTCCCTGGGGTTTGTGTTCTGTTTGCCTTGTCAGAGCAGAGTGCACTGGTGATGTAGTGTTGACTCTGCGATATTGACACAAATTTAGAGGGAAAGGAGAATCTATTATAATAGATTACAGAGCAGCATAATATTGCATGGATTAATGCAAACATAAATGTAATATTCTCCAGATGGTTTAAATTGTGTAGTATTTATGAATGCCTGACTGTAAATATGAATGTCTGACCATGTCTGACTGTAAATGTGTTTTCAGCAAACTACTGTGGCTGCCCATCCCTGATTATTCTCACATACTGTTCCACCTGTAGATGGCAGTGTAACAGCTTGCGTCACTAAAGTCTGGATAAGATTCACGAGGTTAGAAAATGTCATTACAGAATGTATGAGTTGCTTTCAGAGAAAATTACAGAGATAAATTGAATTGTCAGGATCACAGCATGTATTCCTCATTGTAACGTGCCAGAGATGAGCAGAGGTCTGAGAATGGGTCTATTTCTCCGGAGCTGCTAAGATGTGCGCATGTCTAGTATGGCAGGTATTTCTCATCATGCAGAATGCTGGAGATGTGAATATGTCTAGGTATTGAGTGTATTTCTCAGCCTGGCCCATGGATCAGATGTGAGGCCTGGTGTTGGTTTGAGCCCGAGTGGCCACGAGCACAGCCCATGGGCATTCCTATGGGACTTAGAATTTATTTAACTCTCAGCCACACGTGTGGAGCAGCACAAGATAGTACAGCACAATGTTGGAGCCACACACACAACAACGTTCCTTCTGCCTGACTGCAGCTCGCATCCAGCCAGCCAGGTTGTATCCTATGTGCAAAAGCCCTCGGGTCACAGGTGTGAGTGAGTCCATCCTTTCACACACCTCTCCACCCCCAATCACGGTGTGACCTGACCTGGTAACGCAGACACAAGCTACTCTCAGACACAAGCTACTGTACAAAACACCTACCACTGCAGTCTGCAGACAAGGAGGGAGAGACAGCAGGAAGAGGAAGAGGGGGGAGTGAGGTAGAGAAGTAAAGATGAGATAGATGGGGAGATGGAGAGGGGGGAGAGAGGAAAGTGATCAGCTGGTCCACACCACAGGACAGATAACTGAAATCACAAAAGATAACATTCATACACTACATGACCAAAAGTATGTGGACAACTGTTGGTCAAACATCTCATTCCAAATTCATGGGCATTAATATGGAGTTGGTCCCCCCTTGCTGCTATAACAGCCTCCACTCTTCTGGGAAGGCTTTCCACTAAATGTTGGAACATTGTGGCGGGGACTTGCTTCCATTCAGCCACAAGAGCATTAGTGAGTTCGGGCACTGATGTTGGGGGATTAGGCTTGGCTCGCAGTCGGCGTTACAATTCATCCCAAAGGTGTTCGATGGGATTCAGGTCAGGGCTCTGTGCATGCCAGTCAAGTTCTTCCACACCGATCTCGACAAACCATTTCTGTATGGACCTAGCTTTATGCATGGGGGCATTGTCATGCTGAAAAAAAAAGGCCTTCCCCAAACTGTTGCCACAAAGTTGGAAGCACAGAATCGTCTAAAATGTCACTGTATACTGTAGCGTTAAGATTTCCCCTCACTGGAACTAAGGGGCCTAACCCGAACCATGAAAAACAGCCCCAGACCATTATTCCTCCTCCATTAAACTTTACTATGTGTTGAGGAAGGTAGCATTCTCCTGGCATCTGCCAAACCCAGATTCGTCCGTCGGACTGCCAGATGGTGAAGCATTATTCATCACTCCAAAGAACGCATTTCCACTGCTCGAGTCCAATGGCAAATAGCTTTACACTACTCCAGCCGAAGCTTGGCATTGCAGATGGTGATCTTAGGCTTGTGTGCGGCTGCCTGGCCATGGAAACCCATTTCACAAAGCTTCCAACGATCAGTTATTGTGCTGCCAATGCTTCTAGAAACAGTTTGGAACTGGGTAGTGAGTGTTGCAACCAAGGTCAGACGATTTTTACACACTAGGAACTTCAGCACTCAGCAGCTCTGTTCTATGTGCTTGTGTTGCCTACCACTTCGTGGCTGAGCCGCTGTTGCTCCTAGACGTTTCCACTTCACAATATCAGCACTTACAGTTGACAGGGGCAGCTCTAGCAGGACAGAAATGTGACAAATTGACTTGTTGGAAAGGTGGCATCCTATGACAGTGCCACGTTGAAAGTTACTGAGCTCTTCAGTAAGGCCATTCTACTACCAATGTTTGTCTATGGAAATTGCATGGCTGTGTGTTCAATTGTATACACTGTCAGCAACAGGCTTGGCTGAAATAGCCAAATCCACTAATTTTAATGGGTGTCCACATACTATTGTCCATGTACTGTATTTACTATTCCAAGTTCAACAGGACTTGCCATCTGTGCATCATGGAAGAGAAGGAATGGATCCCTTTAGATGTGCACATCAGGGTTTGAATGAGATACTGTATCTAGCAACAATAGCCCCATACTCTGTTGAACTAAAGTTTCCACTGATCCACTCATAGCACAGCTCCCACCTGAGCCTTCCACCGTGAGGAAGCAGGGTCTAAAATAGCCCCTTCTCTCTCTCCCTCGCACTTATCTGATGCACACATAGACACACAGTTTGACGTCACAGACGGGCACAGCTGCCTCCCTGGCCAAAGTCTAGACTCTAGACAATGTCTACTCTCTATCTCTGTGCACTCAGGGCATAGAGACTGATATAACTCTGACAATGTCAGACAACAAAGATCCATTGCACCATATATTTCACACTAGGGTGTGTTACAGTAACTGTGTGAAGCTAAAACTATAATTAACCAGCAACATCTGTCATCTCAGAAACATAAGGCTCTCGCCAAAATTAACATTTCTGAATGAGTATTGATGGTACTACTAAAAAAACAAAGGGTACAGGGTTACTGTTACAAACTGTTTTAGCTACTATAGTTCTAGCAGCAAGTCTGGAACATAAGCGGGGAGACAGGGGTGATGAGCCTTGCATTAGAGTATGAGGAAAATCATTCCCTTTCCTTACAATGAGGAGTTCAGGAAGAGGTATGGATTATGAATTACTCTTCTCTGTCAGTCTCCTTCACCCCCCCCCACCCCACAGAAAAAAAAGTAAAATGAACACAGATCCTGTACAAATAAAATAACATGTTATTTGTCACATGCTTTGTAAACAACAGGTGTAGACTAACAGTGACATGTTTATTTACGGGTCCTTTTACAATAATGCAGAGTTAAACATGAAAAAGTGACACGAGGAATAATGAATAAATAATGAACAACAATAACATGGCTATATACAGGGAGTACAAGTAACAGTACTAATTCTAAATAACATTTAGAATTAGAAGCTAGCTAGTAGCACAGAAAATTGCATTAGTACTAATTAGAAAAGATACTGATAACTAACTAGCTAGCTAGCGCAACTAACTAGCTGATAGGCTACTAGCTAGCGTTACTTACTAGCTAGTGCTACAAGCTAGCCTTTACCTACCTAGTGCTACTAGCTAGCCGCTAGCTAGCAGGTGACAGCTAAAGCACAAGCAACAGTGTTTGTTTGGTAGTAGTGATTTTTGAAATAAACATTCTATCAAAAAAAAATAAGAAAACTAAATTCATCCTGAACACATCGATAGCTAGCCAACTCTCCCAACTTTGACCATTACGATAGTAACACACTAACATAACACCCAGTACCAGAACTAGTGCGCCGACTGGTTTGTGCTTAACACACTGGAACACGTACACATACCAAATGAGACGCAAAAATACAATTTGAGACGAATGCGCTTTGCGTTTCGCAGACCAGGCGGCAACTGGATGCTTCTCGAATTGATATAGATGAGTAAAAAAGACTGTATAAAATAAATAATACAAATACTGAGCTATATAGCATGCTCATAAAATGTAGGAAGTATATTATTTTACATTCATCTAATTGCTCAGAGAAAAATATTTTAAAAGTAAAAAAAAAGTAATCAAAACTAATTTTAAAACGATAGGAGTCAAAATGACTGGATCCCCTGTTTTCAATATTCCAGCACACTCCCATTGCGAGGATAAGGACACTGAGCCTTTTTATAAACTGTTTTATGAGATTGGAGAACATATTGGGAGGGATCTTAGACCATTCCTCCATACAGAATATTTCCAAATCCTTGATATCCTCCGTCTGTGTTTATAGATTGCCCTCTTCAATTCAAACCACTGGTTTTCAATAGGGTTCAAGTCCGGAGACTGAGATGGCCATTGCAAAATGTTGATTTTGTGGTCAAATAACCATTTCTTTGTGGATTTTGATGTGTGCTTTGAGTTATTGTCTTCCTGGAAGATCCATTTGTGGCCAAGTTTCAGCCTCCTAGCAGAGGCTGGTACTTGTCATTTTTTAGCATACAATATAGCTCAGTATTTGTATAATTTATTTTGCTCATCTTTTATCATGGGTGCCAATAATTTTGGACCTAAATGTACATGTGTGAGTGTCCTTTAATTAAAGCATAGCAAATTTCTCAACACAACCAGTGGAGGAAGAGGCATGTTGAGTAATCAGTCTGGCTCAGCGTCTACAACACCTGATCATACTCACACAGGCAATATCATTACCACACCATGGAGTGCAGCTATGGACAGAACATGAATCCACCCTATGGCCCACCTAACGAGGACTCAGGACTTACTGATCATATTAACACAAACTGGATCAGGTGCTACTCAGAGTGGGACTGAGTAAAGAGCAGCAGTCAGGGGCTTGGGGTTTTTATGTCATAGGAAGTACACATGATGTGGCCATGTATATATAAACAGGAAGTAGTGTGAGAGTGAGTTAGGAGCAGATTCAATCGCATCACCAGGTCATGTTTAACGTCACCGAGGCCTTGCACATGACTGACTGTGATGAATCTAAGTAAACAACCTGTGACTGGACATTAAATGCAGTTATATACTTCCTAACATGCTTAGCAAACATGAGTTTGTTTACATATATATAAAATATAACGTACTGAACTTATTACCCAGTAACTAGGTATTTACTCTTAAAGAGGCAAACAGCAGCTGTTACATCCATTCTTGGACTTATATAAATTAATTATATGTACCTGTTGATTCTTGAAGAATATAAATTATAAAATGCCTCATGACCTTAGTTCAACTGTCGTACCCCATCAGATCCCAAAATACAAGCTGGTTTTACGCCAATGTTTGTAAACAAAGTAAATGTAAACAAACCCTTTATAGCCTCAAAACATGGTTAAAACTATAATTGTGATATCATGGATGGTCAGTCCTTGCATTCATAGCTCTGTCTATGAATTTGAAAGTGTTTACATTTCTCCAGTCCCATCCCTCAGCTTTTTACCAAACCAGGCACGGGGAGATCTCTTTGTTATTGTTTCTACTGCTGATTGCCACTTTAAATAAGGCTGTTATGATCTAATTTGTGCGCACAGCATACCTGCGTGTGTATGGGTGTGCGTGTGTGTGTCACACTCACGTTGGTTTGGAGGCCTCGGCCTGGTCAGTCTGGAGCTTATGCCCCCCCTCCACTTCCATGGTGCAGTAGACGACTCGATTGGGCGCCAGCGACTTTAACCCCTGAACCTCCACAATCACCACCTGACAGAGAGAATACTGCCAGTCAAACGCCTATACATGTTATTTATTTCCAACATGCATCTGCTGCTAGAAACTAGTTTCAGACACAAAAAAATTATAATTTTATCAGTTAGAGCTAGAGCACTGTTACAGACACTGATACTACTATAAAGAAACATCTGACTTATTTTTTTACAAACATGGCCCCCCCGGATAAGCTCAGCCTCTCTGAACGACAGCCATGTCCCCTGAGAGCAGCAGAATAGGAAGTTTAAAACATCAAGACTGTATTGAATGGCTGCTGCTATAAACATGTCTGAGGTATACGAGAGCCTATCTACAGTGCCTGTATTCATCCCCCTTGGCGTTTTTCCTATTTTGTTGCATTACAACCTGTAATTTAAATAGATTTTTATTTAGATTGCATGTAATGGACATACTCAAAATAGTCCAAATTGGTGAAGTGAAATGAAAAAAATTACTTGTTTCAAAAAATATTTATTAAAAAAAAATTATAATTAAAGTGGTGCGTGCATATGTATTCACCCCTTTGCTATGAAACCCCTAAATAAGATCTGGTGCAACCAATTACCTTCAGAAGTCACACAATTAGTTAAATAAAGTCCACCTGTGTGCAATCTAAATGTCACATGATCTCAGTATATATACACACACACCTGTTCTGAATGGCCCCAGAGTCTGCAACACCACAAAGCAAGGAGCTCTCCAAACAGGTCAGGGATAAAGTCGTGGAGAAGTACTGATCAGGGTTATGACAAAAATATCAGAAACTTTGAACATCCCACGGAGCACCATTATATCCATTATTATTTTATTTTTTTATAATTTGGCACCACAACAAACCTGGCAAGAGAGGGCCGCCAACCAAAACCATGGACCAGGCAAGGAGGGCATTAATCAGAGGCAACAAAGACACCAAAGATAACCCTGAAGGAGCTGCAAAGCTCCACAGCGAAGATTGGAGTATCTGTCCATAGGACCACTTTAAGCCGTACACTCCACAGAGCTGGGTTTTACGGAAGAGTGGCAAGAAAAAAGCCATTGCTTAAAGAAAAAAATAAGCAAACACATTTGGTGTTCGCCAAAAGGCATGTGGGAGACTCCCCAAACATATGGAAGAAGGTACTCTGGTCAGATGAGACAAAAATGTAGCTTTCTGGCCATCAAGGAAAACGCTATATCTGGCGCAAACCCAACATCTTTCATCACCCCGAGAAAACCATTCCCAACTGTGAAGCATGGTGGTGGCAGCATCATGATGTGGGGATGTTTTTCATCAGCAGGGACTGGGAAACTGGTCAGAATTGAAGGACTGATGGATGGCGCTAAATACAGGGACATTTTTTAGGGAAACCTGTTTCAGTCTTCCAGAGATTTGAGACTGGGACGGAGGTTCACCTTCCAGCAGGACAATGACCCTAAGCATACTGCTAAAGCAACACTCGAGTGGTTTAAGGGGTACCATTTAAATGTCTTGGAATGGCCTAGTCAAACCCAGACCTCAATCCAATTGAGAATCTGTGGTATGACTTAAAGATTGCTGTATACCAGCGGAACCCCATCCAACTTGAAGGAGCTGGAGCAGTTTTGCCTTGAAGAATGGGCACAAATCCCAGGGGCTAGATATGCCAAGCTTATAGAGACATACCCCAGGAGACTTGCAGCTGTAATTGCTGCAAAAGGAGGCTCTACAAAGTATTGACTTTGGGGGAGTGAATAGTTATAGTCAAGTTCAGTTTTTGTATTTTTTCTTGTTTCACAATAGAAAATATTTTGCATCTTCAAAGTGGTAGGCATATTGTGTAAATCAAATGATACATTTTAATTCCAAGTTGTAAGGCAACAAAATAGGAAAAATTCCAAGGTGAGTGAATACTTTCGCAAACCACTGTATCTCCCTCTTTCCCTGGCTCGCTCTCTCTCTCTCGCTTTCTCTGTGTAATTCACCTCTGTCATTCAGTCTACATCTCTCTCTTACTTTCCCTCTCAGTGTCTGTGTCTGTCTCTAAAGTAAGAAGAGCCTTGAATGTTCTTTTCTATGTAGCCTGACAGATGAAATAGTCAGGATTACTTCAATAGCACACTGCATATGACCACTGGAGGCAGTGTCTCTGGCAGGCTGTGTTTGAGCTGCAGTGTTAACCAACCATACCTCCAGAGTGAAGGAGAGCACCACATCAGACTTGGACAGTGTGTTCTCGTCCTCCTGGCCCATGTCTATGATGGAGCTGTTGTGTCCTCGTTTGAGCTTCTGCAGTTTGAACTCTCCTCCCTTGGACACAGGCATGCTCTCCAGGTTAGCCATAAGCAGGTTCACTGAGGATCTCAGCTCCTCTATGAACATGGCCTCCATCTCTTTGGAAACAAACTTGGGAAACCTACCGCCCTGTTATGGCACAGAAACATACACACACAGGCATACACACAGGCACGCACGTACACACACACACACATCACACAAAGGCACGCAAGCACACATAAGTCACACACACGTCCATAGTGTAGTCTAAAACCATAAAGGGTATTTTTAAAGAGGATCTTTATTTATGGGTACTCCTGCCCTGAATCTACCTTTGCTCTTACATTATTTTGGCAGTTTTCTGATGTAAAGATGTGCCTTATGCCCGCGGGCCTAGGGTTCAGAACACACAGATACTGTAGTATCACTACTACATAGTTTATAGACCTTAGAGCTACCATCTTCTACTTTATCAACAACAGCTCTGGTGAGGTGATTTAAGAGTGGTGGGTTGGTGTCTAATTCTCTACTTTACTTTGAGGTGGTTGTGTCTTACCCTGGCGATCTGATCAGCCATTTGCAGTCGTCCGTCCAGCTCTCTCCTGATCTGAGCAGCCTGCTCGTCAGGGTTATCAAGCTGGAAACAAACACAACAACAAGAGACGTTATCATGACATAAGCCTGACATTCAGCATTTATTATCACCTGGTGGCATAATGCAGGGCCTTACATACCACCTCCATTACAAGCCTTGATATTGACATAGTATTACCTTTAGTTCGTATGTCCTAATAATCATCCTTGGAAATTGTTTGTAGTAATGTATGAATGTATCAAGATGTAATAACTTGGAGCGTACATGTACAGATAACGGATCTTAATTTGATCACCCTGTTGTTGCAGGGAATGTCCTGCACAGCAGGAAATGCAAACTTGTGGTGTACTTGAGGTTTAAAGAAAGGCTTCTACAGTTTGTAATTTCCACTTAAAAACGTATCGAACCCTGGGAAAATTGTCATTAATTATAATCCACACAATAATTAACATTTCTTGTTGCTGCAGGATTATTTTCCTGCTGTGAGAAACTGGTCAAATTAAGATCCTACACCTGTACACCCCACCAATACGATGAGCTGTAGGCTAACCAATTTAATTTCCATTTGAATCCCATGACTTCCACTCCCCTGGAAATGGTGATCAATATTCAACCACTGTCAAATGATTGTGTTCGTCGTGAATTAGACATTGGAAGTAAATTCTCTGTTTAAGGATGCTTGTTTACAGCCCTGGTTCAGATCTATTACTTTGTCACTTGACTATACTATAAATCAGAGTTGTCTTCATCAGATGTATGTGCAGTATAGACTCTTTCTCCAGATTGCAGAGCAGAGGTGGGTCTTCTGAGAAAAGGGTTAGTCATTAGTGGTCAGGGAGCCTGCAGTACGATAGCAGACTGTCACAGCCACTCCTTCAGCCCTTGAGGATGGAGAAGCAAACGACTACAGATATGGTTTCTATCAGTGCGTTTACTGGCAGGAATACACATACTGAAGTACACTAAC
Organism: Salvelinus alpinus; assembly: GCF_045679555.1. Lineage (NCBI taxonomy): Eukaryota > Metazoa > Chordata > Actinopteri > Salmoniformes > Salmonidae > Salvelinus > Salvelinus alpinus. The sequence goes on along the minus strand of NC_092087.1, from coordinate 26,810,844 downwards.
ATATACCACACACATATCCATATACACAGACAACACACATATCCACAGACCACACAAGCATGACCATACACACAGCCACAGATATGCAACAAGATCTCTAGAGTCTATGCTAATCGAATCCCCCAGTCTGTTCGGAGGCATCGTTAGGGCTCTTAAAGCAGGATGGGTAGGGCACACACACACAATGAACAGCACTACATCAGAGTCACTGTCTATGTGTCTCCTGACCAGACCAGCCTAGTCCTGCGGCCATGAAATAATACAGTAAGAATAAAAAACAGGCATGTAACTCTGGCAGAGAGTTTTACGCCCTGTGCCAAACAAGTCCAGTAGAGTCTCTCTACCCATGCTACATAACCCTCTGCCAGGGCACTGAGGCATTGTTCACAACAACATTGAGAGAGAGATGGGAAACAAGGGAGAGGGTAGATGAAAAGAGAACTAGAAATTCTGGCAGAACACACAGACTTGCCTACTGAGAGTCTTTGCTGCATTACACCAGAGCAGTAAAGAGAGAGAGATATCCCTGTCATAATATAATCAGATCTGATGTAAGCAAGGCCAACCATAATTAGATTAATTAAATCTGCCTAATCTCCACCGGCCAAAGCTGTGCACCTGATTGCCACACCATGCATCTGACTGTGTCTGTTTATCAATGTGTGTCTGAGAGAATTGTGTTATTATGATTGTGTCCGTGTGTGTGTCTAGATTAAACAGATGCTGAAATCATGCAGCCTTTCCATGACTACTGTCAGCATGCACTCACAGGCCCATCCATGTCAACAGTCTCCCTGTCTAGAATACAACTCTTCAACATGACTTCTCCTTCCCTCCCTCTGTAGGCCTCCAGGGGACAGGGAACCCAGAGGGGAAGGGGGGGGGGGGGGTTGTTTGATATTAGTGAATTATAAGATGATGGTCTCACTCTTCATTCACCCCATCCTCTCCCTCACTTCATCCATCCCTCTATAAATTTCTGTCTCGGATTCTCTGAAAATGTCCTGTTCTCTCTCTCTCTCTCTGCCCACGCTACATACACCCTCTCCACCCTCCACCCTCTGCCAGGGCACTGAGGCATTCTTCACAACAATAATAAGAGAGAGGGATAGGAAACAAGGGAGAGGGTGGATGAAAATAGGACTAGAAATGCTGTCAGAACACACAGAGTCTTTACTGAAATGGTTTGTCGAGATCGGTGTGGAAGAACTTGACTGGCCTGCACAAAGCCCTAACCTCAACCCCATCGAACACCTTTGGGATGAATTGGAAGGCCGACTGCGAGCCAGACCTAATCGCCCAACATCAGTGCCTGACCTCACTAATGCTCGTGGCTGAATGGAAGCAAGTCCCTGCAGCAATGTTCCAACATCTAGTGGAAAGCCTTCCCATAAGAGTGGAGGCTGTTATTGCAGCAAAGGGGGGACCAACTCCATATTAATACCCATGAATTTGGAATGAGATGTTCGACGAGCAGGTGTCCCCATACTTTTGGTCATGTACTGTATGAATGTTATCAGAGAATTGACCACTTCCTCCAACAATATACACAGTTTGCAGGAAAGGCATTTCCTTGTACTTGAGCTTTAAAAATTGAAACTTAAACAGTCTGCCTGTTGGGATTGCAGTTCTGTGGTGTGGACAGCTGATCACTTTCTTTCTTTCTTCTCTCTCCATCTCGCATCTTTACCTCTCTCCCCTCTCTTCCTGTAGTCACTCCCTTCCTGTCTGCAGACTACAGTGGGAAGGGGGTTTTGTACAGTAACACAGTAGCTTGTGTCTGGGAGTGTGCGTTACCAGGTCGCACCGTGATGGGGTGGGGAATTGTGTGAAAGGACGGACTCACTCACACCTGTGATCCGAGGGCTTATAGTGTAATTCTCGCTCTCCACACCCACACACTTTGTATTGGCAGCCCTCCCCCAGTGTGTATGGGATATATGTGGGGCCACTGTGTACTCTTTACATTAATCCCATCGCAGTCCTACCTAACACAGAGCTCAGCCCCTGATGCAAAGAGCCGATTCTACTTAGAAGTCCCTTCTACCTAAAACGTACATTTCCTCAGACAGAGGAGCACTGCCTGTCTCTTAATGGTACTGTATATCATGTTCCCTGCCCGCTTAATTGAGTAGATCCCACATCCCACTGGGTTAGGCTCTGAAGTCTGTCAGTCAGTCAGTCAGTCTATATGTCTGTGATCTGTAGTATCCATCTTAGCATCATGTTGTTTTAACTGTAGTAGCCGTATTATTGTATTGGGTGGCAATCGATAGTGTATTCTGTCCACTGGGAGAGTAGCATGCTGGACTATCTATCTTTTTCACTCACTCACTCACTAGAGCGTGGAGCCTCTGTGTCTGAAGGCCTGCTCACTCCATCATTAGGCACTCCAGGCAGCAGATAACGCATCCTTAAGTGAAAACATCCATGGGTGTGAACAGCTATAGTGTAACCCACAGGTAGAGGGAGGCAGAGCGGGGAGAAATGTGGATAAGGGTTATGTAGACTTTCCCTCTCACACTTCTCCATATTCAGGTTGATTGTGTTTAGATCCCAGGTCAGGACCCTTGGCTTGATTGAGTTTAGAGTCAAGTATGGTATCAAATCAAATCAATTGTTTTTCTTCAAATCGAATCAATTTATATAGCCCTTCGTACATCAGCTAATATCTCAAAGTGCTGTACAGAAACCCAGCCTAAAACCCCAAACAGCAAGCAATGCAGGTGTAGAAGCACGGTGGCTAGGAAAAACTCCCTAGAAAGGCCAAAACCTAGGAAGAAACCTAGAGAGGAACCAGGCTATGAGGGGTGGCCAGTCCTCTTCTGGCTGTGCCGGGTGGAGATTATAACAGAACATGGCCAAGATGTTCAAATGTTCATAAATGACCAGCATGGTCAAATAATAATAATCACAGTAGTTATCGAGGGTGTAGCAAGTCAGCACCTCAGGAGTAAATGTCAGTTGGCTTTTCATAGCCGATCATTAAGAGTATCTCTACCGCTCCTGCGGTCTCTAGAGAGTTGAAAACAGCAGGTCTGGGACAGGTAGCACGTCCGGTGGACAGGTCAGGGTTCCATAGCCGCAGGCAGAACAGTTGAAACTGGAACAGCAGCAAGGCCAGGTGGACTGGGGAGAGCAAGGAGTCATCATGCCCGGTAGTCCTGATAATTATAAAAAAAAAAAAAAATCTTCATATGTTTAAAAAATAAACTGTTTTAGTGTGGGGAAAACAACCAGGTTCTATGTGTCTGTTACAATTGTCATGGCTACAGTCTTCCTAATCTGCTTGTTCTCTTGTTTTCCACTTTTCAAAGAAAAACACAGACACACACACGCACGCACACAGCTCTGCCAGCGTAAATATTTCAGAGTGCATGAGAGTCTGTTCAATTGTTAATTCTATGTGCAGAGAACTTGTTGCACACTGATGAGGTGATACTACCCTGTTTTCCTAGGTGAGGACACAGAGAATTCATATTCTTGTAAATCAACTCTGTATGGAGGAGTTGGAATTTCATAACATACAGGTGTTCAGATATTGTTTCAAGTTTTATTAGTCATATTTACGCATACACATGGCATACATCGTCCAACGAAATGCTTACCTGCAGGTTTATTCTCATCAATGCAACAACAATAAGAAATAATACAAGATAAGAATACAAACAAAGTAAATGGCTTAGTAGAATATATATATATATATCACATACAATACTGTTCAAAAGTATGGGGTCACTTAGAAATGTCCTTGTTATAAAGACAATTTAAAAGAATTGTCCAATAAAATAACATCAAAATGATCAGAAATACAGTGTAGACATTTTCTTTTTATTGGCCAGTCTGAGATATGGCTTTTTCCTTGCAACTCTGCCTAGAAGGCCAGCATCCCGGAGTCGCCTCTTCACTGTTGACATTGAGACTGGTGAACCCACAAATGCTGATGATCCAGATACTCAACTAGTCTAAAGAAAGCCAGTTTTATTGCTTCTTTAATCAGAACAACAGTTTTCAGCTGTGCTAACATAGTTGCAAAAGGGTTTTCTAATGATCAATTAGCCTTTAAAAATTATAAAAACTTGGTTTAGCTAACACAACGTGCCATTGGAACACAGGAGTGATGGTTGTTGACAATGGGCCTCTGTACGCCTATGTAGATATTCCATTTTAAAAATTCAGCTGTTTCCAGCTACAATAGTCATTTACAACATTAACAATGTCTACACTGTATTTCTGATCGATTTGATGTTATTTTAATGGACAAAAAAAAATAGCTTTTCTTTAAAAAACATGGACATTTCTAAGTGACCCCAAACTTTTGAACGGTAGTGTATATATTTGCATAAGTATAATACAGGAATGCACAATTTATAGTCTAATATTTACATGTGTTTTGGGGAAGGGGTGATTGGGGGGCAAGTGTTTTAGATTGTGCAGTGTTTAGCAATCATTATAAGAGTCTGGTAGCGGCAGTTGTGATGTGTGGGGGGGAACCAATCTGGTCTGTCTGGTTTAATATAGGCAGGGTGACAACAGCTGACAAGGGAGGGAGGGAAAGAGAGGTGGCCATGTTTACTGTCGCCATGGGAGCCATGAATGAGCAGACAAAGGATATGGTGTGTGTGTGAGACTGACAGCAGAAAGGTTTCACAAACAAAGACAAAGACAAACACACACACACACACACACAGCATAACAAAATACAGCACCACACAGTCTGGACCAAAACAAAAGTCCAGCATCGAGATCTACTTCAAATCTTTCAGACAGATCTCTAGTATGATAACAGCAAGGTCTTTGATGAAAATGGAGGATATATTACTTCCCCATCTCTCCCATTCTGTAATTCACAGCAAATGTATGCATAGAATGGAGGGCTTTCAAATTGTTGTGTTGATAGCCTTGTTTATGATTCTAAAATCTAGACTATACATATTAACTGAGGTGTACAGTAAGTGACTTGAGTTACTTATACATCGAACAGAAACATCTAAAGACTCACTCTGATGACGGCTGTTGTTTTGCTGTACCACCTCAAGTGGAAAATAACTGATAAAAGTGACTTCTGCCAGAAATTGTCTGTGTCCTGGGGTAGGCAAAATGTTTTTGTCAAACAAACAACTGTTTGCGTTGATGTTTTATATTGTTTTATAGTTAACCGATTCCACAGGCTTTATGGACAGTGTTTATATGGGGCTTACGTTTCCTTGAAGTTAGAGAGGCAGACCAGTGGCCAGAAGGTTACCAGAGAAATGAAAGAGGGAGATGAACTGGCAACCGGAAGGTGTGTGTTCGTGTTGTGTGAGCAGAGCTGAAGGCAAATTATCTGCCTCACCAGAGCTGGATTAATAAAGATACTATTTATTTATCATGCTGATCTAACGTTGGATTTGTGTTTCCATAGGAGTCCCTGGGCAGAAAGCAGTGTAGTCACCTCAGCCATGTTGTGCTGTTGCCTGTCCATTCTGACCAATTACAGGCTTTCATTAAAACAGCGCCAGGCGGTCGGCACGACCACATCCATAACACCAAACCCCATCTGATAAAAAGGAACAACACCCACACTGTTCCACCCACACTCAGGGCACACAGGACTGAAAATCAATTCATGAATTTATTCAATAACTGAAGTCATCATTACAGGCTAAAACACATTCTTCAGAAGACAAAGAGTCTCTGCCTACTATCATAGGTTACACACAGTGGTGAGACGACCTCTCATTTTAATTTAGTCAGTCACTGAGGTTGTTTCTACACAGAAAGGTTTACAAAGTCATGAATTGCACTACTGGCCTTCAGTTTGCTGAGAGAGAGTTTCTCTCTCTCTCACACACACACACACACACACACACACACACACACACACACACACACACACACACACACACACACACACACACACACACACACACACACACACACACACACACACACACACACACACACACAATGTGATGCGAGGGAACCATCTGTCTCTCAATCTCCTTCAAAAGCATTCAACACACAACCCGAAGGTACATGATGACAGGTACCTGAGTAAGGACACAGATGACAGCTGTTCTGTCCCTCATTTCGGAAGCCAGCAATTTGGGCAGCAAGCGTGGCAATAGGCCTAGCTGATAATTGAGTTGCGGCTGTCAATTAAAATAATTAAAATATGTGTGAAGATAATGTCATCAGTAGTAAATGTCCCATTAATCCCTGTCATTTGGTTACATACATTTCTGTTAATGCATGTATTAATTAAAGTAATTTACCATCATTCTCAGAGTGGAAATGTTGTTTGCAGAGTTCACAACCTGCTACACTTGTAAGAAACAAGTTTTGGTTTATTTCATAACCATCATTTACGAGATTTGTCAATTTTTTTATTGTCTTTTGTTTGGAGTGCTCCATGTGAGCAATGACCATGTGTCTGTTTTCTCTTTCCTGATAATGTTGAGGGAGCAACAATCTCCCCTCGATAAGCACCCATCCTCGGTGTGAAAAAGCAATGGAAGTTATATGTCTACTGCTTCATTGGCCTATAGGCTATGCACTCATTTCTTTAGCCGTCAATGGATGACGGTGAATCAATCTGCCCATATGGCAGAGGCTGGTGATCTCGCATTAGTTGACTTTTACCTTAGATTTTATTCATTTTAATTCAGATTTTTACGATTAACCACCTGACAATGATTTTGAGAAACAAAAACTATATTTTAATTATTTATTTGTTAATGCGCATATGAAAATCAGAAATGGTAGGATAAATTGCTTCCCCAAGCTTCCCCAAACTTGAAACTATGAAGTCTTTATAAAATAATTGCCTCCACTTTTCCAGGGTCGGATTTTTACCTTGCTTCAAAAGCTACTTTGAGGCAAGGTAAGACATGCCTTGTGAAGAAATATTTTATGTAGGTGCTTTTCTGTTAACCAATTCGACTTGATTCATGCAAGTGATTGATTGATCATTCCTGCGAGGAATCTTCACTATCAGTATAAGCAATTTGGCAGTATGCCCAGAACATTGCTTTGAGAACCGAAAGGGGTATCTCAATTTCAAGGTATCAGCTTGGAGAGAAGAAGCCTTGTTAGGTATTGGTCGGTCACATGCATGAACCAAACGCTAATAATGAATAATGAATAATGTAAATCATGCAAATATAACTTGTCTGTGTAAGCAGTATATAAGAGAAATAACGGGACTGCACCAGCAGAGCTCCCGACCGATGTGTACTATGGTTCATTAAGTTTATTGGAACCTCTCCAGCTTGCTGATAATAAAGAATGATTCATTGAGTACTGACATCAGGTGTCCCTGGTGGTAATTTCCATGACAGCCTCATAATATGAAATAAAACATTCAGATTTCAAACAATTAAGTGTGATTTCAAAATGCATACTGCCTCTACCTCACATTGTAAAGTGGTGGGTGATGCGCTGATATCCTGGTGCCTACACTTGAATGGTGAATGGGAGGTGCACTTCAATGACTAGTTGAGAAATAAAAATAGTTATTTTTAATCGTGCACCAAAACTGTTAGCATTTAGAATAGTTATGCAATGAATGGGCTTATAAAAGCACACGTTTTACTCCAGCAGCAACCAGCTGAGGAGCTGCAGGAGAAATCTGTGCGCGTGTGATAGTTGTGTTGGATAAAAAACATACATGATGACTAATGAAAATACACACAGGCCAATTTAATTCCACTAAATTATGCAAATTACTTATAGACTGATAAGCATGACGGTCAAATGTATTTACATCAACTGGTATTCAATGAATAAAAAGCGTTATTGTTTTTACAGGTCATTTTGGCAGGCAATAGTTTTATTTATCAACCTTTTGGGGTTTTTTATCGGCCAAAAGCCGGCTATTGACGTCTAATGGAAACCCTGGTGTGTGTATGTGTGTGCGCGTGTGTGCCAGAGATTGAATGTGTAGTGGGTGTTGATATTGACAGTAAATGTGTCTTTAAACTATGGCAGAAGAAAACTAAATCATATTCTTGAAAAGAGGGCAAAGAAAAGAGTAGGGGGTAATAGGTAGGCAATTCCATTCGCAACAAAATTGCACAATGTCAGAACTAATTCCATGTAACACACAGCAGGTCTGTGCAGATTTATCGTTAGCACATCCTACTATGTCTCTGCCAAAGGATGAGTCACTAGCAGTGCTAATGTTCATGGGCTGGCTCTGCCTTTCCACTGGAGCCTGGGCGTGGACCGGGCACATTACTGAATGAAGCAGTGGCAGAAAAGTAATTTCAATCTTGGCCTGGATTACAATGATACACAGGTCTTAATAATAGAATGGCTAGGCCTACACACATACTGTATGGCCAGCATTGTGTGTGTGTGTGTGTGTGGCACCTGAATGGTTAATCCCGGACAGACAAAAGGCTTGATGATGACTTGAGACATGCTAAAGGGCTCACTACACCTTCCATTGAACCCAGTATGACTGGTATGTGGACCCCCTCTTTAAAAGCCACTATCACCTTATTATTCTGGCGGCCTTCTCAGCCACCCTCTCCATTCAACAATGATCAATAGCTATCCATTCCATTCGCTATGATTACAATATGATTGCAGTTAGCAGGTGTATTGAGTCACTTCCAGCCATCACCCACTTTCCTTGTGACACAGTACCTTGGTACTCACACTCATCTATTGTTCTACTTCCACACCACCCACTCTCTCTCTCCATCTCACAATTGTCATATTTCCTTTGCAGTATTCATTCCTCTTTCCTGCTTGGATCGAAGGTTAAAGGTCCAAAAGAGTATTAAATTCCACACTGAAAGCTGTGCTTTCCTGTGACAGGTGACAATTCATCTAATAACCCTGAAAGGCTTTCACGGCACACTTTTACCATTTCAACCCATTGGAACTTAACGAGAAGCAAGCCTGAAGTTAAAGCATTAAAGGGTTGAAAGAGTGACACTGCAGCTCAAGTCAACTATCAGACCGGGAGAAAGGAGTGAAACTGACAAATCACCACCAGGTAAAGTGTTAGTGTTTTAAGACAAATGTCTAGTAAAGAACATGACATGAAGCTCTTATCTCACCTGGCAGGCGTTGTAGAGGAGCTGGTGCTCAAACTTCTTGATGCCCAGGATGGACTGGAACATCTCGTAGAGCTGGTCCTTACTGAGGATGAGCTCTGAGGCTGCGCTGGCAGTCATCCGTTGCTGGTGCTTCCTGGGGTCCTCCTCTCCACGGTAGATGGTGTCAAACTTGGCCATCCAGGAGCTGAGCACAGTCTCTTTACTCAGACCGTCGATCTCGGGCAGGCTGCGGACACGCTTCTCAATGTGCTTCTTGAAGACCTCCCGCGAGTCACTGGCCGAGCAGCCTCCGCTCTGGACCATCCGGCACACACGGTCACTTTTCAAAAATATCTGTTGTCACGGTCGAGAGCAGAAAGAGGGCGTTAAGCATGTGGATTAAACATTACAGGGCAGGAGGAACATACAGGAGGACGAGCATACAGCGTGGTTGAGAGGTTAGGATAAATTCAATTTTAACTCAATTCCTGAATGGGAAATTATCCATTATTTTCTATGAGACATTCTCCCATGCAGCTGTGTACAGTAGCCCTGGTAGCAGGCTGACACGTCTTTGCTTCTGGAGGGACATGAAATGAAGACGCAGCTGCAAAAGAGGGTTTCTGAAGTACTGCTTCTCTCTTTGAGGCTTTGCTGCAGCTTCATGACGAAGGTGCAGAGGGAAATAAATGATTGTAGTTTCAATTCAATCTGACATTGTATTGCTTCTCTGTTTAATTCCATCTGCACATATATAAGTTTTCACAATCCCCACAAAGCAATTTTCCATGCCAAGGGTTGTGGGTTAGAGAAAGAGAGAGACAGAGAGAGAGAAAGACCCAAATGACTGCCTGACTCAGATGTTGGCCCTCTCTCTATGTTGCAACCTCCTTATGGCTCACAGTGACAGACTCTCTGTTCCCAATCAGTGCCTAACCCAGGGCGAAGACAGAAGGCCACAGCTCTGAGCCTGGATGGACACACAGATACACAGACATTTATCACTCTGTCTGGAGCCAACTTTGGACACTTGACTTGTTCTGCAACAACAGCAGTGCTCTTAGTGGGCCAAAAAGAAGGGAACATTGCACAAATGGGAGTGTTAAATACAGAAACTGCTGATATAGAAAATAGAATTGAAATGTTGTCTACACATTGTCACTTTCACGTACAGTAGCATTACCCTGAGTTCTGCCAACAAAGAGCACCCTAGGTGTCTCTACTCCAGTCTCCAGAGCAGGTGGGGATGAGGGGAGTGTGTAAGAATCCAGAACTCAGACAGTAATACCATTATGCTTTAATTAAATTGGAAAACTGGCTTTAGCTTTTTCAATTCACTCATTTGGGTTTATTAAAGTGCCACATTGATTAATTCTACTGGCAGAGTAAATCCTCTTTTCGCTCAATACATTTTCTTGTCTCCTTTTCTCTAACTTTTAGGAAGGTTTGCAAGTTTGTTCTGAACCTCATCCTTCTGTGATTTCAGAGTGAAGGTGGGCTAATTGGATGGGATGGATAGTCAGACTCAAAGCTAAGGGCACATAAATTCAGGTTAGCACCTCACATAGCTGCTGTCTGGACTGAATATTTCAGAGGCCTATTTTGGGAAGTCCAATTCATTTGAATCTGTCAGATGCAGGATGAGAACATTAATAAGACTGCCTGGAGGAAGCAGCCTGTCTGTGAGTTCCACATCACTTACCAGACCAAAGGTGAGTCATCTCCTCAAATATCCAGACGGACTGGTCCGTCCGCGGAGGACCATTTAAAACAACAGGATAATCATTACGGAATAAAAATCAACATAAAAGACAACATACACTTAACATACTCCCATACAGACCTAAAATAAAACACAAACACACAGAGTTGGGCCTCACGTCATAGTAGCTTTGGACTGCATTGATAAAGGCCTCGTCTGCCACTATCTGGGTGTCACCACTTAGGAAGGCCTGGAAACGCTCCTTCACTGTCTGTAGCTGCTGCTTACTGATCTGAGAGAGGAGACAGACAGGAGAAAGTCAATATAGAGAGAAACACAACAGAGTGATAGGAATCATCTTAACATCAAGTTCTCATATTATATTACTTTACTTCATACAATTCTATTGTCACAGTCCCCTTATAAAATAAACAACTTTATATAAATGTTGAACAGAAAAGTACTTCTAAGTGTCTCTCTTCCCTTACACAAAATCTTCTTCAAAATTCAAAAGGCATTTGCACATCCGAGCTATCTTTGTTACGGGTGCATGGTAACAATTTAAAAAGTTGTTAGAATATTATAAACCCACACACTGCTCTTGCTAGTATCACTGCTCTTTATTAAGCTTTATGTATCATCCTCAAGGCCATCGTCAGAGCTTTTGTGAGGGTTTATAATTTGCACCCTTATGTAGACATTGCTCCACCCACATCCATTCAATGCATTAAATGGGGTTGGAGTCGAGAGAAAATAAGCAAGTGTTACTAAATATAACAATGTGCATTTCATAAGTATTAAAATAAAGTGTGTACATAAAACGTATTAAACACGTCTGTAAAACCACAATCAGGACATTGACGTATTAAGTAAGCTTTCATAAATCCTTGGGTACAGTGGAAGAAAACTGTCATATTTCAGTGCTAAACTGAAACATTGATTGGTTTAAACCCAGTGTTCTCCTCTAACATCCTCAGCATACAAATCATTTAAATGCCTTATGCAGCCCCTGTCCCAACACTCATATCTAAGTCCTCACATTACCAATTATAGATTTCATGATTCGATCTCATGCCCTTTTTAACATACACATCTCTATTTGCATACTTCACCGAGCGTTTAAGGCAAAAAATGGCCACCTTAGTTGTGAATTACAGCCCTCCCCGAAGTTTTAAAAACTGGGGTCTCCCAGTCTCAGCTGACAATAACAACAGGGATGTTTTTTTGCATTAAAATGAATTAGTGGTGCAATCGCTGTATGGCAAAAAGGCATTATCTCTGATAATGGTACAAACAGATGCACAGTGTTACACTCGCCACACGGCAACAGGACTGATAGGCTATAAATAAATGATGGGGTAATAAAGATGTTCAAAGATAGATAGGAAATTAGTTTGGGCTGATGTTGCCACAGTAATACTGCACTGGGCAATGTATATTGACCTTCTCGAGCTAAATACACAGGCTGGTAGGAGCAGATAGATAAGAGAGCAGGTCTAACTGGGAGGATAGAGAAAGGCTGCATTTACACAGGCAGTCCTATTCTGATCTTTGCCCAATTATTGGCAAAAGAGCTGATCTGATTGGTCGAAAGACCAATCAGTGGAAAAGACCAGAATTGGGCTGTCTGTATAAGTGATGTGGCAGAGACGAGATGACACGAGTCAGTATAGTCATAATGAAACTTTTATGCAGACCAAGGTCCTATCTTTGATGTAGGCTAGTGACTATAACCCAATGGCGTCAGATAAATTAAGCACTTGTTTTACAATAACACACTGGTCCATCAAATCAGTAATTTATCAAAGTCTTTATCACACACTCACAACATGTTGAGGGGAGGGTAGCCAACCATTCTGCCATCATTTTGCCAAGGAACACGATACTGTTCTTAATTCAAATGTATTATCAATGCTCCCTTCATGTGGTCTCTCTCCTTTGTCCTCTACACATTTTCTTTCAGCCTTTGATATCTGAGAGAAGTGAAACACTAATGTCTAAAGACACGCCTACCAACCCACCCCTGGACCTCCTCCCCATCTGTCCCATCCCACCGCTGCCCCAAGTTACTGTTACCGTGGTCACCATGTCACAGACAACTCCACAAAGCCCTGTAGTAATTACCCTGAATGGGGTCAAGGTTCAGAGTTCAACATGACCTTTCCATTACCAGCCTCTCTGTCGAGGACTAAGCTGAAACCCTGATATTATCAGTGGTCAGGGTAATGATTATAGCACAGATTATAGCTATGGAAGTGACATTTATCCTTATTTATCAACCATCCAATATATAGAGAAACTAAACAATTTTCGGAGATCTAGTGAGCTCCACTCAACCATCATCAGCTGTGGATCTTCACCCTACCCAGCCCCATTCACCTCTCTGCCAAGTACTGATAAATAACCCATGTTTGGGTGAGAGGGATGTCTCAGCAGACCAGCTGGGCCACAGGGTATGATGAAGACTGAACGCCAGCCAAACCTCTCACCTCCAGATGCCTACCACAATCAGACCCATGTGATTAATCAGCAGTGGAGCAGATGGAGTGGGCATCGTGTCTGGGGTGAACTACAGTACCACAGACTCTCAGAGATGTGACCTAAGTAGCACAGCAGAGAACTTCACAATACCTCAAGTCATCCATCCATCCTGGAACACTCTCTCTTCCTCTCACACCTCTAACTGGTCTCCATCCCTCCCTTTAAACACTCTACTCAATCCATCCACTTACACGCTGGTGTGAGTGTATGGAGGAAGATCAGCCAGCCCTTAGTTTTATAGACCCTGTATGAGGCCACAACACAGACCAGATTCTGATATTACTGCCGCAGTTGATCCGGTTGTTGGGCAGCTGTCCTTCAGTCTCATTCTCTCCCTATATGCACCGGACTGTGGGTTAAACCGTCTGTAGGACCAGTAATTCCCAAAAAATGCTTCATCCACTCTAGCTTTGCTGTGAGCACACCAAGGAGAGCAGTTGGAGGTCAGCCTACCTTCTGGGAGGTCAGTCTACCTTCTGGGAGGTCAGCCTACCTTCTGAGAGGTCAGCCTACCTTCTGAGAGGTCAGCCTACCTTCTGAGAGGTCAGCCTACCTTCTGAGAGGTCAGCCTACCTTCTGGGAGGTCAGCCTACCTTCTGGGAGGTCAGCCTACCTTCTGAGAGGTCAGCCTACCTTCTGAGAGGTCAGCCTACCTTCTGAGAGGTCAGCCTACCTTCTGGGAGGTCAGCCTACCTTCTGAGAGGTCAGCCTACCTTCTGGGAGGTCAGCCTACCTTCTGGGAGGTCAGCCTACCTTCTGGGAGGTCAGCCTACCTTCTGGGAGGTCAGCCTACCTTCTGAGAGGTCAGCCTACCTTCTGAGAGATCAGTCTACCTTCTGAGAGGTCAGTCTACCTTCTGAGAGGTCAGTCTACCTTCTGAGAGGTCAGCCTACCTTCTGGGAGATCAGCCTACCTTCTGAGAGGTCAGCCTACCTTCTGAGAGGTCAGCCTACCTTCTGGGAGGTCAGCCTACCTTCTGGGAGATCAGCCTACCTTCTGGGAGATCAGCCTACCTTCTGGGAGGTCAGCCTACCTTCTGGGAGGTCAGCCTACCTTCTGGGTGGTCAGCCTACCTTCTGGGAGGTCAGCCTACCTTCTGAGAGGTCAGCCTACCTTCTGAGAGGTCAGCCTACCTTATGAGAGGTCAGCCTACCTTCTGGGAGGTCAGCCTACCTTCTGGGAGGTCAGCCTACCTTCTGGGAGGTCAGCCTACCTTCTGAGAGGTCAGCCTACCTTCTGGGAGGTCAGCCTACCTTCTGGGAGGTCAGCCTACCTTCTGGGAGATCAGCCTACCTTCTGGGAGATCAGCCTACCTTCTGGGAGATCAGCCTACCTTCTGGGAGATCAGCCTACCTTCTGAGAGGTCAGCCTACCTTCTGGGAGGTCAGCCTACCTTCTGGGAGGTCAGCCTACCTTCTGAGAGGTCAGCCTACCTTCTGGGAGGCCAAGCATCTTTCTATTTATTTATTTAGCCAGGATAGTCCTGTGGGAATTCACTCTAAGAAGGACAGTACTGGCCTCCCGGGTGGCGCAATGGTCTAGGGCACTGCATCGCAGCGCTAGCTGTGCCACCAGAGACTCTGGGTTCGCGCCCAGGCTCTGTCGCAGCCGGTCGCGACTGGGAGGTCCGTGGGGCGACGCACAATTGGCTTAGCGTCGTCCGGGTTAGGGAGGGTTTGGTCGGTAGGGATTTCCTTGTCTCATCGCGCACCAGCGACTCCTGTGGCGGGCCGGGCGCAGTGCGCGCTAACCAAGGTCGCCAGGTGCACGGTGTTTCCTCCGACACATTGGTGCGGCTGGCTTCCGGGTTGTGTTAAGAAGCAGTGCGGCTGGTTGGGTTGTGTTTCGGAGGACGCATGGCTTTCGACCTTCGTCTCTCCCGAGCCCGTACGGGAGTTGTAGATAGTAAGATAGTAACTACTAACAATTGGATACCACGAAATTGGGGAGAAGAAATTGGGGAGAAAAAAAGGACAGTACTGTATGGAAACTGTATATACAGACCATTATAGTGCCTAGTCTCACCCGGCCTTGGTACGAGTGAGAAAGTGAGATTTTTCTGAGAGTAGACAATGTCATGGTATCTCTATATACTTGAACAGGAAGTGTCAGAATTGCCTATGTTCCAAATTACAATTAAGGAAAAGGAAGATACACATCCACAGAATTAACATGACTGCTGCTAAGCGTAGTCTGTAGTCAAGCCACTTTTTTTGTAATTTAGCAGACGCTCTTATCGCAACTTACAGTAGTGAGTGCATACATTTTCATAATTTTTTTCTGTACCGGTCCTCGTGGGAATAGTCCAATACATTGACAGTAATCAGGGGAAATCTGTACTGCCAGGGCTGGGGGTTGGGGTAGAGGGATAGGGTAGCTGGCGTGGGGAGGGGCAGATGTGCATGCAGCTTTAGGAAATGACGTGAGATAGTTGCTACAGTATGTCCAAACACACTTTAATAAATCCCTGTCCTCGACTCCTGACTCCAAATCCCACAGATTTGAGAGGACTGGATTTGGCAGAATCTGAGAGCAAGTATTTTCTCCATATGGCCTTCACCTATCTAGTGCTTTCAGATCTGGGTTTACTATGGGAATTGTCAGTGTATTTGGAACATAGGCAATTATGACACTCCCTGTTCAAGTGTATAGAGATACCATGTCATTGTCTACTCTCAGATAAATCTCACTTACTCACTCGTACCAATGCCGGGTGAGACTAGACGCTATAATGGTCTGTGTATACAGTTTCCATACAGTACTGTCCTTTTCAGAATTAATTCCCACAGGACTCTTATGTGCCTAACAAAGCATTGAATTGTATTTGTTTACATTAGAATCCATCAAACATGGGCCTAGATTTACTAAGCGCGTGCACCTGTGCCATGTTCACTAGCCCCCTTTTTTATTGCATCTTTATTACTTTGAGTCTGTCCTTAAATTAAATGACCTGCTATGTCTGTACAAGAAACAAGGCACATGCCTGTGTGTAATTATTTATAATATGTTTAAGATTGGCACTCTGACAATGTTAGGATTGATTGCTTTTTACATCCCAGATGCAAAATAAAATATAATGATAGAGATATTGTGGATAGACTACGTAAATAAATGTGTGTGTCTGTGTAATATGATATCCTCATCCTAAGACAGAGAGGAAAAGCCTTTAGGGTTCTCTATAGATGCCTGTCTGACAGAGGCAGGCCAGCCATGGCAGCACTCCAGAAACTACACACACCAACACACTAATACAGTAATACCAGGGAATTACTAAGGAGAAGGTCAGTGTTCTGACTGGGGTTTGGCACACTGAGTCAGTAGTTACACTTGCCTTTTCTGCCAGCGTTTTAGTGATGAACAGACACAAAGCAAACAGGCACACTCCAAACATTGGAGGACCAGGAAGAGAACACTCCATATTCCAATCACTTTGGTACAGCATAATGTATGTGTATGAGATCATGTTGCTATGACATTTTACTCTGTGTCCTTCCATTAGATTAACAGCAAAGTCATAATTCTAGAAATCTTTTACATTAAAATATATATTCTTAAGTAATTTAGTCATGTTTTCCCAGCTCAAGCAGCTCAGACTGTGTTTCACTTACAGATAGACACCAGTGGTTCAACAAGGTAACTTAGTCTCTATTCTACTCATTGACTCAAGTCCTCTCCCGTGTTTTACTGCGTCCACTCCACTTAATTCATAGCGCAGTACCGGCCCTAAGCCCCCGAGCTAGCAAGCATCAGGCTGGGGGTTTATGTAATGCAACACTTTAATGCCATGAATCTAATCATCTCTGGCACAGGATGGAATATTCCCTCGAAATATTGTTTTACCGAGCCAGCTGGCCACAAACAATGCTGACTCCTGAAAAGGCATGCTCTTTACAGGGTCATGGAGCAATACATTGTGTGTATAGTAGGAGACTGTGTTATGAATGTTTTGTACAAACATGTTGCACATACTTCAATGCAGATTAAGTCATGCGTTTTTTCAGTGTGCATGTTCACACACCACGTGTATGTGTGTGTTTGTTTGTTTCATTCATTATGTTTGTAAGAGTGTAAGCATGGTCTGTATGCCTGTGCCTGGCACGTGCCTTGTATCTCGTAAGTGAGCGTGTCCTGTGTATGCATTGGTGTTCATCTAACGATACAGTATCTACATTTCCTGCCATGATTAGTACCCTGAGCGTGACCAGAAGACGGGAGACAGTGCTCACATACCCAGAAGCCCACTGTGCGTGGGTTGTGACGTGTGGGTAGTGACGGACGGACCCCCAGTGATACAGAGTCCCCGTTAGTGGTGTGTGTGCGTGTGTTTGCATATGAGGGCATGTGTGTGTGCGAATGTGTGTGTATGCATGCATACGAGCATATTGTGTGTGTGTCTGAGGTAAAGTCCTCTTTTCATGTCCCCCGGGGCGCCGTGCTGTGTTTACCCCCACACAGGGAGCTCTGTGTGGGGGTGGACACATCACAAAGATCCCTGGTCCTCCAGGAAACTGGACCTCTGCTGATAATTCCCTCGACTGTCATCTTAGACATGAATCTCTATTTCTCTCCTTATAGTATCACAGCTTTTCACAGCTCTATTACTCTGTTCTCTGCAATGATCATTGCCACAGCTTAATGTCTCTGTTGCCTATAGAACTACCTTTGGCACTCAGACAGGCTCTAGCTTACAATCTTTAAGACACATGCATTTTCTCACAAACAAGAACATACACTCTACGGCAGTGGTCACCAACCAGTCGATCGCATTCCTAGTCGAACATTTCTGTAAAAAACAAAAAAAACAATGAGCCTTGTGTTCCTGCTTTTTTAATTTGTCTTGCGGTTTTGGCGGCAGGTGCACCCGATTCAGCTGCCTTGCGTGCCGGGCTGGCGACGTGTTCCCATTTTGAACCATTTCATATGTCTGACGTTGAGAGGCGGACCCTCAGTCTGCTGCTCTCTCCCTCTGCTGAGACTGACCATCAGATGCAGGCTGCGTCAGCCCAGTAAAATAAAAAAAGCTAATGATTTTAATTTATGCTCACTCAGCTGTGCCTCACAAGTAATACAACAACTGATCTATGACTGGTGTGATCATATAAGCTTACCTCAAATGTTGAAATATAATTTTAAATGGTCTGAGAAAAACAACAATGCATTGGCAGGGCAATTCAAGCAAAGCCAATATGCAGTGATAATGTATTGGGCCTATAGCATACTGCACAAACCTCATTACTACAGTACTGTTTTTAATAGGTTAAATGTTGCATAGGCTTTTAAGTAATGTAACAAATAAAATAAAAAAACGGAACGGTAGATCTCGGCTTGCATTCTGACTCCGAAAGTGATCTTGACTCAAAAAAGGTTGGTGACTACTCTACGGGGTGCAATTCCTTATAATACCAAGTATTGTAGCTACCTCTTTACCAAATCTCCCTCTCTCCTTGATATTCATTGTACTACAGTGGTGCCAGGCCTTCTGTACGGAATGGCATCTGTTGTAATGAATCTCGGTTGGCGCTGACACCCTGGGTTAACTAGATGTGTGAGCGAGAGAGACACAGAGTGAGGAACAGGGTGAAAGAGGGAGAGAGGGGAAAGCAGTGGACGTGTCAGCTTAGTGTCAGTGGAGGCCATCTTTATGCCTGCCATGTGTGAGCTGCAAACACATAACTCAGTCACGTGTGTTCACGCTGCAACATACTTCCCCTATTATACACTATAGGATGCTGTTTCTGCAGCCACTATGGCTACCCACTGGGAGAACTGGGAAGGGGAAAGGGGGGAGATGATGTAGCCACTGTGTTTCTGTGTTCAGTTTTTCTGTCAAAGCAGATGCCACATCTGTTGATGAATTCTCTCTCTCTCATTAATTAGTGTTTTGGCAGTTGATGAGGTCTGAAATAGCTCTGGATCATTCACAAGGGGGTCTACCATCACAAGTCAAGGAATATATCTCCCTAATCACCATCACGTGAAAAGCAATCACCATTCAGCTTCCAAAGAGGTGTCTTTAATGTGTGACTACTTAGCATATTGGTCAGGAAAACAGTCCCAGAGAAGAGAGATGGCAGCAGAAGGAGGGCGGGCAATCTATCTCCCCCTCCCGCTCCCTCCTCCTATCTCTCTCACAAATACACCACTCTAACGTACGTAAACACACATCACACTCTCCTCTTATAGAGGTCATGGCACAAAGATAGGCTCTCCCTGGCAGTTACATAATGGCCGTAACACATCAAATAGATTGTGTAATCCCAGATTACTGACAGCCCACACAGGACAGCTAACGTGCTCATCTGTGCGCCTGCTAACACGCACACACACACGCACGCGGGGGAACGTGAATGCTCAGCTGCAACATGGCATTGTGTTGCTTTAAGGGACATGCACTCACACAAGCACAAAAGAAGGGAAGACACACAGACATGTCTCCTCCCCCACTCTCGTTTACTTGCCTTTTTGCAAGGAAGTTGCTTTTTTTTTAAAGAAACCTTTGTCACAAATGTTTGTTTTTGACAAAGAAACTAAAAAAGAAAAGACAGACCAACAAGCTACTGTACAAAAGATGTGCAAGGGAGTATTCAACCACATCTCTGAAATAAAATGATAGCTGAAGAAAGAGTTTTGAATTGTAGATATTATAGGTCTGGAGCTAACATGCCAGTCACTTGCCAGTGCCACTGCTGTAGGGCAATGCTTCCGGCATTTCCATCTGAAAGGACCGATGAGCACCAACATGTGAAGTCTACAGAAGCATGTCAAATTGGGTATCAAATGAAAGCTACGAGTATATGTTTGAGAAATTAAGGCATTAGGAATAAGCAAAGGCTTTGATTTTGGTCAAACAGATGGAAAAGGGGTCTTAGAAAACATCTACCAGAAAAAGTCTTAAAAAGGTATTAGAAATACATCAAAACACAATACTGTTGAAGTAAAGACCCTGCCAACTAATATCAACACTTACATTTAGTCTGACAAATGATTTGCCTTCTGTAAGTTTAAGAAACATTTCCTTGTGCCTTGTAATTCCGTTACCAAAAACACAAAAACATATCTTTCAGATAGTTTATAATTTCTCTCCCTCCTGAGGGAGGATAATTAAAGTTCACAGCTGTAACAAGTAAAGGTAGACCTACCAATTATTTAATGTGTTTACTAATATCAAGATTGTTTATGAATGAATAAGTGATTAAAACTCATGAATTACAGAAAAAGCTGTAACGGATTTACTGCAATGGGAAATCATAGCAGTCACAAACCACAGTTGGGTCAACTGCTACTGTCCTCCCTTCCACTGGCATACTGTTATGTTCAGCTGATAAATTTTTTTCTCTCATCTGGTGGTCAAAGCAAGAGTGTGAAATCAGTCTGGAAAACCTGTGCGTGTGTGTGTGTGTCTGTCTCTCTCTCTCCCGCTCTCTCTTCCCCGGCTCTTACTGACACCTATCACTAACCCTCTTTCCATTTACTTTAACAAGCATCCTAACCCACTGAGCACAGACCAACACCAGACGTTGAAAAGTAGCTGAACTTTGGTCAGTCCGCCCTGGCCAGACAAAATCTGAACCAATCATAGACATCTATGTTTCACAAGTTTGCAAAGCACAGTAGAGTTCAGTACAGTAGCGTACAGTACAGTAAAGAAAGGTAGAGTACAGTACTGTACTGTGCTGTGCTGTCCAAACTTGTGAAACATAGGCATCTATGATTGGTTCAGATTTGGTCTGGTTCGGACAAAACAAATGTGGATTTGTTTGGGGGCGGAGCTCTTTACAATAATAGCCAGTCTGTAGAATAATACCCAAATGTGCAAAAGATGGATATTGCATATTTCTACCTTTGTGTACCTATTCAGGATACATCACCATGAAGAGAATGGTATTCATATCCATAATGATGCATTTCTGTATAGTACAGATTAGGGACCCATGATGTAATTCTGTTACCATAACTCCGTTACCAGATGTAAATCCACTTCACCTACTGTAGTTCAATATCCAAAATAATTTTTTTTTAACTCAAGATGCAATGTCATAGCTGACACCCATTCTTTCTGTAGACATCGTTGAATCTTCATTTGGAGCAGATACTGTACCGTTTTTGAAAAAGTGGTTGCATAAAAACTGAGGCAGATTTGACCATAATTCTGTTACCAAACTTCGCATCTTCCAGTAAATGTGTTTGACTTTTTTTTGTGTAAATTGCTCAAAGTAGTCCTTGTGCATACAATTGTATGGTTTGTTAAACTTTGAAATCAATGGTTTTTGTTTGGCATATATTTTAAAGTGAAAAATCTGAGTCAATGGTGGAGGTGTTGCCATTCAGGTTATCAGTCAACCTATCAAGTAATTCACAAACAGCACAGGAATGAAATCATCCACATGTATTGATCACATCTTTCTTTACTAATGCTGCAGAAATCTGCTCTAAAGAAGTATCCAAATCCATCGGATGTACTGATCATAATTTTTTGAGAATTACACAAATATTAATTTTCACAAAGTCTGCTGCCAATTTGCATATACTCCAGAATGTTATGAAGAGTGATCAGATGAATTGCAATTAAATGCAAAGTTCCTCTTTGCCATGCAAATGAACTGAATCCCCAAGAAACATTTCCACTGCCACAAAAAGGACCAGCTGACATCATGTCAGGGATTCTCTCGTTAACACAGGTGTGAGTGTTGACGAGGACAAGGCTGTAGATCACTCTGTCATGCTGATTGAGTTCGATTAACAGACTGGAAGCTTCAAAAGGAGGGTGGTGCTTGGAATCATTGATCTTCCTCTGTCATCCATGGTTACCTGCAAGGAAACACGTGCCGTCATCATTGCTTTGCACAAAAAGGGTTTCACAGGCAAGGATATTGCTGCCAGTAAGATTGCACCTAAATCAACCATTTATCGGATCATCAAGAACTTCCAGGAAAGCGGTTCAATTGTTGTGAAGAAGGCTTCAGAGCGCCCAAGAAAGTCCAGCAAGCGCCAGGACCGTCTCCTAACGTTGATTCAGCTGCGGGATCGGGGCACCACCAATACAGAGCTTATTCAGGAATGGCAGCAAGCAGGTGAGAGTGCATCTGCATGCACAGTGAGGCGAAGACTTTTGGAGGATGGCCTGGTGTCAAGAAGGGCAGCAAAGAAGCCACTTCTCTCCAGGAAAAACATCAGGGACAGACTGATATTCAGCGTTACCATCAGTCCTGTGTCATGCCAACAGTAAAGCATCCTGAGACCATTCATGTGTGGGGTTGCTTTTCAGCCAAGGGAGTGGGCTCACTCGCAATTTTGCCTAAGAACAGAGCCATGAATAAAGAATGGTACCAACACATCCTCCGAGAACAAATTCTCCCAACCATCCAGAAACAGTTTGGTGACGAACAATGCCTTTTCCAGCATGATGGAGCATCTTGCCATAAGGCAAAAGTGATAACTAAGTGGCTCGGGGAACAAAACATCGATATTTTGGGTCCATGGCCAGGAAACTTCCCATACCTTAATCACATTGAGAACTTGTGGTCAATCATCAAGAGGCAGGTGGACAAACAAAAACCCACAAATTCTGACAAACTCCAAGCATTGATTATGCAAGAATGGGCTGCCATCAGTCAGGATGTGGCCCAGAAGTTAATTGACAGCATGCCAGGGCGGATTGCAGAGGTCTTGAAAAAAAAAAGGGTCAACACTGCAAATATTGACTTTTTGCATCAACTTCATGTAATTGTCAATAAAAGCCTTTGACACTTATGAAATGCTTGTAATTATACTTCAGTATTCCATAGTTAACATCTGACAAAAATATCTAAAGACACTGAGGCAGCAGACTTTGTGAAAATTAATATTTGTGTCATTCTCAAAACTTTTGGCCACGACTGTAGTAGCCATATCTAGGAAAAGTTCCAAAGGCTGGGCATAATATAGTGTATAAGAGGTCATACAATACGTTTTGTAGTGATTCCTATGTTGAAGATATTGTGGTGAAGAATATTGTGGTGTGTAATGAGGAGCAACCAGATGCTGCACTTGACATGTTTATGAAATTGCTTTTCCAGTTACTAACTGCACTATAAAACAAAGATAAATTATATGAAGAAAGATAGATAAAAGTTTTGGAGTACCTTAAATTGCATTTCTGGCAAAATGGTGAACTCGGCTCTATCATTGGCAAGATTAGCTAATTTAGGCATGACATGCCAACAACACATTCTGAACGTATATACATCCATGCATAACTGACCAAATGATGAAAGACTATTGTAATTTTGAATTCCATAAAAAATATATATTGTTGTCTAGCAACAATGACAAGCCACCTGGGTCTGACAACTTGGATGGAAATGACTGAGGATGATAGCGCACGATATTGCCACTCCTATTTGCCATATCTTCAATCTAAGCCTACAGGAAAGTGTGTGTCCTCAGGCCTGGAGGGAAGCCAAAGTCATTCTACTACCCAAGAAGAGCTCAAACAGCCGACCAATCAGCCTGTTACCAACCCTTAGTAAACTTTTGGAAAAACATTGACTAGATACAATGCTATTTCACAGTAAACAAATGAACAATAGATTTTCAGTACGCTTGTATGGAAGGGCATTCAACTTGAACAGCACTTACACAAATGACTGATGATTGGCTGAGAGAAATTAATAAAAAGATTGCGGGAGCTGCATTTTTTGAATTCAGTTCAGCTTTTGACATTATCGATCATAATCTGCTGCTGGAAAAACGTATGTGTTATGGCTTCACATCCCCTGCTACATTGTGGAGAGCGTTAGCCTCTCCAACATAATCCAGGGAGAGTCAGGCATTCCCCAGGGCAGCGGTCTAGGACCCTTACTTTTTTCAAGCTTTACTAATGAGTAAAGCATGTGTGTCTATGTTTGCTGATTACTCAACACTATACAAGTCAGCTACCACAGCAAGTGAAATCACTGCAACACTTAAAGAGCTGCAGTCAGTTTCAGAATGGGTGGTAATAAATAAGTTAGTACTAAATATTTAAAAAACTAAAAGCATTGTATTTGGGACAAATCATTCACTAACCCTGAATCTCAACTAAATATTGTAATGAATAATGTGGAAATTGAGCAAGTTGAGGAGACTAAATTGCTTGGAGTAACCGTGGATTGTAAACTGTCATAGTCAAAACATACTGTACTAATACAACAGTAGCTAAGATGGGGAGAAGTCTGTCCATAAAAAGCGCTGCTCTGCCTTCTTAACAACACTATCGTCAAGGCAGGTCCTACAGGCTCTAGTTTTGTCGCACCTGGATACTGCCACAAAGAGGGACTTAGGAAAATTACAATTGGCCAAGAACAGGGCAGCATTGCTTGCCCTTAAATGTAGAGGAGAGATTGACTTCATCAATACTTGTATTTGTAAGAAGTATTGACATATTGAATGCACCGAGTAGTCTGTTTAAACTACTCGCACACAGCTCAGACATTCATACCCCACAAGACATGCCACCAGAGGTCTCTTCACAGTCCAGAACACACTTTTTGAGGGCCGCACAGTACTACCTAGAGCCATGACTACATGGAAATCTATTCCACATCAAGTAACTCATACAAGCAGTAAAATCAGATTTAAACGGATAAAAATACACCTTCTGGAACAGTGGGGACTGTGAAGAGACGCACACACATGCACAGACACATGCACACACGATAACGTACGCACTATAAACACAGGTACAGTTGGATTTTGTGTTGTAGATATGTGGTAGTAGAGTTGTGGCTTGAGGCACACAATGTGTTGTGAACTCTGTTGTGAAATGTAATGCCCAGATGGCATCCCTAGCCGCGTCCTTAGAGCATGCGAAGACCAGCTCGCTGGTGTATTTACGGGCATATTCAATCTCTCCCTCTCCCAGTCTGCTGTCCCCACATGCTTCAAGATGGCCACCATTGTTCCTGTACCCAAGAAGGCAAAGGTAACTGAACTTAATGACTATCGCCCCGTAGCACTCCCCTCTGTCATCATGTAGTGCTTTGCGAGACTAGTCAAGGATCGTATCACCTCTACCTTACCTGCCACCCTAGACCCACTTGAATTTGCTTACCGCCCCAATAGATCCACAGACAATGCAATTGCAATCACTCTGCACACTGCCCTATCCCATCTGGACAAGAGGAATACCTATGTAAGAATGCTGTTTATTGACTACAGCTCAGCATTCAACACCATACTACCCTCCAAGCTCATCATTAAGCTTGAGGCCCTGGGTCTGAACCCCGCCCTGTGCAACTGGGTCCTGGACTTCCTGACGGGATACCCCCAGGTGGTGAAGGTAGGAAACATGACCTCCACTCCTTTGATCCTCAACACTGGGGCCCCACAAGGGTGCGTGCTCAGCCCCCTCCTATACTCCCTGTTCACCCATGGTTGTGTGGCCAAGCACGCCTCCAACTCAATCATCAACTTTGCAGATGAGACAACAGTAGTAGGCTTAATTACCAATGATGACGAGACAGCCTACACGGAGGAGGTAGGAGCTCTGGGAGTGCGGTGCCTGGAAAATAACCGCTTACTCAACGTCAATAAAACAAAAGGAGATGATCATGGACTTCAGGAAACAGCAGAGAGTGCATCCCCCTATCTACATCGATGGGATAGCAGTGGAGAAGGTGGAAAGCTTCAAGTTCCTTGGCATACACATCACTGACAAACTGAAATAGACCACCCACACAGTGTGGTGAAGAAGGCTTAACAGAGCCTCTTAAACCTCAGGAGGCTGAAGAAATTTGTCTTGTCACCTAAAACCCTCACAAACTTTTACAGATGCACAATTGAAAGCATCCTGTCAGGCTGTATCACTGCCCACAACCGCAAGGCTCTGCAGAGGGTGGTGCGGTCTGCCCAACGCATTACCGGGGGCAAACTACCCGCCCTCCAGGACACCTACAGCACCCGACGTCACAGGAAGGTCAAAAAGATCATCAAGGATAACAACCACCTGAGCCACTGCCTGTTTACCCCGCTATCATCCAGAAGGCAAGGTCAGTACAGGTGCATCAAAGCTGGGACCGAGAGACTGAAAAACAGCTTCTATCTCAAGGCCATCAGACTGTTAAACACCCATCACTAGCACATTAGAGGCTGCTGCCTATAAGCATAGACTAGAAATCACTGGCCACTTTAAGGAATGGAACACTAGTCACTTTAATAATGTTTACATATCTGGCATTACTCATCTCATATGCATATACTGTTTTCTATACTATCTCTTTCACTTAATAATGTGTATATATTTTGCATTACTCATCTCATATGTATGTACCGTATTCTATACTATTCTACTGTATCTTAATCCAGTCCTCTCTAAAATAAAAAATAAAATAAAAATTGCTCGGTCATACGTATATAGTCTTAATTCATTCCTACTTAGATGTGTGTATATGTTGTGTAATTTGTTAGATATTACTGCACTGTCGGCGCTAGAAGCACAAGTATTTCGCTACACCCGCAAAAACATCTGCTAATCACGTGTATGTGACTAATACAATTTGATTTGATTTAATGTAATATAGCTGCTGCCTTGGCTAATAGGGATCCATAATAAATACAAATACAAATTCCATTACCTTGGAATTGCCCTTCCACAATGAGAGCAAATTGCTGCTGAATCGAACAATCATAAAGACTGGGTTGTGGCTAGGAACATTAGATTGGTTTATTCTAGCCAAGCCCTCTGTAGAGGGAACACTTGTAAACATCATTCTAGCTTCTTCCCTTCCTTGAAGTGATCACTGATCTAATGAGATAGGAGTAATCAACGGTTCCACATCATAGCTTTAACCAATCCAGTCTGATCAATGATTACTTTGAGGTAGGGACTGGGAGGCAGGAAGGATGCATTGTAAGTAGTATTGGAACGGGCAACCAGAATACCCACAGCGCCACTCTGTTCACAGCTCTCTTTCTCCAGAGTGCTTTGGGCCAGTGGGGCGTCAATCTATGGTCCATTACCAGTGAGCCATTGCCTCACCCCCAGGTCCAACCCTGCTCTCTCTTGACCATTAGGCGTGGTCTAACACAATAGTCCCCTACTATCCTCAGGTGCTGGTTCTGGGAATGTCCCAAAAATAGCGGTGTTGGAGTGAGTCTCCAAACTATGAGAGACAGTGAAAACGGAACAGATTGCCTACATTAAACAGCTCAAGCCACCTCCACTACCGTAATCCATCTATACAGCGAGACATTGCAGTGTGTAAACACAAGAAACGCCTTCGCAGATAAATCAAGCACCACCAACAGAAAACACATCCTTTGAAAATGGCATTCAAGAATACAAACAACATACAGCATGGAATAGCACGGCACATAGTGTAACATTTTAGAATAATAAAACACAGCTATAAGTCTGCAACATCTGAGCTCGTGGCGGGGGGTTAGGCTAATAACGTGCGCCTTTGGTCTTGACATACCCGTTCTGTGGGTGTCCACCATTACAGCAATAATTGATCAGGCTTTGTGTTCGCGTGTTCACAGTGACTGACTGCACTGATTACTCTTACTACCATGTGTCTGTATAAGTGTATGTGTCCAAGACAGGAAGTGTAGTGCATGTGTGTAGTATGTGTGGGTGCACTGTACGTGTGCGTTGTGTACATGTGTGTGTGCATGCGTTAAATGTGTGTACAGACCCTGGCGAGGATACAGTACTCACGGACTGGCTGCACAGTAGGAAACCTGACATGGCAGCATTAGGTGCTTACACCATGTCATCATGAATTAATCAGGGAACTATTGAACCAGTTTTGCAACACAAAGCTGTTAGAGAGCAAGGAGAACGTGAGCGCCGTGACATTTCCATCGCACGCACACAAAACCATACGCTGGATTTCCATATCACACAAGAGAATGGCCCTGGACTGTGTGTTTACTCACTAAAACATGCTAGGTCTGCCTTTTATGACATAACGCAAAGATTCTGTTCCATTATTGCCTGGTGTATTGTATGCACAATGTACATAAATGAGATATTCTCATATGTTCATGTCAAATACAAGTATAGATTTGATACATTTCTGAAACTCTCATGTACAATACACCACTCACTCGTGGTATCTAAGAAAGCCATAAAAGCCATTATTTCTCTCCAAAAGGATATATTTCATTGCCAATTTTGAAGCAGGACTACTAAATCTGTCCTCTGTATCACTCTTCCATCATTGCAAATTCAAATTCAAATTCATTGCACCTCTCTTTCCCTCCATCAGTACAGGGAGTAACTGAGCATATTTGCATCACAGTTAGCTGTCAATGTAGTGGCGCCTGTGGTAATGCTGAATGAAAATGACCCACCCTTCAGCCCTCGTCTCTGTAGTTTTATTGGTCTAGCTTTGGATGGTGAAGAGATAATAGAACTCATACTGCTGTTTAACAGTCTTTTGTTTCTTGCACGCTGCGTTCCTCTGAACTGTCGGTAAAGTGAAGACTGTTATTTTATCAAATCAATTCTCTGTAATTATTATTACGTGATTAAATTAATCACGTAAATGTAATTAACTAGGAAGTCGGGGCACCAAGGAAAATCTTCAGATTACAAAATTTTCCTAATATAACTCTTCAGATATTTTAATATCTGATCAATTAGTCTTCTAATTAATGAATTATTCTTTACCTCACGTTAGTCTCATTACAAACGTCGGAAATCTGCATGAACCCAGCCTTTACTATGAATCATTCATACATCAATTGTCTTAATAATTTATTTACTAACTAACTAAATAATCACTGGGGAGGTTCCCTAGTGGGCTAAGCGGATATGACGGCTTGGTGGACAAAGGGAAGTGCGTGTGGACTGAAAAGGGCAGGAAAGATAAAAGGAGTCACTACACAGTTGATAATTATATTAATTGAAATGCTAAACCTTTGCACATGAACGCTCACTCATTCGGGAATAATTGCAATCAATATATATTTATGCCCAGTGTGTCGTTGTGATCTCTGTTGGAATCGTCAGTTCTTCTGTTGGAGAGTTCATCTGAGTCTCTCTCTCTCTGTTTCCCTGAAGAGCAAAGTCTTTCATGGTTAGAATGGATAATTCAGAGTACCATTCAGAAATGTTCTCATAGAATAGATGTTTCGGCGGTTGTCGGTCTTCGCATCCCAGTTTGACATAATAATTACTAGTCTGCAGCTAGAAATTATCTAAGATTTGCTCTTATTCTGTAGGGATCGATAGTCTCAGTTTAACCATTTCCCACAGTGTAGCCAATGCTCCACGTGGTATGGTTAGGAATTCAACAACCATTGCACCCTTAGCTTACGCTGAGGTTTTTGTGGTCTGAAGAGGATTTCCTCAGGTTTTATTCATAACAGTAGAAAAGGGCTGTGCCACGACGCCAGATCATGTCTGTGCTCATGGGGACGGGCCAATTACTTCGTTAAAAACTTTAATGTGAAAGACTTGTAATCCCTTTAAAGGTTTAACATCATATTACATAATTTCACAAATAGTTTCATCTTTACTCATTCATTTTATACAATAATTAGACGCAAACCCCATAATTGAGAAATGTACATATTCAGAGATAAAGTTATGCGTGTTTCCTGTTTCCAAATGAAAACACACTTGTCATATCCATCCCTTAAGTGTCCACGGACCATTCCCGCCTTGTGTCAAATCCCCCATTTTGGGGATTTAGGAGTTTGCCACGTGAAATCCTTTGTTCTCTCTATGTGTCTCTTTCTGCATGGCCAGGGGGAGAGTCTCCGCTAGGAATTTACGACCTGAGATAACAGAACCTGGGTGTAGGAGAGAGAGAGAGAGAGAGAGAGAGAGGGATGCCACGATCTATACCCAGAAAGGGCCACGTCATGACACCGAGTAGAGCAACGCAGCAGACTTTCTCTTCAACAAGGCAGTATCCCACTTAACACGAGAGGAGTGGAGATTGTAACTCTGTCCCGTTACCTGTCTCATACGCCTCAGAGTAGGT
This sequence comes from Salvelinus alpinus, assembly GCF_045679555.1. Taxonomy (NCBI): domain Eukaryota; kingdom Metazoa; phylum Chordata; class Actinopteri; order Salmoniformes; family Salmonidae; genus Salvelinus; species Salvelinus alpinus. Next base: position 26,780,614 of record NC_092087.1, on the reverse strand, counting down.
GGCTGAGTGGAGACAAAGACATATTACTTGTTAAAGCAGACAGAGTAAGTATCCATGGACAAAGGTGTCGGCTCATCAGAGGTGAAAATATTAAAAGGGAGTCCTTGTTGTGTGGAGCCCCGTGTATCTGCTACTCTGACAGATTTGTATCCAAAGCCCTGCCACTCTGGAGGCTCCTGAAGAGAGAATGGAGATGAGGAATAGAATTTGGGGAAAGGAGCAACAGAGAGATGGAAGAGGAAAGTGGATGAGAGAAGCAGGGGTGATGAGCGGTGAAGATAAGCAGAACAAATGGATGGGGGAGATACGCAGAACGCAAGGAAGAGGAGAAGCAGAGGAGAAAAGCAAGTAGAAAAGTGGGGGAATGGTAGAGGAGAAGTAGAGAAGAGTAAAGGAGAGATGGAGTGAAGGAATGGTAGAGGAGGGGAGGAGAGGAGCAGAGGAGAAAAGCAGGGTTGCGGTGCGGTGGTGTTGGACTGGTTTCATCCAGGCCTATGGGGTTGAAAAGAGGACAGATGGCCTGATTGTGCTACTGTACCGCCTCAGCCTCACCTTTGTGTAATAATCTTAGAATGGGGAATAAATAAAAGACAGTAGGGAGCAGGAGGTTGTTACCATACTGCAGCGCCTTCTGCGTTCAACTGTTGCCTGTGTTTTCAACAATTGGTATGGCATACAATATTTTTGAGAAGTGGTTGAAACAACGGAGCTAGTTAACATATTTAATTTTAGATCATTGGCCTTGCCAGGCTCCTGTTTAATTAGAAATCATGTTTTCAGGAAACAGATTTCAAATAATATATCACGATGAAAATCACTACATATCTAAAAAGGCCAAGATGTTTGTTTTGCCCAAGCAATATAGACCCCACTAACACAACAGCTGCTAATTTTCTAATTTTAATAAGTCCACATTTTCACTGTGGTATTTGATGGAAAGTGAGAAAAGGAGTCATATGGACAAGCATCCAGCCGAAACATTGAGTAAAGAACTTGATGACGGATACAATCACTGTCACAGAGGCCGTTGAGGTAGATCGACTGCTGGGAGGAAATTAGCTCCAATTCCAGGCTGAAGGCTCACTGAAAGACAGAGAGAGAGCGGCGAGAGGAAGAGATAGGAAAAGAGAGACAGGAAAGGAGAAGGGTGGGCCTGAGACAGAGAATAGGAGGAAGGGAGGAGATACAATCCGACAGAAAGGAGAGAAGAATACAGGGAATATGAGATCTACATCCATGTGAGAGAATTATGAGAGTGAGAAGACATTGTAATGATAAAGATACACTTTTCTCAGTCTGAGCTAGCCAATCAGGTTCAAGTGATAGTAAAGGCTAAGCCCAAACTCACAATGAGGGAGTCTTCTCTACTGTTGCAATAACATCCACTTATCATCCTGTTACTGAGTGTGTGTGGCCTTAACACAGAGGGACCAATCAAACACACATACTGTTTCAAACTGAGAACCACAGCAAGGCTTACATTCACAGACTATCTCAAGCTAGGTCCCCTGAGAACCCTAAAGAGAGAAGGCAAATCAACTGTCTTGTTTCTAGCTCAGATTCCATTCAATCTGCTCAGGGTGGGACTTGAGAGCAGACAATAGCAATCACATATACTGACGTGACGTAACTGTCTGTGTACACAATAACGGTAAACGATGAGAGAGAAAGGTGAGCCTACATCCCCCCATAATGGTCTAATGGAGCAAACCCCAAAGACTGCATGAAAACAAACCAGATAAAGAAGCAAATTAGTCTAGGAGAAATAACGTTTTTCTGAGACCGATCCAACAAGGACTTTTGATGTGCCTTTAGCTCTGTTTTTCAGAATGCAAGAGAGGGTATTGTGAGATTAATTTTAAAGGGATAATTTGTGATTTTGGCAATGAGGCCCTTTATCTACAGTGTGTTCAGAAAGTATTCATACACTTTGACTTATTCCACATGTTGTTGTGTTACAGCTTGAATTCAAAATTGATTAAATATTTTTTTCTCACTCATCTACACACAATACTCCATAATGACAAAGTTAAAATATGTTTTGAGAAATTATTGCAAATTTATTGAAAATTAAATACAGAAACATCTCATTTACATAAGTATTCACAGCCCTGAGTCAATACATGTTAGATTCCCCTTTGTCAGTGATTACAGATGTGAGTCTTTCTGGGTAAGTCTCAGAAACATTAATGTTGTCTAGGTAAGCAACTCCAGTGTATATTTGGCCTTGTGTTTCAGGTTATTGTCCTGCTGAAAGGTGAATTCATCTCCCAGTGTGTCACGTTCTGACCTTAGTTCTTTTGTTATTTCTTTGTTTTAGTATGGTCAGGGCGTGAGTTGGGTGGGTTATCTATGTTCGTTTTTCTATGTTGGTTTTTTCGTTTGGCCTGGTATGATTCTCAATCAGAGGCAGGTGTCGTTAGTTGTCTCTGATTGAGAATCATACTTAGGTAGCCTTTTTTCACCTGGGTTTCGTGGGTGGTTGTCTTCCGTGTCTGTGTGTTCCACACGGAACTGTTTCGGTTTTAGTTCGTTCACTTTATTGTTTTGTATTTCAGTGTTCAGTTTTGTCCCATTAAATATTCATCATGAACACTTACCACGCTGCACTTTGGTCCTCCTCTCTTTCTCCCAACGAAGATCGTTATACAGTGTCTGGTGGAAAGCAGACTGAACTAGGTTTTCCTCTAGGATTTTGTCTGTGCTTAGCTCCATTCCGCTTATTTTTTATCCTGAAAAACTCCAGTCCTTAACGATTACACGCACACCCATAACATTATGCAGCTTGAAGCTTTAAAATATGGAGAGTGGTACTCAGTAATGTGTTGTATTTGCCCCAAACATAACACTTTCATTTCAGGACAAAAAGTAAATTGCTTTGCCAATTTTATGCAGTATTACTTTAGTGCCTTGTTGCAAACAGGATGCATGTTTTGGAATATTTTTTATTATGTACGTGCTTCTTTCTTTTCATTCTCTCAATTAGGTTAGTATTGTGGAGTAACTATAATGTTGTTGATCCATTCTCAGTTTTCTCCGATCACAGCCATTAAACTCTGTAACTGTTTTAAAGTCACCATTGACCTTGTGGTGAAATTCCTGAGCGGTATCTTTCCACTCCAGCAACTAAGTTCAGAAGGACGCCTGTATCTTTGTAGTGACTGGGTTTATTGATACACCATCCAAAGTGTAATTAATAACTTCACCATGCTCAAAGGGATATTCAATGTCAGCTTTTTTATTTTTACCCATCCATCAATAGGTTCCCTGCTTTCGAAGGCACTGAAAGACCTCCTTGGACTTTGTGGTTGAATCTGTATTAGAAATTCACTGTTCGACTGAGGGACCGCACAGATAATTGTGTGTGGGGTACAGAGATGAGGTAGTCATTCAAAAATCATGTTAAACACTATTATTGCACACAGAGTGAGTCCATGCAATTTATTATGTGACTTTTAAAGCAAATGTTTACTTCTGAACTTATTTAGGCTTGCCATAACAAAGGGGATGAATACTAATTGACTCAAGACATTTCAGCTTTTATTTGTAATGAATTTGTAAAATGTTGTAAAAACATAATTCCACTTTGACATTATGGGGTATTGTGTGTAGGCCAGTGACACAAAATCTCAATTGAATTCATTTAAATGCAGGCTGTAACAATAAAATGTGGAAATAGTCAAGGAGTGTGAATACTTTGAGGGCACTGTACTTCCCCAGAGTAAGATGAACTTGTGGATACCATGTTTGTCTATGTGTCCAGTGTGAAGGAAGTTAGAGGAAGTTTCACGAGCCAATGCCAACTACCATTAGTGCAAAAACTGGAAGTCTATGGCTATCTCCTACAGTAGCATTTAAGAGATCAGCTCAGCATGATTTTAATGGGTCAGACAGGACAAGGTCACACCCCAGATACTGTACAATCGCCAGCTCATCAAGTAAAGGATCAAGAGCAGTAATTAAGTGCCCTCTATTTTATGGTGGGCCACTGTTTGACATGGGCCACCATGCATCCATTCACTCAACATTAGTCGTTATTGTAATGTGACAAAGATAGTTTCTAAATGGAGCAAGACTAACCAGTCTGACAACTTATCCCAGGAGAGTGAACCCTCGCCACTCATCTCCACAAAATGCCTGCTAACAAGAACCACTCATCAGACTGCATAGTGTATGTTTCATGAGACTCACTAAAGAATGCCAAATTGTCTGGTGTATTTCATCATGCGAGAAAGGGATCATAACATGTTGTCACCATGAGAAATCAGCACCTGCAAAGCCTTCCTTGGAGTATTGCGGATGGACAACAGTAATCTCAGGAGCCCCAGGATCTGCTGGTTCTCTCTACCCCCTGTCATGGAAATCTCATAATGGCCAGTTTGAAGGTAGTAACAAAAACCAGCAGACACTCCACCATCCAAGCACCGGAGTTGCCCATCCCTAATATACTGACACAAGATTCCCTTACGACAACGATAATAAATAGGCCTACTCATACTTGTCATCATTAACCATCAGTGTAAGCCGAGTCCATTAATTGTGGAAGCCTAGTATAGGCTAGGAGGAATACTGTAATTCTATTCCATGAAGAACAAAAAGGAAACACCTTCATATTAAGGGGATCAGATAACAGGTCACTCCGAGGTAAAGAAACCTCAGAAGATCTTCCTGTAATAGTCTGTAGCAAGATGGAGAAGCAAGATGGCGCCGACAGAGAGGGTTGCCTCTCTTCTAGTCCTTTGGAAACTATGCAGTATTTAGTTTTTTTATGTATTATTTCTTACATTGTTAGCCCAGAAAATCTTAAGTATTATTACATACAGCCGGGAATAACTATTGGATATCAGAGCGAAGTCAAGTTACCAACATTATGACCATGAATACGCATTTCCCGAAGCGAATCCTTTGTTCGCACCACCACCCAGGGCATTTCATCTGATCCCAGAGACCGACCCAAAACAAAGTCGCCGCAGAAGAGGTAGACGGAGCGGCCTCCTGGTCAGACTTCGGAGGCGTGCACACCACTAACCGCTTCCGAGTATATTACTCGCCAAAGTCCAGTCTCTAGATATTAAGGTAGACAAAATTAGGGCAAGGGTTACCTTTCAGAGAGAAATCAGGTATTGTAACATACTCCATTTCACGGAAACATGGCTCTCTCAGGATATGTTGTCGGAGTTGGTACAGCCACCGGGATTATTTATGCGTCGCGCCGACAGAAATAAACATGTTTCTGGGAAGAAGAAGGGTGGGAGCGTATGCTTCATGATTAACAACTCATGGTGTAATCATAACAACATCCATCAACTCAAGTCCCTTTGTTCACCTGACCTATAATTCCTCACAATAAAATGCTGACCATATTATCTCCCAAGAGAATTCTTATCGATTGTTGTCACAGATGTGTATATCCCCCCTCAAGCCGATACCACGGCGGCCCTCAAGGAACTTCACTGGACTCTATGCAAACTGGAAACCATATATCCGGAGGCTGCATTTATTGTAGCTGGGGATTTAACAAAGCAAATTTGAGAACAAGGCTAGCTAAATTCTATCAGCATAATGATTGTAGCACTCGTGCGGGCAATACACTGGATCACTACTACTCTAACTTCTGTGATGCATACAAGGCCCTCCCACACCCGCCCTTCGGTAAATCTGACCATGACTCCATTTATCTCCTCCTTCCTATAGGCAGAAACTCAAACAGGATGTACCCGTGACAAGAACTATTCAACGCTGGTCAGACCAATTGGAATCCAAGCTTCAAGATTGTTTTGATCACGCGGACTGGGAAATGTTCCGGGCAGCTTCAGAGAATAATATTGATTTATACGCTGATTCAGTGAGTGAATTTATAAGGAAGTGCATTGGAGATGTTGTACCCACTGACTATTAAAACCTACACTAACCAGAAACCGTGGATAGATGGCGGCATTTGCGCAAAACTGAAAGTGCGACGACCGGATTTAACCATGGAAAGATGACTGGGAATATGGCCGAATACAAACAGTGTAGTTATTCCCTCCGCAAGGCAATCAAACAAGCGAAATGTCGGTATAGGGACAAAGTGGAGTCGCAATTCAACGGCTCAGACACGAGACGTATGTGGCAGGGTCTACAGGCAATCATGGACTACAAAAAGAAAACCAGCCACGTCACGGACACCGACATCTTGCTTCCAGACAAACCAAACACCTTCTTTACCCGCTTTGAGAATAACACAGTGCCACCGACGCGGCCCGCTACCAAGGACAGCGGGCACTCCCTCTCCTTCTCCGTGGCCGACGTGAGTAAGACATTTAAACGTGTTAACCCTCGCAGGGCTGCCGGCCCAGACAGCATCCCTAGACGCGTCCTCAGAGCATGCGTAGACCAGCTGGCTGGTGTGGTTACGGACATATTCAATCTCTCACTATCCCAATCTGCTGTCCCCACGTGCTTCAAGATGGCTACCATTGTTCCTTTAACCAAGAAGGCAAAGGTAACTGAACTAAATGATTATCGCCCCGTGGCACTCACTTCTGTCATCATGAAGTGCTTTGAGAAACTAGTCAAGGATCATATCACCTCCACCTTACCTGCCACCCTAGACCCACTTCAATTAGTACACCGCCCCAATAGGTCCACAGAAGATGCAATCGCCATCACACTGCCCTATCCCATCTGGACAAGAGAAATACCTATGTAAGAATGCTCTTCATTGACTACAGCTCAGCATTCAACACCAGAGTACCCTCCAAGCCCTTCATTAAGCTTGAGGCCCTGGGTCTCAACCCCGCCCTGTGCAATTGGGTCCTGGACTTCCTGACAGGCCGCACCCAGGTCGTGAAGGTAGGAAACAACATCTAAACACTGGGGCCCCGCAAAGGTGCGTGCTCAGCCCCCTCCTGTACTCCCTGTTCACCCATGACTGCGTGGCCATGCACGCCTCCAACTCAATCATCAAGTTTGAACACGACACAACAGTAGTAGGCCACAACAGTAGTAGGCTTGATTACCAACAACGACGAGACAGCCTACAGGGAGGAGGTAAGGGCACTCAGAGTGTGGTGTCAGGAAAATAACCTCGCATTCAATGTCAACAAAACAAAGGAGATGATCGTGGACTTCAGGAAACAGCAGAGGGAGCACCCCCATGTCCACATTGACGGGACAGCAGTGGAGAAGGTAGAAAGTTAAGTTCCTCGGCGTACACATTACGGACAAACTGAAATGGTCCACCAACACAGACAGTGTGGTGAAGAAGGCGCAATAGCAAGAAATGTGGCTTGTCACCTAAAACCCTCACAAACCTTTACAGATGCTTAATTGAAAGCATCCTGTAGGGCTATATCACCGCCCACAACTGCAAGGCTCTGCAGAAGGTGGTGCGGTCTGCACAACGCATCATCGGGGGCAAACTACCTACCCTCCAGGACACCTACTGCACACAATGTCAAGGACAACAACCACCCGAGCCACTGCCTGTTCACCCTGCTGCCATCCAGTAGGCGAGGACAGTACAGGTGCATCAAAGCTGGGACCTAGAGACTGAAAAACAGCATCTATCTCAAGGCCATCAGACTGTTGAACAGCCATCAATAACACAGAGAGACTGCTACCTACATACAGACTTGAAATCATTGGCCACTAAATGGATCATTAGTCACTTTAAAAATGTTTACATATCTTGCATTACTCATCTCATATGTAAACTCAGCAAAAAAAGAAACGTCCTCTCACTGTCAACTGCGTTTATTTTCAGCAAACTTAACATGTGCAAATATTTGTATGAACATAACAAGATTCATCAACTGAGACATAAACTGAACAAGTTCCACAGACATGGAATAATGTGTCCCTGAACAAAGGCAGGGGTCAAAGTCAAAAGTAACAGTCAGTATCTGGTGTGGCCACCAGCTGCATTAAGTACTGCTTTGCATCTCCTCCTCATGGACTGCACCAGATTTGCCAGTTCTTACTGTGAGATGTTACCCCACTCTTCCACCAAGGCACCTGCAAGTTCCCGGACATTTCTGGGGGGGAATGGCCCTAGCCCTCACCCTCCGATCCAACAGGGCCCAGACGTGCTCAATGGGATTGAGATCCGGGCTCTTCGCTGGCCATGGCAGAACACTGACATTACTGTCTTGCAGGAAATCACGCACAGAACGAGCAGTATGGCTGGTGGCATTGTCATGCTGGAGGGTCATGTCAGGATGAGCCTGCAGGAAGGGTACCACATGAAGGAGGAGGATGTCTTCCCTGTAACGCACAACGTTGAGATCGCCTGCAATGACAACAAGCGCAGTCCGATGATGCTGTGACACACCGCCCCAGACCATGACGGACCCACCGCCTCCAAATCGATCCAGCTCCAGAGTACAGGCCTCAGTGTAACGCTCTTTCCTTCGACGATTAACGCAAATCCGACCATCACCCCTGGTGAGACAAAACTGCAACTTGTCAGTGAAGAGCACTTTTTGCCAGTCCTGTCTGGTCCAGCGACAGTGGGTTTGTGACCATAGGCGACGTTGTTGCCGATGATGTCTGGTGAGGACCTGCCTTACAACAGGCCTACAAGCCCTCAGTCCAGCCTCTCTCAGCCTATTGCGGACAGTCTAAGCACTGATGGAGGGATTGTGCATTCCTGGTGTTGTTACACGTGGTCTGCCACTGCGAGGATGATCAGCTTTCCGTCCTGTCTCCCTGTAGCGCTGTCTTAGGCGTCTCACAGTACAGACTTTGCAATTTATTTCCCTGGCCACATCTGCAGTCCTCATGCCTCCTTGCAGCATGCCTAAGGCACATTCACACAGATGAGCAGGGATCCTGGGCATCTTTCTTTTGGTGTTTTTCAGAGTCAGTAGAAAGGCCTCTTTAGTGTCCTAAGTTTTCATAACCGTGACCTTAATTGCCTACCGTCTGTAAGCTGTTAGTGTCTTAACGACCATTCCACAGGTGCATGCTCATTAATTGTTTATGGTTCATTGAACAAGCATGGGAAACAGTGTTTAAACCCTTTACAATGAAGATCTGAAGTTATTTGGATTTTTACGAATTATCTTAGGGTCCTGAAAAAGGGACGTTTCTTTTTTTTGCTGAGTTTATATACTGTATTTTATGCCATCTATTGCATCTTGCCTATGCCACTCAGTCATCGCTCATCCATATATTTATATGTATATATTTTTATTCCATCCCTTTACTTAGATTGGTGTGTATTAGATAGTTGTTGTATAATTGCTAGATTACTGTGTGATATTACTGCACCGTCGGAACTAGAAGTACAAGCATTTCGCTACACTTGCAATGACATCTGCTAACCATGTGTGTGACCAATAAAATGTTATTTGATTAGATTTATTTAGTCTATCTCTGACTTCACCATTAAAAAAAATATATGATGGAGATATCCAGATGGATGTCATCACTGCTATGACCTTTTGCTGTCACCACAATTGCCGCTGCATTAAAAAAAAATCAGATTCAATCTGCATGTATTAAAAATGGCCTCATATGCTGCCCACTGGCTGGGATTTTAGATGGACATGTTACTCATTTTAAGTTTAAGGGCTTTGAGAGGAGGAAACAATGTTACTTTTAGCAAAAACATATACTTGAATTAAGCCAGTCTATACATTTTAATTATTTGGGAGATGGACAATGTTATTCATGCTGAAAAATGCTAAGCTAATACAGTATGTAAATGAGGCTGATGTGATTGTAATATCTCATGGAGCTGGGCACATTACTATTCAGGTAGCTTAGATCAAAGCTCTACATGACCAAAAGGTTTCCACTAGCAGGTGTGTGTGTGAATTTTCTTGACCATGACTAGGCTACATTTTATAATGTACTGGATGCAGTGGAAAATTCATCTGTCAGATGAAATATAGGCATACAGCACATTTCCTGTAGACAACAATACAAATGCTACTCTGTGAAATAAGCAATTAATCTGGTGTTAGAGGTCGTTCGTGCAAAAGCCGTACAAGCTTTACTTGATTCATGTAGGAACAGAAGGATGATTATCCTCCCTGGAGGCTAGACTTATGGAAGTGCTACTACAATGGGCAGTACACCAGAGCAGAGTGACTGACAGGCAGTGGGTGAGATGAAGGTGGCACTTTAAATTACCCACAAACACAAAGCCCACTATATTTACAGCTATATGGCACTTCCTTGTGATTGAATTAGACTACATTTCAACAGGAGATGCACTTTAAGGAAACTATGTGACTCTGCAACTGGTAGACATGTCACTGATGTAGTTTTGCTGCTATTGAAATATGCCTTTACTGGACCTGCTTCTTTCCAACACCAGTATCAGAAGAGTGGGGGCTGCACTCAAATTCCACCCCATCATTAATGCTCTATTAGTTAACATTATGCAAGGGTGGTTCCCTTCTAATAATGACTACCCTACCATTAATCCCATGCCAGAAGACTAGTTTCATGATATACTACAGTATAGGATATATTTTAATTACTTTTAAAAAGTATGTAGTCACTGTTGTGTGTTTATTATTTACAGTGGTCTTACCTTCTGCTGTCGTCTGGCCATGTCGGTGGGTTGCTTGGCATTAAAAGGGTAGGCAATGCAGCGCATTACAAAGACATAGAGCTGGAGCCTCTTCTTTCGCTCTTCCTCCTCCCTCTGCATCTTTTCCAGATCATCTTTCTCCTTATCACTGGCCACCGAGGGGCTGGGGCTGGATGGGCGAGCACTGCTTCCCCGGCTCGAGGGCTGGAGCCCACCAGAACTCTCGGTGGTCCGGCTGGGTGACACCCGTGCGCCCCCGGTACTTGGTGCCAACACCTCTTTGCGTTCTTCTTCTACCATCTCATCCGCTTCCTCCTCACTGGAAGATGGGTCCAACATGTTGGTGGTCTTGGATGGAGACTACCTAGACAGAGTGAGAAAGCGGAGATCAAAAAGACTCTCAGTGCCACAGGTTTTTCAAGAACGACAGTGTTCAGAGACAGCTGCTATCTGTTTCGCATTGGCAACGCTAGAGGGGGAGGGGGTGATGAGTAGAAAAAAATACTGATAAACTCGATGTAAACCATGAAATCTCAGTTGAGAGGAATTATGAAAGCCCAAGACTGATGTAGAAAGAGAGTAGGCCTAGGCTGGTCAAACTCTGCACAAAAAGCTATTGAATTCGAACAAAATAAATGTGTAGTTGCTTACCCTACGAGTTTTCAGCGTTTAACTCTCCAGTCACAGCCGGGGATTTGCTAGGATGCTATGAGAAGGGGTGGGGTCGGATGAAAGACGATAAAGAACGCTTTTCAGTAGCCTGCTAAGCAACGCGCGGATGGGGAAGGTACCGGGAACTGAACATGGTTCTGAATATAAAGGCGAATTATAGCGGGCGGTGGGAGCGCAGTTGACGCGGCAACCTATTTACTACATCCACCTGATGATCTGAAACATCTCCAATGGAGATTCTCACCAATTACACCTTTTCCCATATCATTATTTATTTATTCCCCATATTCACTATTATATCCGCCAAACTCCACTTGTTGCCCTATTCTGAATTTGATGCGTGGAATAGTCAATAGTCAGACTTGAAGTGCATGATTTAATCGACTATTAATTCCTATATTTTTGTATATTATAGTGCCTACGTTGCATTGTAGCCCAGTAGGCCTAGCCTAATATTGCCTATATCCTATGTATCAGAATTGAGCTGCAAAATTAAATCAGTATGGGAATGACATATGTGCGTTATAGAAAACACATTTAGCCTACACATCTCCACGGTTGTCATCAATCTTCAATGCTGACAGCATGATACCTGGCCCTGGAGTAATTGTCAACGTTTTGTGAAAAATACAATAGATTTGAAAAAAATAAATCAACATAAACTGCTGTTTTAAGGATGAAATTTCAACCACAGGAGTGTGTCATCATGGTAATCAATTTTCAACATACACAAACCACAAGATCTACAACATGATATCCTCTATCAGAAATAAAACAGTCTGGACAGACAGCACCTCTTACTGGAGGGCTGATTTATCTACAGCTATACTTCTGATCTCCCATACAGGGTTTTAACAAAGCCCAGCCCTGCTTCGCTTTGATATTTGTCACGGACTACTACCAATGTGCTATTATGTGAATTGATCAGTTTTAATAACGAAATAGATGCACTCTTGCTATCGAAGTCATTCCAACTGATAGGTAAGTCATATATCATCAATGATACTATTTAGTCCTCTTTAGTATTTGCGAAGTCATCAACAGCTATTGTTTCAATTCAACCCAGGGTACAACTAAAACTAGACAATACATATAGGCCTAGGGTTTCAAGCTTTGGGTGATTTCCAATGTAATCTTCAAGATAATAATTCATGTGTTGGATTCACGTCTCCATCTCAATCAAAAAGCAATTTTAAAGAATAGCACTAAATCAAACTTCATTTGAAGTGCATTTGAAGTTTGATTTTATTTAGTCACATTTAGTCACTTTAACTTTGGTTGAGATGGAGACTTGAATCCAACATATCAATTTTTAATTTGTAGACAAACTGGAATTAAAGCCAGACTAAGTCAGTGACACAAAAGATCTCCTTTAAATGTTGATATTTGGTTGCATTGACAACCAAACACAATATCACTTTAGCAATACAATAAATAACCTATTAACTTGTGGACAAGTTAACAAATGATATGTTGGATTCGCATCTCCAAGTAAACCACAAATAAAAATTAGAGAATAGGATTAAGCCAGTGGCTCAGATGAAACTATCCAAGCATTAGCATCTCCTTTAAATGTTGATAGTTGCTTGCATTGTCAACCAAACACATTTCAATATGACTTTTGTAATACGTTAACTAGCCTAAAGTTAAGGCTAATTAATGTAACAGTATTTAATGAAGTTTAAAATGAGTAACACATCCATTGCCACATTGAGGTTACTGTAACTAAAATTGATGAAAATGTGGATGAAAATACATGATCTTTTAGGCATGTCATTTTGACCGAAAACGGAGAAGTCCAAATTGACATAAGATACTTTTAGCATTCAAATGTATGAATTACTTTTTTTTCATGATCAAATAAAAATGTATTGGTTACATACACAGTTATGCAAATGTTATCACAGGTGCAGCAAAATGCTTATGTTTCCAGCTCTAACATCCTACACCGGGTCTGACACTCTGTCAGACCCGGTGTAGGATGTGGCAGGGTTTGTAGACTATTACGGAGTACAAAGGGAAAACCAGCAGTGATTTTCCCAGTAATGCAAATCTCCCAGATGAGCTGAATGACTTCAATGCTCGCAAACAACACTGAGCCAGGCATGAGACCCCCTACTGTTTTGTGGTATCCAATTGGTAGTTACAGTCTTGTCTCATCGCTGCAACTCCCGTATGGACTCGGGAAAGGCGAAGGTCGGGAGCCGTGCGTCCTCCGAAACAAAATCCTTTTGACACAATGCCGCTTAACCTGGAAGCCAGTTGCAATGTGTCGGAGGAAACACTGTACACCTGGCAACCGTGTCAGCGTGCATTGTACCCAGCCCGCATTGTACCCAGCCCGCCACAGGAGTCGCTAGAGTGCGATGGGACAAGAACATCCCTCCCGGCCAAACCCTCCCCTAACCCGGACGACGCTGGGCCAATTGTGCGCCGCCCCATGGGTCTCCCAGTTGCGGCCGGCTGTGACAGAGCCTGGACTCGAACCAAGATCTCTAGTGGCACAGCTAGCACTGCGATGCAATGCCTTAGACCACTGCGCCACTCGGGAGGCCCGATGTAAGACTTTTAAATAGGTTAACACTCACAAGGCCGCTGGGCCAGACGGAATACCAGGGCACATTCTCAGAGCATGAACAGACCAGCTGGCAAGTGACTTCACAGACATTTTCAATATGTCCTTGTCCCAGTCTGTAATCCTAACACGTTTCAAGCAGACCACCATTGTCCCTGTTCCTAAGAACCAGTGGTGGAAAAAGTACTCAATTGTCATACCTTAATAGAAAATGACTCAAGTAATAGTGAAAGTCATCCAGTGAAATACTACTTATGTAAAAGTCTAAAAGTTCTTGGTTTTCAATATACATACGTATCAACAGTAAATGTAATTGCTAAAATATATTTAAGTATCAAAAGTAAAAAATAATAAATTCCTAATATTAAGAAAACCAGACGGCATGATTTTCAGTTTATTTATTTATGGAGAGCCAGGGGCACACTCCAACATCATTTACAAACAAAGCACTTGTGTTTAGGGAGTCCGCCAGGGATGTCCCTTGATAAGTGCATGAATTGGACCCTTTTCCTGTCCTGCTAAACATTCCGTAACAGCATCCTCAGATCCTCAAAAGGTTCTACAGCTGCACCATCGAGAGCATCCTGACTGGTTGCATCACTGCCTAGTATGGCAACTGCTCGGCCTCCGACCGCAAGGCACTACAGAGGGTAGTAAACCACTGGGGCCAAGCTTCCTGCCATCCAGGACATCTATACAAGGCGGTGTCAGGGGAAGGCCCTAAAAATTACCGCACGGCAAGCGGTACCGGAGGGCCAAGTCTAGGTCCAAAGGCTTCTAAACAGCTTCTACCCCCAAACCATAAGACTCCTGAACACCAAATCAAATGGCTACCCAGACTATTTGCATTGCCCTCCTCTTTTAAACCGCTGCCACTCTGTTGTTATCATCTATGCATAGTCACTTTAATACCTGTACCTACAGTTGAAGTCTGAAGTCTTGAAGAACGTGAAATGTCAGAATAATAGTAGAGAGAATGATTTATTTCAGCTTTTATTTCTTTCATCACTTTCCCAGTGGGTCAGAAGTTTACATACACTCAATTAGTATTTGGTAGCATTGCCTTTAAATTGTTTAACTTGGGTCAAACGTTTCGGGTAGCCTTCCACAAGCTTCCCACAATAAATTGGGTGAATTTTGGCCCATTCCTCCTGACAGAGCTGGTGTAACTGAGTCAGGTTTGGAGGCCTCCATGCTCGCATAGTCACTTTTTCAGTTCTGCCCACAAATGTTCTATAGGATTGAGGTCAGGGCTTTGTGATGGCTACTCCAATGCCTTGGCTTTGTTGTCCTTAAGCCATTTTGCCACAACTTTGGAAATATGCTTGGGGTCATTGTCCATTTGGACGACCCATTTGCGACCAAGCTTTAACTTCCTGACTGATGTCTTGAGATGTTGCTTCAATATATCCACATAATTTTTCTTTCTCATGATGCCATCTATTTTGTGAAGTCACCAGCCCCTCCTGCAGCAAAGCACCCCCACAACATGATGCTGCCACTCCTGTGCTTCACGGTTGGGATGGTGTTCTTCGGCTTGCAAGCCTCCCCTTTTTCCTCCAAACATGACAATGGTCATTATGGCCAAACAGTTCTATTTTTGTTTCATCAGACCAGAGGACATTTTCCCAAACAGTACGATCTTTGTCCCCATGTGCAGTTGCAAACCGTAGTCTGGCTTTTTTATGGCGGTTTTGGAGCAGTGGCTTCTTCCTTGCTGAGCGGCCTTTCAGGTTATGTCGATATAGGACTCGTTTTACTGTAGATAGATACTTTTGTACCTGTTTCCTCCAGTATTTTCACAAGGTCCTTTTCTGTTGTTCTTGGGTTGATTTGCACTTTTTGCACCAAAGTACATTCATCTCTAGGAGACAGAACGTGTCTCCTTCCTGAGCGGTATGATGGCTGCATGGTCCCATGGTGTTTATACATGCGTACTATTGTTTTTACAGATGAACGTGGTACCTTCAGGCATTTGGAAATTGCTCCCAAGGATGAACCAGACTTGTGGAGGTCTACAATTTTTTTTCTGAGGTCTTGGCTAATTTCTTTTCATTTTCCCATGATGTCAAGCAAAGAGGCACTGAGTTTTAAGGTCAGCCTTGAAATACAGCCACAGGTACACCTCCAATTGATTCAAATTATGTCAATTAGCCTATCAGAAGCTTCTAAAGCCATGACATCATTTTCTGGAATGTTCCAAGCTGTTTAAAGGCACAGTCAACTTAGTGTATGTAAACTTCTGACCCACTGGAATTACGATACAGTGAGTTATAAGTGAAATAATCTGTCTGTAAACAATTGTTGGAAAGATTACTTGTGCCATGCACAAAGTAGATGTCCTAACCGACTTGCCAAAACTATAGTTTGTTAACAAGAAATTTGTGGAGTGGTTGAAAAACGAGTTTTAATGACTCCAACCTAAGTGTATGTAAACTTCCGACTTCAACTGTACATGTACATATTATCTCAATTACCTCGACACCGGTGCCCCCGCACATTGACTCTGTACCGGTAGCCCCTGTATATAGCTCCGCTATTGTTATTTACAGCTGCTATTTATTATTCTTATCTCTTACTTTTTTTTCTTACTTTTTTTTTGCTATTTCCTTTAAAATGCATTGTTGGTCAAGGGCTTGTAAGTAAGAATTTCACTGTAAGGTGAAAACACTTGTTGTATTCGGCGCATGTGACAAATTCAATGTTATTTTATTTTATTTAACCTGTCTAAACGATTATCGTCCCGTAGCACTCACATCTGTAACCATGAAATGCTTTGAAAGGCTGGTCATGGCACACATCAACACCATCATCTCAGACACCCTGGACCCAATCCAATTCGCATACCACCCCAACAGATCACACAATCTCTATTGCACTCCACACTGCTCTCTCCCACCTGGACAAGAAGAATACTTATGTGAGAATGCCGTTCATTGACTACAGCGCAGTAGTAGTCGGCTGTACCTGCACCAAAACGCCAGTATTTTTCATTCATACTGTAGCTTGTTCTAATCTTTTTAAATAGGTAGCCAATTTGTTTTCAGCAGTTTTCTTTCCATGACTGATCAAAACTCATTTTTTCATGACTCTCTCTTGTTCCTCTGCAGCAGACAATTGTAAGATCTCACGATCTTCATAATATTATATTGTGAGGTCCCTGGAAATTCCCAGCACTAGTAACAACACATCTGCCTAACTGACCCTCAACACAGGAACCCCTCAGGGGTGTGTGCTTTGTCCACTCCTATACTCCCTGTTCACCCATGACTGTGTGGCCACACGTCTCCAACGCCATCATCAAGTTTGCTGATGACACGACGGTGGTAAGCCTGAGCACCGACAACGATGAGACAGCCTACAGGGAGGAGGTCAGAGACCTGGCAGCATGGTGCCAGAACAACAGCAACCTCTCCCTCAACGTCAGAAAGACAAAACGGAGCTGATCGTGGACTACAGGAAGCAGAGGGATGAGCACGCTCCAAAACAGATTGACAATGCTGTAGTGAAGTGGGTCGAGAGCTTTAAGTTCCACATCACTAAGGACTTAACATGGTCCTCTCACAGCAGCACTGTCATGAAGAAGGCTCAACAGTGCCTGTACCCCCTTAGGTTGAAAAAATTTGGCATGGCCCCTCAGATCCTCGAAAGGTTCTACAGCTGCACCATCGAGAGCATCTTGACTTGCTGCATCACCACTTGATATAGCAACTGCACAGCGCTCTATCGCAAGGCGCTACAGAGGGTGGTGTGGATGGCCCAGTACATCACTGGGGCCAAACTCCCTGCCATCCAGGACCTCTATACCAGGCGGTGTCAGAGGAAGGCCCGGAAAATTGTCAAAGACCCCAGCCACCCCGGCCATAGAATGTTCAATCTGCTACCACACGGCATACGGTACCAGAGCGCCAAGTTCGGGACCAAAAGGCACCCATAACAGCTTCTACCCATAAGACATAAGACTGCTGAACAGTTAATCAAATGGCTACCTGGACTATTGCATTGACCCTTTTTTTTTCACTCACTCTCTTGCATGGACTCTACCCACATGCTCACACATACTTACACTGACACTCCAACACACTTTCACACACACTGCTGCTACTCTATCCAGAGTGCCTAGTCACTTTTACCCCGACCTACATGTACTTATTACCTCAACTACCTTGTACCCCTGCACATTGACTTGTTACCGGTACTCC
The DNA here is from genome assembly GCF_045679555.1 of Salvelinus alpinus. Lineage (NCBI taxonomy): Eukaryota > Metazoa > Chordata > Actinopteri > Salmoniformes > Salmonidae > Salvelinus > Salvelinus alpinus. The sequence continues at coordinate 26,762,637 of NC_092087.1, read as the reverse complement.
TTGTATATAGTCTCATTATTATGTTACTATTTTCTATTTGCACATTTTCTTACTTTTTAACTCTGCATTGTTGGGAAACGACTCGTAAGTAAAAATCAAATCAAATCAAATTTTATTGGTCACATACACATGGTTAGCATATGTTAATGCGAGTGTAGCGAAATACTTGTGGTTCTAGTTCCGACCATGCAGTAAAATCTAACAAGTAATCTAACAATTTCCCAACTACCTTATACCTCACACAAGTATAAAGTAATGAATAAGAATATGTATATATAAATATATGGATGAGCGATGGCCGAACGGCATAGGCAAGATGCAGTAGATGGTATAGAGTACAGTATATACATATGAGATGAGTAATGTAGGGTATGTAAACATTATATAAAGTGGCATTGTTTAAAGTGACTAGTGATACATTTACAACATCCAATTTTTAATTATTAAAGTGGCTTGAGATTTGAGTCAGTATGTTGGCAGCAGCCACTCAATGTTCATGATGGCTGTTTAACAGTCTGATGGCCTTGAGATAGATGCTGGTTTTCAGTCTCTCGGTCCCAGCTTTGATGCACCTGTACTGACCTCGCCTTCTGGATGATAGCGGGGTGAACAGGCAGTGGCTCGGGTGGTTGTTGTCCTTGATGATCTTTTTGGCCTTCCTGTGACATCGGGTGGTGTAGGTGTCCTGGAGGGCAGGTAGTTTGCCCCCGGGGATGCGTTGTGCAGACCTCACTACCCTCTGGAGAGCCTTACGGTTGTGGGTGGAGCAGTTGCCGTACCAGGCGGTGATACATCCCGACAGGATGCTCTCGATTGTGCATCTGTAAATTTTGTGAGTGTTTTTGGTGACGAGCCAAATTTCTTCAGCCTCCTGAGGTTGAAGAGGCTCTGTTGAAACGGGTGGACCATTTCAGTTTGTCCGTGATGTGTACGCCGAGGAACTTAAAACTTTCCACCTTCTCCACTACTGTCCCGTCGATGTGGATAGGGGGGTGCTCCCTCTGCTGTTTCCCGAAGTCCACGATCATCTCCTTTGTTTTGTTGATGTTGAATGAGAGGTTATATTCCTGACACCACACTCCGAGGGCCCTCACCTCCTCCCTGTAGGCTGTCTCGTCGTTGTTGGTAATCAAGCCTACCACTGTAGTGTCGTCTGCAAACTTGATGATTGAGTTGGAGGCGTGCATGGCCACGCAGTCATGGATGAACAAGGAGTACAGGAGAGGGCTGAAAACGCACCCTTGGGGTGCCCCAGTGTTGAGGATTAGCGGGGTGGAGATGTTGTTTCCTACCCTCACCTCCTGGGGGCATCCCGTGAGAAAGTCCAGGACCCAATTGCACAGGGCGGGGTCGAGACCCAGGGTCTCGAGCTTAATGACGAGTTGAGGGTACTATGGTGTTAAATGCTGAGCTGTAGTCGAACATCATTCTTACATAGGTATTCCTCTTGTCCAGATGGGTTAGGGCAGTGTGCAGTGTGATTACGTCGTCTGTGGACCTATTGGGGCGGTAAGCAAATTGGAGTGGGTCTAGGATGTCAGGTAGGGTGGAGGTGATATGATCCTTGACTAGTCTCTCAAAGCACTTCATGATGACAGAAGTGAGTGCTACGGGGTGATAGTCATTTAGCTCAGTTACCTTAGCTTTCTCTAATTGTTTCACGGTAAAAGTCTACAACTGTTGTATTCAGCACGTGACAAATACAATTTAATTTGATTTGACAACGCAATATGTATACTGAACAAAAATATAAAACGCAACATGTAAAGCATTGGTCCCATGTTTCATGAGATGAAATTTTAAAAATCCATACGCACAAAAAGCTTATTTCTCTCAAATGTTGTGCACAAATTTGTTTACATCCCTGTTACTGAGCATTTCTCATTTGCCAAGATAATCCATCCACCTGACAGAAGTGGCATATCAAAAAAGCTGATTAAACAGCTTTCATTACACAGGTGCACCTTGTGCTGGGGACAATAAAAGGCCACTAAAATGTGACGCTTTGACACAACAATGCCACAGAGCTGTTGCCAGAGAATTTTATGTTCTGAAAAAAAAGCTGAAAATGTCCCAGTTCTTCCATGGGCTGCATACTCACCATACGTCATCCAATGATGCTCTGGATTGACGTATACGACAGCGTATTCCAGTTCCCGCCAATATCCAGCAACTTCTCACAGTCATTGAAGAGGAGTGGGACAACATTCCACAGGCCACAGTCAACAGCCTGATCAACTCTATGTGAAAGAAATGTGTCATGCTGCATGAGGCAAATGGTGGTCACACCAGATACTGACTGGTTTTCTGATCCACACCACTTACTTTTTTTTTAAGGTACAGTATCTGTGACCAACAGATGCATATCTGTATTCCCAATCATGTGAAATCCATAGATTAGGACCTAATTTATTTATTTAAATTCAATGATTTCCTTATAGGAACTGTAACTCAGTAAAATCTTTGAAATTGTTGCATGTTGCATTTATATTTTTATTCAGTATACATATGCATGTGAATGGTGTGTCTAGACAACATTGCCAGTACAGTGCTTTCAGAAAGTATTTACATCCCTTGAATTTTTTGATATTTTGTTGCGTTGCATGCTGAAGTTAAAATGAATTAAATTTACAAATTTGTGTCACTGGCATAGACACCCCATAATGTCCAAATTTTAATTGTGTTTACCCCATAATTACCCCATAATGTCAAAGTGGAATTGTGTTTTTAGAAATGTTTTGAAATGTTTTAAAAATGAAAATCTGAAATGTCTTGAGTCAATACGTATTCAACCCCTTTGTTATGACAGGCCTAAATAAGTTCAGGTGTAATAATGTGCTCAACAAGTTGCATGGACTCACTGTGTGCAATAATAGTGTTTAACATGATTTTTGAGCGACTACCTCATCTCTGTAGCCCACACATACAGATAATTGTATAGTCCCTCAGTTGAGCAGTGAATTTCAAACACAGGTTCAACCACAAAGACCAGGGAGGTTTTCCAATGCCTCGCAAAGAAGGGCACCTATCGGCAGATGGGTAAAAAAAATACAGACATTGAATATCCCTTTGACCATGGTGAAGTTAATTAATTACACTTTGGATGGTGTATCAATATATCCAGTCATTACAACGATGCAGGTGTCTTTTCTAACTCAGTTGCCAGAGAGGAAGGAACCCCACCCCCCCCCAAAAAAACTTGGGGAGGGTAGAATTATTTGGGGGTATGATATTTGTCACTCGTCATTATTCACGATTCATTCAGGATGATCCGTAATCATGGTAGCATCCATATTAATGTAGAAGTGTTTCGAAACCTTCTATTCTTATTTACAGTAAAAGTGACTCCAAAAAGTGAATGCTACAGGGCAATAGTCATTTAGTTCAGTTACCTTCGCTTTCTTGGGTACAGGTGCAACGGTGGACATTTTGATGCAAGTGGGGACAACAGACTGGGATAGGGAGAGATTGATTATAAGTAAACACTCCAGCCAGCTGGTCTGCACATGCTCAGAGGATGCCGCTTGGTATGCCATCTGGGCCAGCAGCCGTACAAGGATTAACAAGCTTGAATATCTTACTTACGTTGACCACAGAGATCGGGAGCCCTCGTGAGGGAGTCCTCGTGAGCGGCAGGAGCCCACGTCGGCAGCTCGGTGTTGTTTTGTTCAAAGCGGGTGAAGGTGTTTAGCTTGCTTTCCCTTTATAATCCATGATTGTCTGGATTCCCTCCCACATGCGTCTCGTGTCTGAGCCATTGAATTGAGAATCCACTTTGTCCCTGTACTGTCATTTTGCCTCTTTGATTGCCTTACGGAGGTCATAGCTGGGTTGTTTGTACAGAACCATATTCCCAGTCACCTGGCCGTAGTTAAATGCAGTGGTTCATGTTCAAATTACCCACGGTTTTTGGTTTGGATAAGTTCTAATCGTCACAGTAGGAAAAACATCCACTATGCACTTCCTGATGAACCCAGTCACCGAGTCAGTGTGTACATCGATACAATTCTCAATGGTGACCCGGAGCATTTTCCAGTCTAGATTCCGATTGGTCAGACCAATGTTGAACAGTCCTTACTACGGTTGCTTCCTGCTAAAACGTTTCTCCCTATAGGCGGGGAGGAGCAGAACGAAGGGAGAGTAACAATGGTAAAGCGGGTTCTCTCCGAGTGTAGTACAGGAGATGTGTTGATAGAATTTCTGGAATGTTTCCTTTATCAAAGTCCCCAGCTACAATAAAATCGGCCTCAGGATATGCGGTTTCCAGTTTGCACAAAGTCCAGTGTAGTTCCTTGAGAGCCGTCGCGGTGTCGGCTTGGGGGGGAATATACATAGCAGGGACAATGACCAAAGAAAATGATCATACCCCTCCATCTCTGTTTTTCCCAGGGAGTTCTTTCTTCCTGTCCCCGCAATGAACTTAGTTTTACTGGGAAACTTGATGTAAAGAAGTTACATTTTATATCATTATGTCTAAATACCATATAAAATGCACTATATGACCAAAAGTATTTGGACACCTGCTCGTCGAACATCTCATTCCATGGGCATTAATATGGAGTTGGTCCCCCTTTTCTGTTATAACAGCCTCCACTCTTTTGGGAAGGCTTTCCACTGGAACATTGCTGCGGGGACTTGCTTCCATTCAGTCACAAGTGCATTAGTGAGGTCGGGCGATTAGGCCTGGCTTGCAGTCGGCATTCCAATTCATCCCAAAGGTGTTCGATGGTGTTGTATGGACCTCACTTTGTGCACGGGGGCATTGTCATGCTGAAAAAGGAAAGGGCTTTTCCTCAAACTGTTGCCACAAAGTTGGAAGCACAGAATCGTCTAGAATGTCATTGTATGCTGTAGCGTTAAGATTTCCCGTCACTAGAATTAAGGGGCCTAGCCCGAACCATGAAAAACAGCCCCAGACCATTATTTCTCCTCCACCTAACTTTACAGTTTACACTATGCATTGGGGCAGTTAGCGTTCCCCTGGCATCCGCCAAACCCAGATTAATTTGTCAGACTGCCAGATGGTTAAGTGTGATTCATCACTCCAGAAAACGCATTTCCACTGCTCCAGAGTCCAATGGTGGCAAGCTTTACACCACTCCAGCCAATGCTTGGCATTACTCATGGTGATCTTAGGCTTGTGTGCAGCTGCTCGACCATAGAAACCCATTCCACGAAGCTCCTGATGAACAGGTATTGTGCTGACGTTGCTTCTAGAGGCAGTTTGGAACTCTATAGTGAGTGTTGGAACCAAGGACAGGTGATTTTTATACGCTACAGCACTCGGCGGTCTTGTTTTGTGAGCTTGTGTGGCATACCACCTCTTGGCTGATCAGTTGTTGCTTCTAGACGTTTCCACTTCACAATAACAGAACTTGCAGTTGACCGGGGCAGCTCTAGCAGGGCAGAAATGTTGACTGACTTGTTGGAAAAGTGGCATCCTGTGACGGTGGGCTTTCTATTGCCAATGTTTGTATGGAGATTGCATGGCTGGGTACACGACTTCAAACATGTGTCAGCAACGGGTGTGGCTGAAATAGCCTAATCCACTAATTTGAAGGGGTGTCCACATAGTTTTGCATATATAGTGTAGTTCTTACAGTTCTTACCAAGCTCACCTTGGAACTATGGAATTCTGGCCATGTTTCTTATGTCTTCTGATAATAAATGGACAAAAGTTCCAACAAAAGATAGCTTACCTTTGGAGGGACAGACTATAAGGTCACAGCTAACGCTTACACTGACTAGCCAAAACCTAACCTTAACCTAATTTTAATACATTCTTAAATTAAATAGGTTTGGGCATCAGGCGTGTCCTTATAGCCTTTTCTACGTTTGGAAAGCAGTTTGTTTGGCATTCGTTTATGAACATTTGCAATCCCATCTGTACTAGTGGCAATATCAGAACTTTTGACTAGGTAGCCACTCACTAGGCCAGTCGTTCCCAACCTTTTTCGGTTACCTTACCTCCAACTGAATTTTGCTCTGACCAGAGTACCCTTAAAAGTATTCCCTCATATGTATTTTACCATGTAAGCATATAGACTCATGAGTCTTCTCATGTTCCCCCGGTTGGAAACCACTGCACTCGGCCTATAATCAGAAACGTAGCACCATTCTCTTAAATCAATGCTTTCCGGGAAAGTGAAACTTTCAGGCAAGCGATAACCAGCACAGTGCTGAAATGAAACTTATAAGACAGAGTGACCACGCCTCTTCCGTGCGTGAGAATATCATAGGGGGAGCATTGACTACGTGCTTTCTGACATGCATGTTTTCAAATCCGCCCTCTCAACCCAACCCCAGAATTCTCCTTCTCTGGGCGGTCAGTTTCAGGGACGGTTTAATTTCACTACTAGAAAGACGTAACACAGGAACAACAGAGGAATAACAAAGTACGGTTGTGTAGCTGCTATCTCCGCCCTAGTCAGCTTTCGATTTTGATAAATAGCGACGAAGTAGAGCACAGTCGCATTCATCTCGTTCAATCACAACCATGGCAGCCCAGGATTTTAATATTTTGCTGGCGACAGATTCATACAAGGTGAGTGTCATGATCGCCCCTAACTAGTAGTTACTTACTTTAAGCAGTAGTATTATCATGTTACCAATACGATACGTGTCGCAAGCTGAAGCTGGCAACATTTTAGCATTTGCATCAGTTATATTTTTCCGTCCCAGAAATGGTTGACGAAATGTTGTGGAAGTGCGCCTGACTAAGCTTCTGTCACAATGTAGCTGACATTCACTCGAGGGGACCTTATTTCAAGAACTAGTATTAAGAAACTAACGTTACATTATATACAGAAAATGCCACGAACCTAGCACATAAAACAAAACCGAAATAATGCAAAGTAACTAGCAAAATTATTCAGACCATGTGTGCCACCCTCAATCGTTATTTCTAATTTAAACAACTCTCATACTGAGTAGCCTAGCAATTTGACGCCTGACAAATACATTACCAATAGAGGTCAAAACGTAGCCTGGCTAGCTAGCTACCTATGTGGAATCAACAACAATAGCTAATGCTAAATAAAGGTTAAATGCTAACTAGTTTATATGGTGTTTTGCTAGCCCTAGCTTAATACTAGCCCCATTTGCTAAAAGCTAGTTTGGTACTAATTGTCCACAGATTATATATATTTTTGGGCATACTTACATGTATACAACTTTTTCTCAAGCCTAGCTAGGTAACGTTAACTACCTCTGAGTGCACACGGCCAAACTTTATCGGAGGGCAATAGCCCGGCTCACTAAATGTCACTACCAAATGGCAAGGGTCCGCGTGATGACCTCAAGTTTGTAGCGACCCCCCAACTAATCAGTCAGTAAAAGTGTCAGTCTTAATCCTTTAGACCAGTGTTTCCCTGTCCTCGAGTATCCCCAACAGTACATATTTTTGTTGTTGCACCTGACAAGAACACCAGATTATACTTGCCAACTAATAATCAAGCCCTTGACAAGTAAGCATTGCACTGTAAGGTCTACACCTGTTGTATTCTGCGGCATGTGACGAATAACATTTGATTAGAAGTTGAATCCGATGTTTCTGTCCAGGGCTACAACAAAAATGTGTGCTGTTGAGGGGGTACTTAAGGACTGGATTTGGGAAACACTGTTATAGACCATTGATTTCAATCTCTAGCCTAAGGATCAGTCACAGTTTTGCCACTAGATAAGCCTATTATCTTATTGATTTGATACTGATCAGAACACAGTGTTGTAATTTCTACCAAATGTAGATATGTTGTCAAATGAATGGAGGAAGACAATTCAGAATCCGCAAGCATCACCCACTTCAGTGTTGTTGGCAGTGTCATTGACAGAAATGCCTGTCTTTACAAGTTCCCTTGGTAGTGCCAATAGGCATAATAACTGTAGCATACTGAATGAGCAGTGTTTGAACCTGAAGTAGGTTCCGGTACTGTATTATATTTAGGTGCAGGAGTTCCATAATACTTTGAACTAATATTTTATAAAAGGAACAGGAGCTCAAGCAGTTGAAAATTTGAGGTTCCGGTACTCTGCTACGGTGAGCTCTTGCCAAAGTCCAGCACTGTGCATGGCACCCTTTTTTCTCCAGTTACATCCCAGTTGTCTCCAGGGCCTGGTTTGCTTCGCACATTGCCTAGTCATGGCATGTATACCTACATTATGTAATTCGTAGGCTCATGATAGAAATTATCCCTCTTACATAAGTGGAGTTCCACAGTTGGGTGGATGGTGATGCCAGTCAGACAAAGTCACAAGGTATGCATATGAATGGTATGTGCTTTGTGTTCCTCTGAAACCCTTATTAGGTTTGTTATGTATACCTATCTGGCATATTGCCATGTGATATCCTTCAGTACAGCACCTGGAAAGGTAGTCAGTAGTCACACATTTATATTTATTGATTAAATGTGGTCAAGGGGACGATCTTACTGTATGTAGGCATAGCCCTTGTATAATCCCTTCTGAGAATCCTGTATCTGTGCATCATGAGTCTGTCAAGGTGAATATGATACGCTAATTATCCTTTATGGATATCCCCCAAATCTGAACAATGGTTACAGATACAACAACCTTCCATAACAGCATGGCCATAAAATCCTGGTTAGCCATCCTCTTTCTGTCCTCTCCCATCAATAGCTCTCTCTGTTGTTGCATAATCATGTTTATGCTATAGCTTACTTTTGGTAGACTTTGTGGTCCTCCTTTTGTATGAAGATTGAGGCCCCAGATTGACTTATGTTTTCACTGTGAAAACTAACATCACCTGTTAACCTTTCCAAAACACCATCTCACCCATTATGGGAAGATGAAGGCAACAGCGCAAAATATGGGCATCTCAAGTTTTTTTTCTCTATTTGTCCCTGGTTGTGATGACTCCCATTCCTTCAGACCTGACACTCCCAGAGTTCCAGTCATGTGACACGTAATAACATCTGATGCACTGGCACTCACTACAGCATCAGCTGGAATGTTTGCAAAACATCTGATTTGTTATTGCTAAGATCATGAGCCAAAACCTTATGACTTCAAGATCAGCATCAAGGGGAAAGGAGATTCTGAGAGGTAGGGAGAGTGAGAAGTAGAGGGAGAGAAAGTGTGGGAAAGGGCAGCTTGGAAAAAGATGGTGCTGATATCGCTCACACCTGCCTGTTTGCGCAAATTGTACATTTCCAAGTGAAGGGTAGTTGCTCTCAATTATTGAATTTGTGACCCTGGGCTCACAAAGGCCGACCTGTGTTTTGAACTGGAATGAGGAGAGCACCCCCACCCACTGGAGCTCATGTTTGGCAGTGAGAGACGTGGTACTGTACAAAGCATCACGTTGCACACTAAGCTCTTCACTTAGCCTAACTTAAGGGCTTTTTTGCATTGGCTCCACTTTCCCTCTTGGCACATTCAGGGGCGAATCCTTTGAAAACAAAACTCAGAAATAATGCTGTTTTTATGTGCACTAATGAGCACTAATCAGTTGGAATGATGTAAACGATACAAAACAGGTTATTCTCTAAATGTATAAGAGAAGTGCTTAGAACATCTTCCAGTGTATTAAGGTTCATTCTTAAGCTCTGAAACAAACAGCTTTGACATTAGTCACTGTTTGATCTTATTTTGCAGGACTACGCTCTCGTAGGAACATGAAATGTACCTTTCTCATCAGGGGCCTACACCTCATCTCTTCACTGACCTGGCTTATTATGTCGTTAATAACACGACCTCTAGATTCCAGTTAGTTTGTCTTTTCCCTTGACTCCCTTATGTTTCCTTTGTTGTAGCCTATTTTAACTGAAATTCTCCTCTTCCACAGATCACACACTACAAGCAGTACCCTCCCAATGTCAGCAAGGTCTACTCCTACTTTGAGTGCCGCCGCAAAAAGGGGGGCGCCCAGTTCAATGAGATTGTGTTTTTTGGCCTTCAGTACCTCCTGAAGAAGTATCTTTCAGGTATGCCCATTTTTTCTGTACGAGAGATTGACCGATTATGATTTTTCAACGCCAATACCGATTATTGGAGGACCCAAAAAAAGCAGATTTATTATTATATTTTTTTTTATATAAAGATATTTGTAGTAATGACAATTACAACAATGCTGAATGAACAATGAACACTTTTATTTTTACTTTAATATAATGCATCAATAAAATCAATTTAGTCTCAAATAAATAATGAAACATGTTCAATTTGGTTTAAATAATGTAAAAACAAAGTGTTGGAGAAGAAAGTAAAAGTGCAATATGTGTTTAACGTTTAAGTTCCATGCTCAGAACATATGAAATCTGGTGGTTCCTTTTAACATGAGTCTTCAATATTCCCAGTTAAGAAGTTTTAGGTTGTAGTTATTATAGGACTATTTCTCTCTCTACCATTTGTATTTCATATACCTTTGAATATTGGATGTTCTAATAGCTACTTTAATATTGCCAGCCTAATCTCGGGAGTTGATAGGCTTGAAGTCATAAACAGCGCAATGCTTGAAGCATCGAAGAGCTGCTGGCAAATGCAGGAAAGTGCAGTTTGAATGAATGCTTTCCAGCCTGCTGCTGCCTACCACCGCTCAGTCAGACTGCTCTATCAAATCATAGACTTAATTATAATATAATAACACACAGAAATACGAGCCGTAGGTCATTAATATGGTAAAATCTGCAAACTATAATCTCGAAAACAAAACGTTTATTCTTTCAGTGAAATACGGAAGGAACCGTTCTGTATTTTATCTAACGGATGGCATCCATAAGTCCTAATATTCCTGTTAAATTGCACAACCTTCAATGTTATGTCATAATTATGTAAAATTCTGGCAAATTAGTTTGCAACGAGCCAGGCGGCCCAAACTGTTGCATATACCCTGACTCTGTGTGCAATGAACGCAAGAGAAGTGACACAATTTCCCTAGGTAATATTGCCTGCTAACATGAATTTCTTTTAACTAAGTATGCAGGTTTAAAATAATTTACCTCTGTGTATTGGTTTTAAGAAAGGCATTGATGTTTATGGTTAGGTTCATTCGTGCAACGATTGTGCTTTTTTTCGACAATACGCTTTTGTTAAATCATCCCCCATTTGGCGAAGTTGTCTTTGTTAGGTAGAAATGGTCTTCACACAGTTTGCAACGAGCCAGGCGGCCCAAACTGCCACATATACCCTAACCCTGTTGCACAGAACGCAAAAGAAGTGACACAATTTCCCTAGTTTAAAGAAATTCATGTTAGCAGTCAATATTAACTAAATATGCAGGTTAAAAAATATATACTTGTGTATTGATTTTAAGAAAGGCGTTGATGTTTATGGTTAGGTACACATTGGTGCAACGACAGTGCTTTTTTCGCGAATGTGCTTGTTAAATCTTCACCCGTTTGGCGAAGTAGGCTGTGAATCAATGATAAATAAACAGGCACCGCATCGATTATATGCAACGCAGGACAAGCTAGATAAACTAGTAATATCATCAACCATGTGTATTTAACTAGTGATTATGTTAAGATTGATTGATTGTTTTTTTATAAGATACGTTTAATGCTAGCTAGCACCTTACCGTTGCTCCTTGCTGCACTCGCATAACAGGTAATCAGCTTGCCACGCAGTCTCCTCATGGAGTGCAATGTAATCGGCCATAATTGGTGTCCAAAAATGCCGATTACCGATTGTTATGAAAACTTGAAATCGGCCCTGATTAATCGGTCGACCTTTAATCTGTACTATAGACTTGTAAGGAAATTCCACTTGCTTCTTTCATCTCCATTCTTTTAGGGTTCCATTCTTGAGTTTCTTCTTTCTCATTGTAGTCTGTTCTAGGCTAGTCAGTGTTCAGAGGTCACCTCAGCCCAGACTGTGTGATGTGACTCCGTGGTACGTCACACAGTCATATGTTCTATTTACCACCAGTATTGTCCTTTGTCACATGATGTGCATGTATGACCCACTAAGTCACTTGGTGAAGGTTATGGAAAAACTTCCAAAACAAACCACAGATTACAGAAGATTTCATACACACAACCCCAATGGAACATTTGCAAATTCAATCAAATGGCCACATCCATGCAACTATGACAGCCTAGATAAAGTATGTTTAAAAATAAATAAAAAGGACCAACTTCAACTCATCTAATTTTAGGGTCTTCAGACATGGCAGTCAGCAGTGTTTGTATCTGGTCCCATATGCAGTCATGTGTGGAATGTGTGAACAGTGACCCATCACCCCTGAGAGGACCACTGAGGTTTTTTTCCCTGACTGCTGAGGTCCTCCTCCAGGCTAGGGTTTCACTCCTCTATCCAATCAGAGAGTCTCTTCCAGCCATACTAATCAACCATGCTCCACCACTGACTGTGTCTCTCTGTGGCACACCCACTGACACTCAATTTTGACTGAATGAAAGGGAATTGCAGTAAGTGGGGGTGGGACAGATCTATTTTTACACTGATAGCTCAAATGTTGCTTGACAAAATGTGGGCTAGTGAGTTTTTGGTTTGTTTGTTTCTGTCTGTGTTCATTTAGATTCATGAATTACTTTTTTCCATTGTCTCCCCTAATCAGGACAAGTCATCACTGAGGAGAAGATTCAGGAAGCCAAAGTATTTTACCAGATGCACTTTAGACAGACTGTGTTTGATGAGGAAGGCTGGAGGAAAGTGCTGGAGGTAAGTGGGATGTCTCAATCAGAGACACACTCTTATTTTAGCTTTTCAATGAAGACTATTTTACTGATGCAGTCTCAACTGTTAGGCTACTCCCTGTAAGATGTTCATATGAACACCAATTTGTAAGTCGCTCTGGATAAGAGCGTCTGCTAAATGACTTAAATGTAAATGTAAATGAACACACACACGCACACCGAGGTTGATTGTAGATTTTGATGCTGTTCCATCAGAAGTATGATGGCCGTCTCCCAATTCGAATCAAAGCGGTTCCTGAGGGGAAGATCATTCCCAGAGGGAACGTCCTCTTCACAGTGGAAAACACAGACCCAGATTTCTTCTGGCTCACCAACTATATTGAGGTAATTCTCTTCATATCCCCCTTAGTATCCCTTTCATTGTCCTTTTGTTGTACTTCCTTTCTCTAATACAGCATATGTTTCTTAAACCCTGTGAGTGTACACACACACACACACACACACACACACACACACACACACACACACACACACACACACACACACAACTCACCAGGTGGATTGTATCAGATACTGGTCAGACAGAACAGAGCTGTGACCATGTTGGGCAGTAGTCCAGGGTTTGTCCCTGCTCTCAACAGACAGGCAGATGATCCAATCTTTATTGCACTCCACACTGCCCTCTCCCACCTGGACAAGAGGAACACTTACGTGAGAATGCTGTCCATTGACTATAGCTCAGCGTTCAACACCATGGTGCCCTCCACTAAGCTCAAGACCCTGGGACTGAACACCTACTTCTGCAACTGGATCCTGGAATTCCTGACGGGCCGCTGATAGTGGACTACAGGAAACAAAGGGCAAAGCACACACCCATCCACATCAACGTGGCTGTAGTGGAGTGGGTTGAGATCTTCAAGTTCCTATGTCCACATTATTAAGGAATTATCATGGTCTACACACCCCAACCCAGTCGTGAAGAAGGCAATACAATGCCTCTTCCCCCTCAGGAGGCTGGAAATATTAGGCAGGGGCCCGCCGATCATCAAAGTTCTACAGCTGCCCCATTGAGAGCATCTTGACTGTTTGCATCACCGCTTGGTATGGCAACTGCTTGGCATCCGACCGCAAGGCGCTACAGAGTGTAGTGCGTATGGCCCAGTAAATCATCGGGGCTGCACTCCCTGCTATCCAGGACCTCTATACCAGGCGGTGTCAAAGGAAGACCCTAAAAAATGGTCCAAGACTCCAGCCACCCAAGTTATAGACTGTTCTCTCTGCTACTGCATGGAAAGCGGTACCTATGCCCCAAGTCTGGAACCAACAGGACCCTAAACAGCTTTTACTTCCCAAGGCGTAAGACTGCTAAATAGTTAGTCCGGGTGGCTATTGGTTAACTATTTAACGATCTACATTGACCCTCTGCTGCTGCTACTGTTTATGATCTATCCTGTTCCCTAGTCACTTACAGTGCCTTCAGAAAGTATTCATACCACATGACTTGTTCCACATTTTGTTGTGTTACAGCCTGAATTCAAAATGGATTAAATGTATTTTTCTCTCTCACCCATCTACACACAATACCCCATAATCACAAAGTAAAAACATGTATTTTTGTAAATTTAGCTAATTTATTGAAAATTAAATATAGAATTATTGATTTTACGTAAGTATTCACACCCCTGAGTCAATACATTGTAGAAACACCTTTGGCAGCGATTACAGCTGTGAGTCTTTCTGGGTAAGTAAGAGCTTTCCACACCTAGATTATGCAACATTTGCCCATTTTTAAAAGAATTTTTAAAAAACGATATATTTTTATTCTACTTCTTCTTCTAGTTCTTGCAATAGAATTTCAAGTAGATTTAAGTCAAAACTGTAACTCGGTCACTCGGGACTGTTTTCTTGGTAAGCCACGCCAATGTAGATTTGGCCTTGTGTTTTAGGTTATAGTCCTGTTGAAAGATGAATTCATCTCCAAGGGTCTGGTGGAAAGCAGACTGAACCAGGGTTTCCTCTAGGATTTTGCCTGTGCTTAGCTCCATAATGTTTATTTTTTTATCCTGGAAAAACTCCCCAGTCCTTAATGATTACAAGCATACCCATAACATGATGCAGCCACGACTATGGTTGAAAATATGGAGATTGGTACTCCTTAATGTGTTGTATTGGATTTGCCCAAAACATAGCACCTTGTGTTCAGGACAAAAAACGAATGTCTTTGCCAGTTTTTTTTGTAGTATTACTTTAGTGCCTTGTTGCAAACAGGATGCATGTTTTGGAATATTTTTAAAAATTCTGCACAGTAGGGCTGGGCAGTATAGCGTATTTTACTATATACCGGTATTTATGCACGGACCAGTTTGGGGTTTTACTTTACCTTCTATAACGGTATTTGAATGTTTGGTTTGTTAAATGTGATACGCCGTGTGTAACGTAAATTTGTATAGTTTTCTCCGCTACTTGAGTCATCCCTCTCCTCTCTCTCCCCATGCCGCTTTCCACACAGACCAAGTCCCACCCCCTGTCACTCAAGGAGCGCATTTGTTGTTGCTTGACCACGAGACACTTTTGTTCAGTCTGCATGGTCAATGCAGCACATGCAACAATGTTGATGACAATTATGTTTCCACTTTGATCTTAATATAAATCCATAAGTGTTCTAGTTTTTCTTACATCTGCAAACAGCTAGTTTGTATTTTCTTAGCAAGTTAAGCTAAATCGTGTTAGCCACTAATGCTAATCGCTAGCTAACTAGCTAATACAAGTACTGAGTCAGAGCAAACGTAGCTAGCTAATACAGCCTGATAACAGTAAGGGTGGAGGCTTAAATCAGCATGTTTGTGCAACAGTATCTTCTAAATCAAAGAGGAATAGGCGAAGCATGAATATGTTGGCTATATGAATAAAGATTTAATGTATCCAAAGATTATAGGGTCCCCTAGGAACACTGAACATCACTTTTGTTCCTACCCTGTCACAATAACTCGTCCATGGCATTTTCATTTGTTGGCATGTCAAACAACACTGTATTCAAAGTGCCCACTATTATTTATATTCTAACTATAGAATTACAAACATTCTATTTCCGTGATTCCAAAATGCAGGAAATTATTTTAGGTTGAAGTTGAATTGAACACTATAAAACAATCCAAATGGAGAAAGACCCATTGAAATAATTTAGAATATATGTGTTGCCACCCTAGAGTCACGCACAACTCATTAAGCAAATGTATAACTTTTTATTAAGAGAATGGATCAACAATATTGTACAGGCTTCGTTTTCACTCTGTCACTTAGGTTAGTATTGTGGAGTAACTACAATATTGTTGATCCATTCTCAGTTTTCTCCTATCACAGCCATTTAACTCTAACTGTTTTAAAGTCGCCATTGGCCTCATGGTGAAGTCCCTGAGCGGTTTCTTTCCTCTCCGGCAACTGAGTTCGGAAGGACACCTGTATCTTTGTAGTGACTGGGTGTATTGATACACTATCCAAAGTGTAATCAATAACTTCACCATGCTCAAAGGAAATTCAATGTCTGCTGTTTATTTTATTTTTGCCCATCTACGTTGCTACGTTTGCTCTGGTGCCCTTTGCGGGGCATTGGAAAACCTCCATGGTATTTGTTTGAATGTGTGTTTAAAATTCACTGCTCGACTGAGGGATCTTACAATTATCTGTATGTGTGGGGAACAGAGATGACATACTCATTAAAAAATGTTAAACACTTATTGCACACGGAGTGAGTCTGTGACTTCTTAAGCACATTTTTACTCTTGAACTTATTTAGATTTGCCATAACAAAGTAGGTGAATACTTATTAACTCATGACATTTCAGCTTTTCATTATGAATTCATATGTAAAAATGTCTTAAAGCATAATTCCACTTTGACATTATGGGGGCATTTTGTGTAGGCCAGTGACAAAAAAAATCAAAATTCAATCGATTTTAAATTCAATCTGTAACACAACCAAATTAAAGTCAAGGGGTGTGAATACTTTCTGAAGGCACTGTACGTTACATTACATTACTGTAGCATACATTTATTCCCCCCTTCCTTTTTTTTACATTTTGTTACGTTACAACCTTATTCTAAAATTTCTAAAATATTTTTTCCCCCTCATCAATCTACACACAATACCTCATTATGACAGTGAAAACAGGTTTTTAGAAATGTTTGCAAATTTATTACAAATAAAAAAACAAATACCTTATTTACATAAGTGTTCCGACACTTTTCTATGAGACTCGAAATTGAGCTCCGGTGCATCCTGTTTCCATTGATCATACTTGATGTTTCTACAACTTTTATTGGAGTCCACCTGTGGTAAATTCAATTGATTGGACATGATTTGGAAAGGCACACACCTGTCTATATAAGGTCCCACAGTTGACAGTGCATGTCAGAGCAAAAACCAAGCCATGAGGTCAAAGGAATTGTCCATAGAGCTCCGAGACAGGATTGTGTCGAGGCAAGGATCTGGGGAAGAGTTGAATGTCCACAAGAACACAGTGGCCTCCATCATTCTTAAATGGAAGAAGTTTGGAACCCCCAGACTCTTCCTAGAGCTGGCCTCCCAGCCATACTGAGCAATCGGGAGAGAAGAGCCTTGGTCGGGGAGGTGACCAAGAACCCGATGGTCACTCTGACAGAGTTCCTATGTAGAGATGGGAGAACCTTCCAGAAGGACAACCATCTCTGCAGCACTCCGCAAATCAGGCCTTTATGGTAGAGTGGCCAGACAGAAGCTTCTCCTCAGTAAAAGGCACATGACAGCTCGCTTGGAGTTTGCCAAAAGGCACCTAAAGACTCTTAGACCTTGAGAAACAAGATTGTCTGTTCTGAGGAAACCAAGTTTGAACTCTTTGGCCTAAATGCCAAACGTCACATCTGGAGAACCTGGCACCATCCCTACGGTGGAGCATGGTGGTGGCAGCGGACAGTCTGAGCACTGATGGAGGGATTGTGCGTTCCTGTTGTAACTCGGGCAATTGTTGTTGCCATCCTGTACCTGTCCCGCAGGTGTGATGTTCGGATGTACCGATCCTGTGCAGGTGTTGTTACACGTGGTCTGCCACTGCGAGAACGATCAGCTGTCCGTCCTGTCTCCTTGTAGTGCTGTCTTAGGCGTCTCACAGTACGGACACTGCAATTTATTTCCCTGGCCACATCTGCAGTCCTCATGCCTCCTTGCAGCATGCCTAAGGCACGTTCACGCAGATGAGCAGGGACCCTGGGCATCTTTCTTTTGGTGTTTTTCAGAGTCAGTAGAAAGACCTCTTTAGTGTCCTAAGTTTTCATAACCGTGACCTTAGTTGCCTACCGTCTGTAAGCTGTTAGTGTCTTAACGACTGTTCCACAGGTGCATGTTCATTAATTGTTTATGGTTCATTGAACGAACAAGCATGGGAAACAGTGTTTAAACCCTTTACAATGAAGATCTGAAGTTATTTGAATTTTTACGAATTATCTTTGAAAGACAGGGTCCTGAAAAAGGGACGTTTCTTTTTTTGCTCCGTTTATTACATTTTACATTTACATTTAAGTCATTTAGCAGACGCTCTTATCCAGAGCGACTTACAAATTGGTGCATTCACCTTATGATATCCAGTGGAACAACCACTTTACAATAGTGCATCTAACTCTTTTAAGGGGGGGGGGGGGGTTAGAAGGATTACTTTATCCTATCCTAGGTATTCCTTAAAGAGGTGGGGTTTCAGGTGTCTCCGGAAGGTGGTGATTGACTCCGCTGACCTGGCGTCTAGCGTTTATATATCAGGTGTGTGGTAGGAAGGCCTGGAGAATCGTTCAAGACTCCAACCACCCAAGCCATAGACTATTCTCTCTGCTTCCGCACGACAAGCAGTACCGGTGCATCAAGTCTGGCACCAACAGGCACTTGAACAGCTTCTATCACCCAAGCAATATGACTGATTAAATAGCTACATGGACTATCTGAGTTAACCTTGTATCCTCATTGATTGTTTTGGTCTATTCACACTCATACGACCCTACACACATTCTCACTCATTCATCTAATCACTCACACATACTGTAACATGCACATTTATACTGACTACACTCACACATACCCACTCACATACAAGCTGCTGCTACACTGTTTATTGTATATTCTGATGCCTAGTCACCTTACCCCTATACATTTCTACCTCCATCACTCCAGTATCCCTGCATATATGGTATTGAAACTGACCCTGTATATAGTATGCTTAAAGTTACTTACTTTTTGTGTTCTTCTTATTTCTCGTGTTTTTGTTTTCTTCTAGTATTACATTATTGATTATTGCATTGTTGGGTTTTGAGTTTTGAGTTTGCAAGAAAGGCATTCCACTGTACTTGTGCATTTGACATTAAATCTTAACTTTTTATTCTTTGTTATTTTTCTATTTCAATTTTTTTCTCTCTGTTTTGTTGGGGACACCGTAATGGAGTCAAAGAAACCATTGCAATTCGCCTAATCAGGTCAATGAGGATGATTCCACCCAGTCACTCTGGCCTTTTTTCTGTTCAGGGGATAGCTTAGCCTGCCGGCACTGAGCCCAGCAGCTTTTGCTATCCAGCCCCCACCCATTTCTACTTCCCTTGCAGCACCAATGGCACAGCCACGTCCCATTGTAAAGGTTTTAGAAGTCGTCTCTGAACAAAATCAACTTCTTCTCAAATCAAATAGTGTTTTAACGATCTCTGTCTGTGTTTCTCTTTTTCTCTCACAGACCATGCTGGTCCAGATGTGGTATCCCATCAGTGTGGCGACTATCTCCCGGGAGTTTAAGAAGATCCTGGCCAAGCACCTGAAAGCCACGTCAGGCAGTCTGGAGGGCCTGGACTTCAAACTGCATGATTTTGGCTACAGAGGGGTCTCCTCACAGGAGGTAAGACCCATGGCAAGCCCAGCCAGAAGAGGACTGGTCACAACTCTGAGCCTGGTTTCTTTCTAGGTTCCTGCCTTCTTGGGAGTTTTGGGCTGGGTATCTGTAAAGCACTTTGACAATTTCTGATGTAAGACAAAAAAGGCTTTATAAAATAGATTTGATGAAGAGTAACAGTCTAGCATAAGATATGCATATACAATGAAAAAATATATATAAATGCAACAATTTCAAAAATGTTACTGAGTTACAGTTCATATAAGGAAATCATTAATTAGGCCCTAATCTATGGATTTCACATGACTGGGAATACAGATATGCATCTGTTGGTCACAGATACCTTTAAAAAAAGGTAGGAACGTGGATCAGAAAAGCAGTCAGTATCTGGGGTGACCACCATTTGGCTCATGCAGCGCGACACATCTCCTTTTCTTAGTTGATTGTGGCCTGTGGAATGTTGTCCCACTCCTCTTCAATAGCTGGTGCTAAGTTGTTGGATATTGGCGGGAACTGTAACACGCAGTTGTACAGGTCGATCCAGAACATCCCAAACGTGCTCAATGGGTGACATGTCTGGTGAGTGGAAGAACTGGGACATTTTCAGCTTACAGTAATTGTGTACAGATCCTTGCGACATGGCCGTGCATTATCATGCTGAAACTTGAGGTGATGGCGGCAGATGATTCACATGACAATGGGCCTCAGAATCTCGTCATGGTATCTCTGTGCATTCAAATTGCCATCCCTAAAACGTAATTGTGTTCATTGTTTTGTAGTTTATGCCTGCCCGTACATGTGGTCTGCGGTTGTGAGGGCGGTTGGACATACTGCAAAATACTCTAAAACGATGTTAGAGACGGCTTACGGTAGAGAAATTAACATTAAATTCTCTGGCACTGCAGTCAGCATGTCAATTGCACGCTCCCTTAACTTGAGACATTTGCGGCATTGTATTGTCAGACAACTGTACATTTTAGTGGCCTTTTATTGTCCTCTGCACAAGGTGCACCTGTGTAATGATCATGCTGTTTAATCAGCTTCTTGATATGCCAAACCTGTCAGGTGGATGGATTATATTGGCAAAGGAGAAATGCATATGGGAAATTTCTGGGATCTTTTTTTTCAGCTCATGAAACATGGGACCAACACTTTACATGTTGCATTTTATATTTTTGTTCAGTGTAGTTGTTACCATTTACAAAATTTTAACCAGTTTCTGTTCATTCTGGTTATAGTCACAGTAATGTTCCAATGAGACCTAAAGGCTCTGTCTCTCCTTTGAATACTACTGAACATAGTCAGCAATAATCTGCTACAATAAATATCTTCATAGTGGGAGGGACATCTCAAACTATACTGAACAAAAATATAATCACAATGCAACAATTTCAATGATTTTACTGAGTTACAGTTCACATAAGGAAAATCAGTCCATGGAAATAAATAAATTAGGCCCTAATCGATGGATTTTGCATGACTGGGCAGGGGCGCAGCCATGGGTGGGCATAGGTGTTTATATTTTTGTTCAGTATAGTTTGAGATGTCCCTCCCACTATGAAGATATTTCTTGTAGCAGATTATTTCTGACTATGTTCCTTAGTATTCAAAGGAGAGACAGAGCCTTTAGGTATCATTGGAGCATTACTGTGACTATACCCAGAATGAACAGAAACTGGTCAAAATGCTGGGGTTTTGGAGCAGACTTTTTCTTTCAATTGCACACTTCTGTCTGTGACAATTTGAAACAACTAATGATTTTCCCTCCTTTATCCCTATCAGTCTGCGGCGTTAGGCGGGGCGGCCCACCTGGTGAATTTCTGCAGTACAGACACTGTAGCAGGGCTACTGATGGCCCAGCGATACTACGGCTGCCCCATGGCAGGCTTCTCTATGCCTGCAGCAGAGCATAGGTAAGACTCATGCTCATGCTCACAAACAAGGCAATCAAACAATTTAAGTGCCAGTATAGAGACAAAGTAGAGTCGCAATTCAACAGCTCAGACACAAGAGGTATGTGGCAGCGTCTACAGTCAATCACGGATTACAAAAAGAAAACCAGCCCCGTTGCGGACCAGGATGTCTTGCTCCCAGACAGACTAAATCACTTTTTTGCTGGCTTTGAGGACAATACAGTGCCACTGACACAGCCCGCTACCAAAACCTGCGGGCTCTCCTTCACTGCAGCCGAGGTGAGTAAAACATTTAAACGTGTTAACCCTCGCAAGGCTGCAGGCCCAGACGGCATTCCCAGCCGCGTCCTCAGAGCATGCGCAGACCAGCTGGCTGGTGTGTTTACGGACATATTCAATCAATCCTTATCCCAGTCTGCTGTTCCCACATGCTTCAAGAGGGCCACCATTGTTCCTGTTCCCAAGAAAGCTAAGGTAACTGAGCTAAACGACTACCGCCCCGTAGCACTCACTTCCGTCATCATGAAGTGCTTTGAGAGACTAGTCAAGGACCATATCACCTCCACCCTACCTGACACCCTAGACCCACTCCAATTTGCTTACCGACCCAATAGGTCCACAGATGACGCAATCGCAACCACACTGCACACTGCCCTAACCCATCTGGACAAGAGGAATACCTATGTGAGAATGCTGTTCATCAACTACAGCTCAGCATTTAACACCATAGTACCATCCAAACTCGTCATCATGCTCGAGACCCTGGGTCTCAACCCCGCCCTGTGCAACTGGGTACTGGACTTCCTGACGGGCCGCCCCCAGGTGGTGAGGGTAGGTAACAACATCTCCACCCCGCTGATCCTCAACACTGGGGCCCCACAAGGGTGCGTACTGAGCCCTCTCTTGTACTACCTGTTCACCCACGACTGCATGGCCATGCACGCCTCCAACTCAATCATCAAGTTTGCGGACGACACTACAGTGGTAGGCTTGATTACCAACAACGACGAGACGGCCTACAGGGAGGAGGTAAGGGCCCTCAGAGTGTGGTGTCAGGAAAATAACCTCGCACTCAACGTCAACAAAACAAAGGAGATGATTGTGGACTTCAGGAAACAGCAGAGGGAGCACCCCCCTATCCACATCGACGGGACAGTAGTGGAGAGGGTAGTAAGTTTTAAGTTCCTCGGTGTACACATCACGGACAAACTGAATTGGTCCACCCACACAGACAGCGTTGTGAAGAAGGCGCAGCAGCGCCTCTTCAACCTCAGGAGGCTGAAGAAATTCGGCTTGTCACCAAAAGCACTCACAAACTTCTACAGATGCACAATCGAGAGCATCCTGTTGGGCTGTATCACCGCCTGGTACGGCAACTGCTCCGCCCACAACCGTAAGGCTCTCCAGAGGGTAGTGAGGTCTGCACAACGCATCACCGGGGGCAAACTACCTGCCCTCCAGGACACCTACACCACCCGATGTCACAGGAAGGCCATAAAGATCATACAGGACAACAACCACCCGAGCCACTGCCTGTTCACCCCGCTATCATCCAGAAGGCGAGGTCAGTACAGGTGCATCAAAGCAGGGACCGAGAGACTGAAAAACAGCTTCTATCTCAAGGCCATCAGACTGTTAAACAGCCACCACTAACATTTAGTGGCTGCTGCCAACATACTGACTCAACTCCAGCCACTTTAATAATGGGAATTGATGGAAATTTATGTAAAAATTTATCACTAGCCACTTTAAACAATGCCACTTAATACACTGCTCAAAAAAATAATTGGGACACTAAAATAACACATTCTAGATCTGAATGAATGAAATATTCTTATTAAATACTTTTTTCTTTACATAGTTGAATGTGCTGACAACAAAATCACACAAAAATTATCAATGGAAATCAAATTTATCAACCCATGGAGGTCTGGATTTGGAGTCACACTCAAAATTAAAGTGGAAAACCACACTACAGGCTGATCCAACTTTGATGTAATGTCCTTAAAACAAGTCAAAATGAGGCTCAGTAGTGTGTGTGGCCTCCACGTGCCTGTATGACCTCCCTACAACGCCTGGGCATGCTCTTGATGAGGTGGTGGATGGTCTCCTGAGGGATCTCCTCCCAGACCTGGACTAAAGCATCCGCCAACTCCTGGACAGTCTGTGGTGCAACGTGGCGTTGGTGGATGGAGCAAGACATGATGTCCCAGATGTGCTCAATTGGATTCAGGTCTGGGGAACGGGCGGGCCAGTCCATAGCATCAATGCCTTCCTCTTGCAGGAACTGCTGACACACTCCAGCCACATGAGGTCTAGCATTGTCTTGCATTAGGAGGAACCCAGGGCCAACCGCACCAGCATATGGTCTCACAAGGGGTCTGAGGATCTCATCTCGGTACCTAATGGCAGTCAGGCTACCTCTGGCGAGCACATGGAGGGCTGTCCGGCCCCCGAAAGAAATGACACCTCACACCATGACTGACCCACCGCCAAACCGGTCATGCTGGAGGATGTTGCAGGCAGCAGAACGTTCTCCACGGCGTCTCCAGACTCTGTCACGTCTGTCACATGTGCTCATTGTGAACCTGCTTTCATCTGTGAAGAGCACAGGGCGCCAGTGGCGAATTTGCCAATCTTGGTGTTCTCTGGCAAATGCCAAACGTCCTGCACGGTGTTGGGCTGTAAGCACAACCCCCACCTGTGGACGTCGGGCCCTCATACCACCCTCATGGAGTCTGTTTCTGACCGTTTGAGCAGACACATGCACATTTGTGGCCTGCTGGAGGTCATTTTGCAGGGCTCTGGCAGTGCTCCTCCTGCTGCTGGGTTGTTGCCCTCCTACGGCCTCCTCCACGTCTCCTGATGTACTGGCCTGTCTCCTGGTAGCGCCTCCATGCTCTGGACACTACGCTGACAGACACAGCAAACCTTCTTGCCACAGCACGCATTGATGTGCCATTCTGGATGAGCTGCACTACCTGAGCCACTTGTGTGGGTTGTAGACTCCGTCTCATGCTACCACTAGAGTGAAAGCACCGCCAGCATTCAAAAGTGACCAAAACATCAGCCAGGAAGCATAGGAACTGAGAAGTGGTCTGTGGTCACCACCTGCAGAACCACTCCTTTATTGGGGGTGTCTTGCTAATTGCCTATAATTTCCACCTGTTGTCTATTCCATTTGCACAACAGCATGTGAAATTTATTGTCAATCAGTGTTGCTTCCTAAATGGACAGTTTGATTTCACAGAAGTGTGATTGACTTGGAGTTACATTGTGTTGTTTAAGTGTTCCCTTTTATTTTTTAGAGCAGTGTATAATGTTTACATACCCTACATTACTCATCGTATATGTATATACTGTACTCTATATCATCTACTGCATCTTGCCATCTTTATGTAATACATGTATCACTAGCCACTTTAATCTATGCCACTTTATGTTTACATACCCTACATTACTCATCTCATATGTGTATGTATATACTGTACTCTACCATCTACTGCATCTTGCCTATGCCGTTCTGTACCATCACTCATTCATATATCTTTATGTACATATTCTTTATCCCTTTACACTTGTGTGTATAAGGTAGTAGTTGTGGAATTGTTAGGTTAGATTACTCATTGGTTATTACTGCATTGTCGGAACTAGAAGCACAAGCATTTCGCTACACTCGCATTAACATCTGCTAACCATCTGTATGTGACAAATAACATTTGATTTGATTTGAAACACATACACACTCACGCTTTAACACACTCACTCATATATTCCCTTTCA
Organism: Salvelinus alpinus; assembly: GCF_045679555.1. Lineage (NCBI taxonomy): Eukaryota > Metazoa > Chordata > Actinopteri > Salmoniformes > Salmonidae > Salvelinus > Salvelinus alpinus. The sequence goes on along the minus strand of NC_092087.1, from coordinate 26,737,437 downwards.
CATGTAGCATCACACATTTTGCTTTGTGGTTTTTGACTTGAACAGCAAACATGCAGCCCTAGGTGTAGGGATAAGAGGTTTTCAGTCCAGCAAGTCTACTGAAAATCTGTTTCTTAAAACCAATTTCATCTTCTCCCTGTAGTACGATCATCTCGTGGGGGCGGAGCAGGGAGAAGGAGGCCTTTGAGAGCATGCTGGACCAGTTCCCGACAGGGCCGGTGTCAGTGGTCAGTGACAGCTACGACATCTTCAAGGCTTGTAGACACATCTGGGGGGACAAGCTGAAGGAGCGCGTGATAGAGCGGAGCGAAGACTCCTGCTTGATCATCCGGCCTGACTCAGGAGACCCCGCAGAGACCCTCATCGAGGTGGGGGAACACACACCTACCTTCCTTTTGGGATCCCTCATAGTCAAGTATGATCTCGCTCCAAGTGTTACAGGTCTGGGTTGTGGTGTGGGTCTGGCTGGCCATACACACACACACGGTACATACAGTTGAAGTCGGAAGTTTACGTACACCTTAGCCAAATACATTTAAACTCAGTTTTTCACAATTCCTGACATTTCATTCTAGTAAAAAGTCCCTGTCTTAGTTCAGTTAGGATCACCACTTTATTTTAAGAATGTGAAATGTCAAAATAATAGTAGAAAGAATGATTTATTTCAGCTTTTATTTCTTTCATCACATTCCCACTGGGTAAGAAGTTTACATGCACTCAATTAGTATTTGGTAGCATTGCCTTTAAATTGTTTAACTTGGGTCAAACATTTCAGGTAGCCTCCTACACGCTTCCCACAATAAGTTGGGTGAATTTTGGCCCATTCCTCCTGACAGAGCTGGTGTAACTGAGTCAGGTTTGTAGGCCTCCTTGCTTGCACACGCTTTTTCAGTTCTGCCCACACATTTTCTATGGGATTGAGGTCAGGGCTTTGTGGTGGCCACTCCAATACCTTGACTTTGTTGTCCTTAAGCCATTTTGCCACAACTTTGGAAGTATGCTTGGGGTCATTGTCCATTTGGAAGACCCATCTACTAGGATTCATCTTTTGCATTGTTCAACAAAGTGCCTGAAAGAAATAACATGACGTTTGTTCACTTGAAGTGATTTACCTGAGAAAGTGGAACATGGGTTCCAAGCTTTAACTTCATGACTGATGTCTTGATGTTGCTTCAATATATCCACATAATGTTCCTTCCTCATGAGGCCATCTATTTTGTGAAGTGCACCAGTCCCTCCTGCAGCAAAGCACCCCCACAACATGATGCTGCCACCCCCGTGCTTCACGGTTGAGATGGTGTTCTTCGGCTGCCAAGCATCCCCCTTTTTACTCCAAACATAATGATGGTCGTTATGGCCAAACAGTTCTATTTTTGTTTCATCAGATCAGAGGACATTTCTACAAAGAGTACGATCTCTGTCCCCATGTGCTGTTTCAAACCATAGTCTGGCTTTTTTATGGCGGTTTGGGGCAGTGGCTTCCTTGCTGAGCGGCCTTTCAGGTTATGTCTATATAGGACTCGTTTTACTGTGGATATAGATACTTTTGTTACCGTTTCCTCCAGCATCTTCACAAGGTCCTTTGTTGTTGTTCTGGGATTGATTTGCACTTTTCGCACCAAAGTACGTTCATCTCTAGGAGACAGAACGCGTCTTCTTCCTGAGCGTTATGACCGCTGCGTGGTCCTGTTGTGTTTATACTTGCGTACTATTGTTTGTACAGATGAACGTGGTACCTTCAGGCATTTGGAAATTGCTCCCAAGGATGAACCAGACTTGTGGAGGTCTACAAATCTTTTTCTGAGGTCTTGGCTGATTTCTTTTGATTTTCCCATGACGTCAAGCAAAGAGGCACTGATTTCGAAGGTAGGCTTTGAAATACATTTTTATTTATTTTATTTATTTCACCTTTATTTAACCAGGTAGGCAAATTGAGAACACGTTCTCATTTACAATTGCGACCTGTCCAAGATAAAGCAAAGCAGTTCGACACATACAACAACACATAGTTACACATGGAGTAAAACAAACATACAGTCAATAATACAGTGAAAAATAAGTCTATATACAATGTGAGCAAGTGAGGTGAGATAAGGGAGGTGAAGGCAAACAAAATATATATATAAATAAATAAAAATATAAAAAGGCCATGGTGGCGAAGTAAATGCAATATAGCAAGTAAAAAATAAAAATAAACACTGGAATGGTTGGTTTGCAGTGGAAGAAAGTGTAAAGTAGAGATAGAAATAATGGGGTGCAAAGGAGCAAAATAAATAAATACAGTAGGTAAAGAGGTAGTTGTTTGGGTTAAATTATAGATGGGCTATGTACAGGTGCAGTAATCTATGAGCTGCTCTGACAGCTGGTGCTTAAAGCTAGTGAGGGAGATAAGTGTTTCCAGTTTCAGAGATTTTTGTAGTTCGTTCCAGTCATTGGCAGCAGAGAACTGGAAGGAGAGGCGGCCAAAGGAAGAATTGGTTTTGGGGGTGACCAGAGATATATACCTGCTGGAGCGCGTGCTACAGGTAGGTGCTGCTATGGTGACCAGCGAGCTGAGATAAGGGGGGACTTTACCTAGCAGGGTCTTGTAGATGACCTGGAGCCAGTGGGTTTGGCGACGAGTATGAAGCGAGGGCCAGCCAACGAGAGTGTACAGGTCGCAGTGGTGGGTAGTATATGGGGCTTTGGTGACAAAACGGATGGCACTGTGATAGAGGATTGGTAGGATTGTCAGTTTTACAAGGGTATGTTTGGCAGCATGAGTGAAGGATGCTTTGTTGCGGAATAGGAAGCCAATTCTAGATTTAACTTTGGATTGGAGATGTTTGATGTGAGTCTGGAAGGAGAGTTTACAGTCTAACCAGACACCTAGGTATTTGTAGTTGTCCACATATTCTAAGTCAGAGCCGAGTAGTGATGTTGGACAGGCGGGCAGGTGCAGGCAGCGATCGGTTGAAGAGCATGCATTTAGTTTTACTTGTATTTAAGAGCAATTGGAGGCCACGGAAGGAGAGTTGTATGGCATTGAAGCTCGCCTGGAGGGTTGTTAACACAGTGTCAAAAGAAGGGCCAGAAGTATACAGAATAGTGTCGTCTGCGTAGAGGTGGATCAGAGAATCACCAGCAGCAAGAGCGACATCATTGATGTATACAGAGAAGAGAGTCGGTCCAAGAATTGAACCCTGTGGCACCCCCATAGAGACTGCCAGAGGCCCGGACAACAGACCCTCCAATTTGACACACTGAACTCGATCAGAGAAGTATTTGGTGAACCAGGCGAGGCAATCATTAGAGAAACCAAGGCTGTCGAGTCTGCCGATGAGGATGTGGTGATTGACAGAGTCAAAAGCCTTGGCCAGGTCACTGAATACGGCTGCACAGTATTGTTTCCTATCGATGGCGGTTAAGATATCGTTTATGACCTTGAGCGTGGCTGAGGTGCACCCATGACCAGCTCTGAAACCAGATTGCATAGCGGAGAAGGTATGGTGGGATTCGAAATGGTCGGTAATCTGTTTGTTGACTTGGCTTTCGAAGACCTTAGAAAGGCAGGGTAGGATAGATATAGGTCTGTAGCTGTTAGGGTCAAGAGTGTGTCCCCCTCTTTGAAGAGGGGGATAACCGCAGCTGCTTTCCAATCTTTGGGAATCTCAGACGACACGAAAGAGAGGTTGAAAAGGCTAGTAATAGGGGTGGCAACAAATTCAGCAGATAGTTTTAGAAAGAAAGGGTCCAGATTATCTAGCCCGGCTGATTTGTAAGGGTCCAGATTTTGCAGCTCTTTCAGAACATCAGCTGACTGTATTTGGGAGAAAGAGAAATGGGGAAGGCTTGGGCGAGTAGCAGAGGGGAGGGCAGTGCTGTTGACCGGGGTAGGGGTAGCCAGGTGGAAAGCATGGCCAGCCGTAGAAAAATGCTTATTGAAATTCTCAATTATAGTGGATTTGTCGGTGGTGACAGTGTTTCCTATCTTCAGTGCAGTTGGAAGCTGGGAGGAGGTGTTCTTATTCTCCATGGACTTTACAGTGTCCCAGAACTTTTTTGAATTTGTGTTGCAGGAAGCAAATTTCTGCTTGAAAAAGCTAGCCTTGGCTTTTCTAACTGCCTGTGTATATTGGTTTCTAGCTTCCCTGAAAAGTTGCATATCACGGGGGCTGTTCGATGCCAATGCAGAACGCCATAGGATGTTTTTCTGTTGGTTAAGGGCAGTCAGGTCAGGAGAGAACCAAGGGCTATATCTGTTCCTGGTTCTAAATTTCTTGAATGGGGCATGCTTATTCAAGATGGTGAGGAAGGCATTTAAAAAAAATATCCAGGCATCCTCTACTGACGGGATGAGATCAATATCCTTCCAGGATACCTCGGCCAGGTCGATTAGAAAGGCCTGCTCGCTGAAGTGTTTCAGGGAGCGTTTGACAGTGATGAGTGGAGGTCGTTTGACCGCTGACCCATTACGGATGCAGGCAATGAGGCAGTGATCGCTGAGATCTTGGTTGAAAACAGCAGAGGTGTATTTGGAGGGCAAGTTGGTTAGGATGATATCTATGAGGGTACCCGTGTTTACGGAATTGGGGTGGTACCTGGTAGGTTCATTGATAATTTGTGTGAGATTGAGGGCATCAAGCTTAGATTGTAGGACGGCTGGGGTGTTAAGCATGTTCAAATTTAGGTCGCCTAGCAGCACGAGCTCTGAAGATAGATGGGGGGCAATCAGTTCACATATGGTGTCCAGAGCACAGCTGGGGGCAGAGGGTGGGCTATAGCAGGCGGCAACGGTGAGAGACTTGTTTTTAGAGAGGTGGATTTTTAAAAGTAGAAGTTCAAATTGTTTGGGAACAGACCTGGATAGTAAAACAGAACTCTGCAGGCAATCTTTGCAGTAGATTGCAACACCGCCCCCTTTGGCTGTTCTATCTTGTCTGAAAATCTTGTAGTTGGGGATGAAAATGTCAGAATTTTTGGTGGTCTTTCTAAGCCAGGATTCAGACACGGCTAAAACATCCGGGTTGGCAGAGTGTGCTAAAGCAGTGAACAAAACAAACTTAGGGAGGAGGCTTCTAATGTTAACATGCATGAAACCAAGGCTATTACGGTTACAGAAGTCATCAAAAGAGAGCGCCTGGGGAATAGGAGTGGAGCTAGGTACTGCAGGGCCTGGATTCACCTCTACATCACCAGAGGAGGAGTAGGATAAGGGTACGGCTAAAAGCTATGAGAATTGGTCGTCTAGAACAGAGAGTAAAAGGACGTTTCTGGGGGCGATAAAATAGCTTCAAGGAATAATGTACAGACAAAGGTATGGTAGGATGTGAATACAGTGGAGGTAAACCTAGGTATTGAGTGATGATGAGAGAGATATTGTCTCTAGAAACATCATTGAAACCAGGTGATGTCATCGCATATGTGGGTGGTGGAACTGAAAGGTTGGATATGGTATAGTGAGCAGGGCTAGAGGCTCTACAGTGAAATAAGCCAATAAACACTAACCAGAACAGCAATGGACAAGGCATATTTACATTAAGGAGAGGCATGCTTAATCGAGTGATCAATAAGGGTCCAGTGAGTAGAGGTTGGTTGGGGTCACGGCGATCCAGACAGCTGGCCGGGTAGATGGCTATCGGTAGCAAGATAGCATAGGATGGAGGTCTATTTTTAGACACCTCGTGCGTTTCCGTCGGTAGATTAGTGGGGTTCCGTGGGGTAGAGGGGATCAATCCAATTGGCAAAATAGATATAGTGACCCAAGAAAAAGAAAGAAATTGTCCGATATACTTATTCAGATAGCAGCCGATAAGACAGCTAACGATTAGCGGGCCCCAGATGAGCGTTCAGGTAACGTCGCGACGGAGGTGCCAGTTGGATAACTCCCTCGGGCAGATAACGTCGGCAGTCAGTCGTGAAGGCCCGGTGGGGCTCCGTATCTGCAGCAAAAAAAAAAAAAAACGGGTCCGGATAGGTGACTGTAGCCCAGGAATGGCTGATGGAACTCCTCAGCTGGCTAGCTCCGGAATGATTTAAGTTTGCTCCGGGATCGACGTAAGCCAATAGTCACACGGTTTGCAGCTAGCTAGCTGCGAAATCAAGGTGCAAATGTCCAGAGCCTGCGGCTGAAATCCGGGGAAACTGAGAGAGAAAAAAAGGCCCGGTATGCTCCGGTCCGAGTCGCGTTGCACAAAAGTGCCGGTAGATTATCGAGCTAAAGGAATAGCTGATGACCACAAAACGTGGGCAGCTGAAACACCAACGCTAGCCAGCAAACCGGCTAACTTCTGGGCAGCTTCAGATTAGCTTCTGGCTAGCTTTCGGCTAGCTATTGGTTAGCTTTCTGGCTAGCTTCTGATTAGCCCCTGGCTAGCTTCCACTGTGGATTTTCAGATTTGAGGTAAATAATACTTTTTTTTGTAATTGGTGAGGCGGGTTGCAGGAAAGCTTTTGCAGGAAAGCTTTTGTAGTTGAGTTCTTGGATAATAAAATATATAAAAGATATGCGAAGAAAGGTGTAAATATATATATATATACAGGACACGACAATACGAGGACAGAAATGACGTCTGAACTGCTAAGCCATCTTGGAACAAAAAGACATCCACAGGTAGACCTCAAATTATGTCAATTAGCCTATCAGAAGCTTCTAAAGCCATGATATAATTTTCTGGAATTTCCCAAGCTGTTTAAAGGCACAGTCAACTTAGTGTATGTAAACTTCTGACCCACTAGAATTGTGATACAGTGAAATAATCCATCTGTAAACAATTGTTTGAAAAATGACGCGTATCATGCACAAAGTAGATGTCCTAACCGACTTGCCAAAACTATAGTTTAACAAGAAATTTGTGGAATGGTTGAAAAACTAGTTTTAATGACTCCAACCTAAGTGTATGTAAACTTCTGACTTCAACTGTAGTTAATTTCCAGTTTCCATCCAAGTTCATCCAAGGTCTACTTCTCTTGACAATGGGTCTACTGCAAGGGATGTTTTTTGAAAAGAGCAGTTAGTTAAAAGTTGCTCTTGGCTGTTCTTTTATGTTTTATTGTTTCTAAGACAAACTTGCGTTCTTGTTCAGATTGGATTTCAGGTTACATAGTGTCACCCTTGGGACCTACATGCTTGGTGTGCTCTATACACTTAGCTCTTATTGATTACCTTTGAAATGTCACTCGTCTGTGTGGGGGTTTCAGTTGCCTATTATTGTCTCTTCGATTCAAGTTTCAAAGTTTGGATGCAGTACTTGACTACCTATTCCCTCCCCAGGTGATAAAGATTTTGGAGGAGTGCTTCGGTTGCTCTCTGAACTCTCAAGGCTTCAAGGTGCTGCCATCTTACCTGCGTATCATCCAGGGCGACGGCATTGATCTCAACTCAGTGGATGAGGTAAGAAAATAATTTAATCACACCACCCACAAACACCCCTCTGGATATACCCTTATTGCATGTACCACATTGTTTAACTGCTATCTCTCCCTGTAGATCCTGGAGAAGTTGAGTGACGAAGGCTGGAGTGCTGAGAACGTGTTCTTTGGCTGTGGGAGCGCCCTCCTTCAGAAGCTCAACAGAGACACACTCAACTGTGCCTTCAAATGCAGCTATGTGGAGACCAATGGGAAGGGGGTACGTTACTCACTTATTTACTTTCATACAGTGCCTTCAGAAAGTATTCATAACCCTTGACTTATTCTACATTTTGTTGTTACAGCCTGAATTTGCACATAATATTTTTTTTTATTCTTCAAGCTCTGTCAAGTTTGTTGTTGATCATTGCTAGACAGCCATTTTCAAGTCTTGCCATACAGTTTAACCTGTCTAGGACTGGCGGAACCCCTCGCCAACAGCCAATGAAATTGCAGGGCGCCAAATTCAATCAACAGAAATCTCATAATTCAATTTTCTCCAACATACAAGTATTAGACACCATTTTAAAGATATAATTCTCGTTAATCCAACCACAGTGTCCGATTTCAAAAAAGCTTTTCGGTGAAAGCAGGACATATCATAATGTTAGGTCAGCAACTAGTCACAGAAAGCATACAGCGATTTTCCAACCAAAGAGACGAGTCACAAAAAGCAGAAATATTGATAAAATGAATCACTAACCTTTGATATTCTTCATCAGATGACACTCCCGGGACAACATGTTACACAATACATGTATGTTTTGTTCGATCAAGTTCATATTTATATCCAAAAATATATATATATATATATACCTCAGTTTACATTTGGCTTTGCCTCCAAAACATCCCGTGAATTTGCACAGAGCCACATCAAATCACAGAAATACTCATAATAAACATTGATAAAAGATACAAGTGTTATTCACAGATTTAAAGATATACTTCTCTTTAATCCAACCGCTGTGTCAGATTTCAAAAAAACTTTACAGAAAAAGCAAACCATGCAATAATCTGAGTACGGCGCTCAGAGACCAACACATCCCAAGAAGATATCCACCATGTTGGAGTCAACATAAGTCAGAAATAGCATTATAAATATTCACTTACCTTTGATGATCTTCATCAGAATGCACTCCCAGGAATCCCAGTTCCACAATAAATGTTTGATTTGTTCCATAAAGTCCATCATTTATGTCCAAATTACTCCTTTTGGTTCGCGCGTTCAGTACACAATCTAAACTCACGACGCGCAGGCAGGTTCAGGCAAAAGTTCAGACAGTCATATTACAGTCCGTAGAAACATGACAAACGAAGTATAGAATCAATCTTTAGGATGTTTTAAAGGCAATTTAAGTCAAAACTGTAACTAGTCCACTCAGGAATGTCATCTTGGTAAGCAACTCTAGTGCATATTTGGCCTTGTGTTTTAGGTTATTGTCCTGCTGAAAGGTGAATTTGTCTCCCAATGTCTGTTGGAAAGCAGACGGAACCAGGTTTTCCTCTAGCATTTTGCCTGTGTTCCATTTTTATCCCAAAAAATTCCTTAGTCCTTGCCGATGACAAGCTTACCCTTAACATGATGCAGCCACCATACTTGAAAATATGAAGAGTGGTACTCAGTGATGTGTTGTGTTGGATTTGCTTTGTATTCAGGACAAAGCTCATTTATATAGTGCAGTTTTACTTTTGTGCCTTATTGCATGTTTTGAAATATTTTTAATCTGTGCAGGCTTCCTCCTTTTTTTGCCATATTAGCACTGGCATGAAATCAGTCAAAACACCCCAAAACAACACATAGTATCAAGAACAAGGTGAAACGAGCTGAAACAAGCCACTTATGATTCCCCACATGGTGGTTTCTTGTCATTGTTGCTAGCAATCTGGCCATCCAGAATCACAACACGCTGACTTCTGCCCCATGGAAGCGTGCACATTGTTTTAGTGACATTTTCAGCTAACCCATCTATTGGATACACCATCCAAAGTGTAATTAATAACTTCACCATGCTCAAAGGGATATTCAAGGTCTGTGTTTTTTTATTTTTACCCATCTACCAATAAGTACCCTGCTTTGGAAAACTTCCCCAGTAGCAGTGCGTGGGTAGAATCACTGAGCAAGTGAAGCCAGTAAAACATCCATATTACAACCAATGCTGTGAAAATTGCATTGTTTGCTCTATAAACCTATTTGTTCATATTCCACTGTGATATACAATAAGGCCGTGACAACAAAAAGACAAGTCACACAGTGGCAAAATAAATTCCACTACACGTACGTTTGTTTCATCACAAAACCGGAGAGCAACATCTGTCCACAAAGCAAATATTGCATGTAACAAACACTTATATGACCTGCAACATGGTCAAGCAAGTTAATGTTTTGGACAGTTTACTAAACAACTACTGATTTTAGAACCACGGCGTTACCTCAGGTCAGCACAAAGACCACAGGAGCACTGCCTCCTCTATTTCGACACCATTCCAACTTAAACATTTAAAAATCGTCACATTAACACATTAACTATATATGCTTAGTTTAATACACTGAAAACTAACTTCAAGGTAGCAAAAACAATTTAGTCCTAACAATGTTGCTAAATATCGTGTGTTGCGAGCGAAACATATCTTTTTTTTTACTCATCCTACTTGTAGACTTGTTGAACGCTGCACCAGGTCAACCCACAGTTGAGCTCAATGCTAATTATTTTAATTGTTTTATCAAGGGAGGCCAAATGCTTGTTGGCATCAATCAATCAAATGCTACGGCCACAACATGTCATACTCTTTTAGTCCAGACTGCATAAGATACATGGGCTACACATACTGAGACAGAGGTTTTCCCTCGCTCTGAATTTCTTCGGTGAGATTCAGCTACTTCCGAATTGACTGAAAATTATGAGAGAAAAAATAAGTCATTCAAATAAGCCTGGCTTCCCTTGGCGTCCATGAATACACGCCACTGAACCTTTGCGGTTGAATCGGTGTTTAAAATTCACTGCTCTACTGAGAGACCTTACAATTATATGTATGTGTGGGGTACAGAGATGAGGTAGTCATTTTGAAAAATCATGTTTAACACTATTATTGCACACAGTGTGAGTCCATGCAACTTATGTGACTTGTTAAGCACATTTTTTACTCCTGAACTTTAGGCTTGTCATAACAACAGGGTTGAACTATTTATTGACTCAAGACATTTCAGGATTGTATTAATTTGTAAACATTTCTAAAATCTACTTTGACATTATGGGGTATTGTGTGTAGGTCAGTGATGCAAAATCTCAATTTAATCTATTTTAATTTTGGGCTGTAACACAACAAAATGTGGAAAAGGTCAAGGGGTGTGAACACTGAAGTCACTAAGTGCTTGAATGAAGATGAAAAGCAGCCATTTTTACCGACTAAGCCTTTCATTTGATCTAATAACGAGGGCATTGAGACATTTTTGGGGAATCTAAAATGGCAAAATCTTTAATGGGTTATGAGGAATACCTCATATTTTGTAGTGATTGTGGAATGCTCAAAGGAAACCTGTCCTGGGAATCAGTCTTTTTTTGAGAATGAGCTGTCACAATTGATTTTCTGTGTTTACAAACAACCCACACGAATCAAAGAATTTAAGCCTTCAAAGGAGTTTGAACAAAGGTGATTTTAACATGTTTCCGTCTGGTGTGTTTGTGTTTTGTCTAGATGGATGTGTACAAGCAGCCTGTGACCGACCCGTCCAAGGGGTCAAAGAGAGGTCTTCTGTCGCTTAGGAGAAACTCTGATGGCTTCATTGAGACTGTGGAGCGAGGGATGGGCAAGCCAGAGGAGGTGAGGCCTTAAAAAGGGGAAGATGTTTCACCTTGGAGGAATAGAGCACACATGCTCACCTCTGTGTGATTACTGTGTCAACAGTTGTTTAAGTCTACATTTTCTAACACACATGTCTTTTTCGTAGTCTCATGTTTCACTGACTCTCTGGTGTGTCTTTCTCAGGACATGCTGGTGATTGTGTTTGAGAATGGCTCCATCGTGCAGGAGTACACTTTGGAGGAGATCCGGAAGAATGCTCGGCTCCAAGAAGACGATATCACCCCTTCCCAACACAACCAGGACGATCCCAAGAGCCTGGAGCTGCACCAGAAACACATCATGAACGGGGTGCATTAAGCAACCAATACACCCACCTGTAAAGCAATGCACTGACTGTCCATAAACTGGAGGCATAACATATAATGAACTGGGTTTCCTCATTGCCAGAAGGCCTACTACAGTTCACCATTAGAGTGCTCTGATTGTCAGGGAACATAAGAATGGTCTTATTGGAGCTGCACCATAAGCAAACTTTTTTTTAAATTTGTGATGCAGTAATCTTCAGCACTAGAGTCACATAATGGACTACTGATCATCAACCTAAATGTAATTCCTTGTTCAACACTTCAGCCCATTGGACCAATGACTGACCTGCTGTCTCGTGGTTTAGACCATGAGTCTTTATGTTGTACTTCTATGTTTGTCTGAAGAGCACATAATATGCATCACTATTTGTGTTATCAGGCAGCATATGAAGGATTCATCTGATTAAGCTCTTTAGCAGGCTTTGAAGAGCTGTTATTACTGTTCTATTTCACTAGAGGTAGAGTTTGTTTTAGAATTGACTGATCCTTGTTTTTAGTCTGTTAAGCAGAATTTTTGTAGTACATTAACTGATTCTGTTTGACATTTTTTAGCCATGATAGCAATGCTGCACTTTGCAGAATCGTAACTTAATTTTGAACTCCGACTTTTGTGTGTTGATGTCACTAGGACTGGTGTGCATGTGTTGTATACATGCAAATGTAGTTATGCACGTGGGTCTCAAATTGGGATTCTGTAAGAGAAATGTGATGGGGTTTTTGTTCTAATTGATTGATATAACAGTGTGCTATTTATGTTGACCACAAGCTTCCTAAGACTACATCAAAGACTATTGAAATGTATGGGCTCCAGACTTGTCTGACATCATACTTTTGTTCTCCTGCCTTTGGAACCATTGCCATTCGAATCAGTCATCTGGGTTTTTATTTTCCTTTCCATTTGAATCCCCATTCTCTGTACAAATTCAGCGTGAAATGAAGTTCTTTCTTTTGTGAATCGATTTGCTTCGGATGCCTTTAATTGTCTGTGATGTACATTAAATGCTGGTCTGTGTGACTGGTGCTGTCCCAGACTGCTCTTCAGTCTGGTGGAGACCCAAGTTAATTTAGACAATGCTGTGGTTTAGATCTTTTAGCCCTTTTCAGCACCATATTATCTAAAGCAACCTCTTTTTCTATATAAATTATATTGTTACTGTACATGAAGATTGATACTAATGGTATATTATTATTATTATTGTGTAAATACCTTAAGAAAAGTGTTCTGCTTTTAGTTAATTAAATGTGACAGCATTAGTTTGTTTTTTGAGTTTTACAAAATCTATATTGTATGACAAAAAATATATATGCTCTTGACTGAAAATGATTTAGTATTTTCTTCTGCCCTATGATATTGATCTTAAATAACACCAACCAAGTATTTCTCCAGTTTACTGATGTTTGTTCCTTAAGGTTTCCAAGACATGAATACTGGTAAATCATGTACAGTAATTACCTAACTGTAGTTATTTATTATTAGGAATGGTGCAGTAGTGGGCCGGATTCAAACCTACGCCAACACAGTGTAATGCCTCATGTCCACCAGATGCATTAAACTGTTTGCGTTCCAGCGGAAGTCATTCAATTTCAGTGGCGAGGCCCGTAACGCCTCGTTGGGGGTGCCGCACTAGGCTGCTGTGCATTCTGTGTATGGCATGCGTTCAATTTTTTTAACTCATGCGTTGCTTTACTGTGCGGTGGTACAAACGGATGTACACACAGACTCCAACTAGGTAGCTTTTAAGAGTTGAAAGCAAAGCACGTGGGTCAAGTATGGAAAATGCGGGCTAGACATCTGGCAAAATAAATATGCATAAGCATCTGGTGGACATTGGGCATGACTGTACAGTGAAGGCTGCAGCCCTAACCACTAGACCATCCCAGCCCACAAGCTATGATAATTTCAACAAGAGTAAAGGTCCATAACTGTAAGTGGTCTTCATTTAACACACGTGAACAAATCTGGTGTTCGATGGTAAGTGGTCCAAAATTGAACATGAGTGCTACTTGCTTAGCTATCAACTCTTGATTGGATATAAATAGAGGGGTGCCCTTTTGGTTAGCCCTATGACACTGCACAGCTGTCATAACAGGGGTCTCTAGAGAACTGGAGCCTAAAAAAAGCCTCTTCAGGAAAGGAGTGTGCAAGCTCACCAGGGAGCATTTTTCACCCCGAATAATGAAGGTATTTCTGTTACGTGAACACCGTTTTGATAGGGCATACAAGCTGTAATATTATCCAACCAATCATGATTATATAATTTGACTGTTGATCAAAGTAAATTGGTTTAATATGTTGATGCATGTGATGTGATGGTTAGGGAAAATGCCTCTGGTTTCCCAGCATTCAAAGCATTGTAACATCAATCATTAGAGAGTAGCTCTGGGAGTACCAGCATGTCTCCAATTTCAGCCAAAGGTTTTTAAGGAGTGTTTGTCATGCCTATGCCAGATTACTAAAGGTTGAACTGAAATAGAACATGACTGTGTGTTCAAAAGAGAGCCACTTGACTTGAATATGTATTAGGACAACTGGTGCCAACTTCAATTTTGCCCTTGCTAGACTTGTAGTTTCGTTTACTGCTTTCTCTCACAGTGATCAGGGGAAAGGGAACACACTGGATTTGGCCAAAGCCAACTTGACCTCAGTCCAGAGAAGTCCTACTTTTTATATTTGAGCTGACAACAGCCGTGTTTACTGAGCGCGAGACCAAGCTTTCTTAAACCCACAGAACAAACTGTACCACCTGCGGAGATCAATCCATTTATATACATGATTTGATGACAATGTAAGGATATGAACCCTGTCAGTCATTCTATTTGGACATACCAAGCATTCATCATACTTGCTTATGATTGATGCACTTTCATGCATTGGTTTTCCCTTCAAAACACATTTGTAGAGTGATAGATCAAAATGTGAATGCATAAAAAAATTGTACTGTGAAACAAATTCCCACACAACAGCCTTTGCTTTAAGGGAATGGTTGAGGTAATAACTGCCTCACTTTCAGTAGATGCCAGCATGTTGTGTGTGTGTGTTTACGTTGTGTGAATGAGCTCGCTGGAGAAGAACAGGTCAGGAGGAGGTCCATTGGTAGTTTTGTACAGATCCTTTCAGAGAGAGAATCCCAGAGCCTGTATTCAGCACACTGTCATTACAGTAAATATGAGTTACATCATATCCACAGGGAGATATTCATAGCGCTGGACCTGTGTGCTCTGTAGTGGCGAGAGAACCGCATCAAACCCATCCCCTGGTTTGTTCCACCAGCACAGACAGACCTTAAAGAAGAAGAATTTCCCATTTATTAAAACCATGTAGGCCTGTGTTTTTAAAGAAGTGTTGGTTCCCGGGAAAGACTACCTTTTTTTCACACAAAATTGTCCCATCTTAGCAATTGTTGCCAATGATAGACTTCAATCAGCATGCTCAATTCAGGTTACAGTAAGATTCCAGCTCAGCACGGTGAAACACTGTCTCTGCAGAATGGTGTGCAATACTATGACGAAGCCCATGTGGGTAGGACAGGCACATATTTGAGTTGACTTAAGAGGGACTTTGAGGAAAAATACATTATTGTCATGGAATCCTTTTCTACTGTTGGATAGTAGCTACTACACAACTTCTATGGTAGGTAATGAGAGGGCGCCCCTACTGGTCTGTTATTTCCAAGTCAAAATTACACTCCCTATTCCTTATCCTTCTATTCTGTCAGAAATGTACATACACATTTAATTATTCAATATTTGCCATATTTATAAGCACATTTTTGTCATTAAATAATTCATATTAAATGTACTCAAGTAAACCTATCCACCGTTGTGAAATGAAATGTACAGTAAGTGAGTGAGTGACATTGGACTACTTCTCTAGCTACCATCTTTATGTTTGAGGGATGAATTGAATTGATGATACCATAGCTCGCAATACCACCCAAATCTCCCTCTGTGATTCTCCTCAGTCAGTTATTTAACACAGTCTCTGTTCCCAGACTGAATAAGCAGTGTGTTGATGTGCATCCAGCTAACAGAACTGGCTATGTGAGGAGAAGATAGGGAGTACAGCTGATGAGAAAAATCACCCTTTAATTTGACTGGATGTGTTTGGCAGCCTGTCTCCAGGTTATCAGTGCTCTGGAGTCACAGGGTAGGCTCTATCTGGCCTCCCATCTCCTCATACCTGCAGAGTAGATAGAGGGTCTGGTCGTTGTATGTTTCCCAGCGCTAATTTCCGATGGAGATTTACTGCAGCAGATAACCACATCAAAAAAATATATAATAAAAATCATTGGAGTTAGGAAGGACGAGCCTCTCTGGCATCTGCAGTTGATCACTGGAAAACATCTAGTTGATTTATTTCTGAAGATTTAGTGATGTTTTTTACCCAATGATGTGGTTGAACAATGCATTAAGGTATACATAAAACGATGTGATAGCTGACATGCAGTTGTACACTGGCAGTAGGGTTCACCCAGGTGGCTTCATACCCCGTTTGGCATTGAGCCTACAAATGCATCTTGTCATGTGCAAAGCCATTTCCACATCATGGGTCCTTCAGGGTGCAGACCAGTGGTGGAAAAAGTACTCAACTGTCATACTTTAGTAAAAGTAAAGATACCTTAATAGAAAATGATGCAAGTAAAATTGAAAGTTACCCTTAAAATACTCCACGATTTAATAAAAAAATGTACGGACAGACAGAGGCACACTCCCACACTCAGACATAATTTACAAATGCTGTATTTATGTTTAGTGATTCTGCCAGATCAGAGGCAGTAGGGATGACAATGTGTTATATTGATAGGTCTGTGAATTGGACCATATTGCTGTCCTGCCCAAGCATTCGAAATGTAGCGGGTACTTTTTGGGTGTTATGGAAAATGTATGGGAGTAAAACGTACATAAGGAATGTAGTGGAGTAAAAGTTGCGAAAATTATAAATATTAAAGTACAGATACCCAAATATAGTACTTCAAAGTGTTTTACTTAAGTACTTTATGCCATTGGTGCACCATGGCTGGATGACAACTATATAGCCAGTTCAGTCCAGACATTAGCCTTGTACATTCCAAAATAGAAATTTGACATCAAAACAATTAAGAGGGCAGCAGAGAGTTTCCATGGTCATTTATAACTAAGGATTCAGAAGATTCTGCTCCTCCATTTGATGTCACACAAACAAAGCAAACAATCACTGAGCATCAAAACCCAGTGATCATTTCCCACTATAGAGCTTACATCTCTCCGACTCTGATGTAGACCCTGATGGAGGATGAAGAAATTCTCCCTGTCCCCGAGGGCCATCACAGTGTTATACAGGAGCACCATCGAGAGCATACTGTCGGGCTGCATCACAGCCTGGTACATCAACTTCACCACCACTGACCACAAGGCTCTACAGCGGGTGCTACGCTCAGCCGAACACACCATTGGGTGCACACTGGTGTCATAGGAAGGCCAAGAAGATTGATCATCAAGGACCTCAAGTCACCTGAGCCACAGCCTGTTCTCCCCACTTCCATCACTCAGACGGGGGCAGTATAGGCGCATCATGCCAAAAACTGACAGACTGGCCATTAGATTCTACCCCCAGACCATCAGGCTGCTGAATAGCCACCAACAAGCTACATGCTCCCCCACCCCCAACCCCCCAATGGACATTTATCATTGCTACAGTTGTAAATATGTATTTATTATTATTTTTATTATTGTTTCATTCACTTCTCTTTTTTTACCTGCACTATTGGAGCTCTGAGTTTAAGAATTGCACTGTACCCTGCAATTACATCTGCGACCCTGTGCATGTAACTAAGAAACTAATCTAATCTAATTTTTAGAATTTGAAAGTGAACATAGTCATGGCCCGAAGCTGAAAGCACATAATCAAATATTCTGTGACATGAAAAAGTTCATATTGTCAGGTAAAGAATAGTGTTAGGATAAATGCATTTTGTTAAATTACAAACAGTGCACCGGAAAACGTCTTCAAAGAGATAAGCATCCGATAATTGTCCGTCATTGTCACAACAATAGACCCATTCCGTCCCCACTGGATTAGTTGCTTAGCAACATGTGGGCTAAACCTGTTTTTCATAGAGTCGACTTCTCCCCGTGCCCTCAGAAGCATTCTACTGACAGATGTGGGAACAGCTCTGTCTATCAGAGGCACCTGGGTAAGCGATTCAGATTTTTTTACCTGACTGTTTTCACTGTATTTCAATCTGTGGCAAGAGCTCAAATGACGTGTGTAGGTCTACTCAGAGCCATATGGAAATGGCTGTGGGTCTACTGTAATATGTGTGTATGTGTTTGTGGCTGAATGCACATGTTTGTTTATGAGTATTTCATACATGTGTTACTGCATATCACCAATCTTAGTTTGAGGCCATCATCATAGACTGTGCTACAGCTCCCCCTCCTCTACCTCTCTCTCGTTCTCTGTCTGTCAGTGTTTTCCCTATCGTGCTAATGTTAATCCTGATTATGTACGCTGTTTTACTGGTGCAGAATAAGACCAGGGTTAATGCCATTTAACCAGACATATTTCCAAATGCCCGGCTTTTGTATCAGTGTCTAATCGTGTTTCATTTCTTTGTGTTTTTGCAGGCGCATGATGGTAGGTTTGACAACTAATTATGAAAAAAGTGATGGTGTCCAAATGACTGAGCCATGACATTTCACTGCAGAAAATAAGCTGAATCGCGTCAAGCCTGTCAAGAGGCCAAATACTGTATCTCCCATTCTTCCTATGAAGAAAAATGTAGTGAGACTGTTAAACAGCAAAGCACACACAGGTGTTCAGATACTGGTCCATCAAACACTACTATGTAGACCATGAACGCCTCAAGGCAATGCACAGAACTTTCTGAATACCTATGAAAAGAGAAGAGGAAAAACTATGGTTTCACACAGTAGAGAGGAGATGAAGGACATAGACAAGCAGAGAGACAATCAAATACATGCTCCTCTGATCTTCATCAAAATATACTATTGACCCCAAAGCTCACCATTGGAAACGATAGACAGACTATGCAATATTGTAAACATTGGACGTGCTCTGGGACACCTGCCAGTTGTACAGTTGCTGCTCTGAGAGTTCCATTGGTGTTTTCCTACAGTAGGAGGTGGATAAGTGACTGGCCTACTCTCTGCTATAATTCCTCCAATAAGTGCGATATGAAAGAGGCTTAAACAGAGGAGTAGAACAGTAATTGTTCCCAGTGTCACTGTGCTGTCCATCCACACCCAGAGAGCGCAACACTGCTCTGTGCTCCACCAGCTTAACTCAGCCTGCTCTGGAACTGTCTTTCATTACATCACTCACCCACACAGAGAGAGATCTGAAAAAATGTCATGACAAAGGCACACTTTCCCTTTTAAATTAACACTTTCTCCATTGGTCATTCGGGGTGTCTCTTGAAGAATTACAATGATAGCTAGGTAAGATATGATGACCTGCTTTAAAAATGTGAAGCATTGCATTCCTGAAAAAACGGTGGCATCAGTGTTGGTAGGTCTGCCATTTAAAGGTCCAATGCAGCCATTTTTATCTCAATATCTGGGTAACAATAAAGTACCGTACGATGATTGTTTTAAATTAAAATGGTCAAAAAGAAACACGAATTTTGCCAGGACTGTCTGGGAGTGGTCTGAAGGGGAGGGGAAAACCCGAAAACTAGCTGTTATTAGCAGAAAGGTTTGGAACTCTCTTTCTTATTGGTCTGTTATCTAATTTACCACCTGGTGATGTCACCAGGCAGGCCAAAACTCCATCCCACCAAAACAGACTGAAATTTCAGGTTTCAAACAGCTCTTACACTAAAAAGGCATTATCATAATTTTCACAATTTCACAGTATTATTCTAACCTCATAGCGTGGAAATATATATAAAACACCAATGTGTTGATTGCGGTGGGCAATGTTTGATTGCGGTGGACCTTTAAAAGTAGGCTACAGTTAATGACGAACTCCTAGTGTATGAGACGCTGTGTTGTATGGATCATGCTTCCACACCTTTGTTTTATTTAGGGAAAAACTTATGTTAACGGTTACTTTTCATGGGGAAAATGACCGTGGAACGTAAGGCCTTCTGCAGGGGTCTATAAAGGTAAGCAGCCCTGAATTTAGCACACCGTACAGTAAAACTGCCATCTAGTGTCTAGGAAACTCAACAGCAAGAGATCCTAATTCAGGGTCGAGGGAGATATCATTGACTGTTTCCTGTATATGATTTATATCATGCAGTTGTCTGAAGTAAGAAATATATAAAATAAGGACTTTCCACTATATGATGATGATGGAAGAGCAAAATCAAAGTACTCATCTCTTGTGGGCAGATTCTGCGAAGTTGACCAAATTACACAAGATTTTACTTCTGGGTTAACCGAGATTAGCACCTTACAGTTGTTCTTTTTTGTGTTTTTTTGCCTGTATGATGAACATAACAGTACTCCACAGTAGAGACTCAATGAATATGAATATAATACCTCTTGTCAGATCTCTAGATTATGGTTAAATCAATGAAAAATAATGGTTTCATGTCCCTGATGATACATGTGTTGCTGTATCAGGTGTGGTTATGGGGGCAGGACTGATTTGTTTTTCTCCAGTAGGCTACACGTGTTAAGGTACGCAGGTGTGAGTGCTGTGCTGTGGCTGGTCAGCACATGTGCTAAAACACACTTCTGGTCTATTGCCCTAGAGGAAGATGAGACTAAACTGAAGAGGACGTGACAAAACTGAACTAATGGATACTGTGTATTTTCTTATAATACTGCCTGCCCAAAACCAGAGAGGAACACACAACATAATCCTTCACTCTTAATACATTTACTTGACATAACTCCCTTTTAGGGATATTTTTGCTTTGCCATGGTCATCCCAGGATTATAACTGTACGTTTACAGACTCTTTCTTAGGCTGAAGAAAAACAATTTTAAGTCTGTATAATCCCCAGCTATTCAACTAAAGCCTCTGATATTTTTCCACCTTTTTTTGTGTGACCAGCAGGGGGCGTTATGACTGTAATGTCTTCTTGACAGTGGGTTAATTGAGACACTAACTATGGTTACAAAGACACCTCACACTGCCACTGGTCAAAGCTTTATATGATCAATTAGTTTAGCTTTTATGTTATTAACACTTTAATTGGAGATCTAATGCACTGGCTGCGTAGGCAAATGTTGATTAGAGACACAGAAGTGTAGATCCTTGTGGCTGGTTAATGTCTAATTTAACCTTAATGTGTTTGTTGATGCTCTTACTGTGTAGTTTTAATTGCCCCGCCCTTATGGTGAGGAGTTGACAAACAATGTTTCCAGTCATTTTGACTACTGTAGTAGAAGTTAGTTGCCAGTTGTTTTCAAGTCAGCATTAATATTAAGATGGTTATAACAATCCCAACAGTATCTGAATTATCAAATTTCACTCTCCCTCTGTCTCTCTTATCACCCACCCACCCACCCACACACACCCACCCACACACACCCACCCCCACACACACACACACACACAGCTCCTCTGTCACTCTCTGGTCCCCCAGGTAATGAACCCAGGTATGCTCGTTTCTGCCTCTGCAGCACATTTGCAGTTTGTCAAGGTATGTGTGATGTGTTTGGACACCTGCCAGTGTGTGTGACAGATTCTCCTTGATACTCCCATCCAGGGGAACCGAAAGGATGCTGTTACAGCACCAAGGAGTCTCCCCTAAAACCCCAAGAGGATTTTGATAGGGATAAGACAACTCCCCATAAGTAGATAGAAGGTGGACATCACTTTAACATGACAGTTATCATGTCACAGAATCATCCCTATTCACTATTCCCTATTCCCTATTCACCTATTCACCTATTCACCCTATTCACCAGAATCTTAAAGTGCAGGAAGAGAGCGAGTGTGAGTGAGCGGACACAGCTGCGATCCCTGCAAAAAATTCCTTCAGTTGCTTTGCATCTATTTGCAGCCTTTTCCCAGCATTCTCTGAGGGGTGGTGGCACTATGTGCTGGTAGAGCGATGCGAGTTGACCTTGGAACGGTCACACGCAGCCTCCTTCAAATGAACAGTGGCTCTTCCTGAGGGGGGCAAAACGTCCATTTGCACATTTGGGGGGTAAAAGACCCTCTGAATCTTCAGGTGGTGACATGACCACTCTGGAGACTGTGGTATGGTCTGGTAATGATCTAAAAAAATATATATATATTTTACCAGGTAAGTCAGGTAAGAACAAATTCTTATTTTCAATGATGGCCTAGGAACAGTGGGTTAACTGCCTTGTTCAGGGGCAGAACGACAGATTTTTACCTTGTCAGCTCAGGGATTCAATCTTGTAACCTTTCGGTTACTAGTCCAATGCTCTAACCACTAGGCTACCTGCCGCCCCAAATGAGTATAGAGGTGTTTGCTTGAGTATACTTAATTAATATTCAAACAAAATGTACTTACTTGGCTGAAGGATATCTATCATTAACATGAAAAGAAACATACACACACAAACACAGACAGGTGACATTTTTTATTAGATATGCTGAGACGGCACCTGTGCTCTGTGGATAAGAGATGATCTAAATCAAAATCAGTCAACATCAATATCGCCCTATGGTCAATCATTGTATTGGCCATTGTTTTACTGACCCTGGCAAGCTTGTAATATTTTCAACATCTAAAAACATATGGCAGGCATCCCTTTCAGAAACAGCTGCCTGTGACTTGGCTCATGAAAAAAATCACATCCAACTAAATGGATAAAGTATGCATGAGATCCTCTATTCTTCCTGCTGACTTCTTTTAGATTTTCTGTGGTGCGAAGATTAGCCAATCAGATCTAACAGTTTCCTAATCGCTAGGACAGCACTTCAGGCAGGCAGAGAGAGAGAGCGTGAGAGAGAGAGGTAGAGAGTGTGAGAGAGTGAGTGAGAGAGGGAGAAAAGGAGATGAGAAGAGAGGGATGTGTGTAAGCAGGAGAGTAAAACAAGGGGAGAAGGAGGGATGGAGTGAGAGAAGAGATGTTGTAAAATTAGCCACGCTGTCAGCCTGGTTTTCACTCGTCTCTATTGGAATTGGAATCTCTGTGGCAGAATCAGGAATCCTCGCTCACCATCATCTTGCCTGCAGGTAGTTTACAGTCCAGCTCTCTTCTCTCTGCCTCGGCTGGCTAATTAGAAGACAAATTGCTCAACCTCCAGCGGGCTGGCTAGGAATGGCTATCGCATAGAAAGGTATGATCATATCAACAGAAAAAGACAAGGAAAAACAGGGTTCTGTTTCATCACAATAGTCACACAGAGAATCAAAAAAAATGTAATGTCAGGCAAAATATATTTCACCCATGCATTTAAATATGACTGTACACTGTGACTTAACAGGAGTACAACTCAGTCTTGGAAACAGTCCCTGCTCCATATTACATAACATTATGGCTTTAGCGAGTCTGAGTCACGTTCCTATTGGCCCTTGGACTGTGTTAAACCGACAGCCATGCTGACTGTTTGCCTGGGCTTCACACAGGGGATCCTTCAGTACCACAGAATACTCAGAACCATGCACGTACAATTGAAACATAGAGAATCACATCTAGTCCATTTCTATCTGCAATACTCTCTGAATGTTTTGTTCTGGGCAATTTTGGTTTATTTGTCAAACTCTATAAGAATCCACATAATTTATGTAGCGTACAAGTAATAAAAGTTGCCTAAATATAATGTGAAAAACCCAGCAGATTTGCAGTTTTTGACACAAACTGTTGCGCCTGGCACATACAACCCTGTTCAAAGGCACGTTGTCACAGTCGTGTGTATAGGTGGCAGGGAAGTCAGGCGCAGGAGAATCAAAACTTGGTTGAATGGAGTAGTTTAATAACTTAACTTCTTAGGTATAGGGGGCGACATTTTCACTTTTGGATGAATTTGTGCCCAAATTAAACAGCCTCGTACTCTGTCCAAGATCACATGATATGCATATTATTATTACTATTGGATAGAAAACACTCTGAAGTTCCTAAAACTGGTTGAATTATATCTGTGAGTAAAACAGAACTCATATGGCAGGCAAACTTCCAAACAGGAAGTGAAAATTCTGAAATGGGTCGCTGTGAAAGGCCTATTCAATTGCCTTATATTTATGGATCTGTATGCACTTCATACGCCTTCCACTAGATGTCAACAGGCAGTAGAACATGGAATAAAGCATATAGCTTGATGTGGGACCGGATGAGAGCCAATGCAGTGACTGGTCAGGCAGATTGCCAGTTCTTGGCCACGCAGACTACGCATGTGATCTCCTTGTCTGCAATGCGTTAGATAGACATGAAGAAATGCTCCGTTTGGGACGTTATTGGATATATATGAGAAAAACATCCTGAAGATTGATTCTCAACTGAGTTTGACCAGTTTATTCGACTTGTAATATCACTTTTTGAAGTTTTCGTTCGACGTTTTTGTTCAATTGCGCAAGTGTTTGGACACGTGTACTACACATGCTAGCCAAAGTTGCTAATTCGACAGAAGTAATGGACATTATAAAACAAAACAACGATTTATTGTGGAACTAGGATTCCTGGCACTGCATTCTGATGAAAGATCATCAAAGGTAAGGGAATATTTATGATGTAATTTCGTATTTCTGTTGACTCCAACATGGCGGAGAATAGCTGAGCGCTGTCTCAGATTATTGCATGCTGTGCTTTTTACTAAAGTTATTTTTTAAATCTAACACAGCGGTTGCATTAAGAACCAGTGTATCTTTAATTATATGTACAACATGTATTTTTCATCAAAGTTTTATGATGAGTATTTCTGTATTTCACGTGGCTATCTGTAATTACTTTCGCTATTTTGGAGCCATTTCTGAACATGGCGCCAATGTAAAACCACGATTTGTGGCTATAAATATGCACATAATCAAACAAAACATAAATGTATTGTATAACATGATGTCATATGACTGTCATCTGATGAAGTTGTTCAAAGGTTAGTGATTAATTTTATCTCTATTTGTGGGTTTTGTGAAAGCTATCTTTCCTGTGAAAAAAATGGCTGTGTTTTTTGGGATATGGTGGTGAGCTAACATAAATATATGTTGTGTTTTCGCTGTAAAACATTTTAAAAATCGGGCATGTTGGCTGGATTCACAAGATGTTTATCTTTCATTTGCTGTATTGGACTTGTGATTTCATGAAATTATATTATATCCCTGTGGCACTAGGCTAGGCTATGCTAGTCAGCGTTTCTGATGACAGTTATCCCGGATCCGGGATGGGTGGTCCAAAACACAATACTCCAAAACCATGAAATATAACGAAACAAAGTGGGTACGAGGACCCGTCGCGCACCAAATACAAAACACGAATACTGAACATAAAACAATCTCTGACAAAGACATGAGGGGAAACAGAGGGTTAAATACACAACAGGTAATGAATGGGATTGAAACCAGGTGTGTAGGAAGACAAGACAAAACCAATGGAAAATGAAAAATGGAACAATGATGGCTAGAAGTCCGGTGACGTCGACCGCCGAGCACCGCCCGAACAAGGAGAGGCTTCGACTTCGGTAGAAGTCGTGACACAGGAAAATATTTTGTTTTGCCCATTCACCCTCTGAATAGTACACATACACAATCCAAGTCTCAATTGTCTCAAGGCTTAATAATCATTTTTTAACCTGTCTCCTCCCTTTCATCTACACTGATTGAAGTAGATTTAACAAGTGACATCAATAAGGGATCATAGCTTTCACCTGGTCAGTATGACATGGATAGAGCAGGTGCTCTTAATGTTTTGTATACTAAGTGTATATACAGTGGGGAGAACAAGTATTTGATACACTGCCGATTTTGCAGGTTTTCCTACTTACAAAGCATGTAGAGGTCTGTCATTTTTATCATAGGTACACTTCAACTGTGAGAGACGGAATCTAAAACAAAAATCCAGAAAATCACATTGTATGATTTTTAAGTAATTAATTTGCATTTTATTGCATGACATAAGTATTTGATCACCTACCAACCAGTAAGAATTCCGGCTCTCACAGACCTGTTAGTTTTTCTTTAAGAAGCCCTCCTGTTCTCCACTCATTACCTGTATTAACTGCACCTGTTTGAACTCGTTACCTGTATAAAAGACACCTGTCCACACACTCAATCAAACAGACTCCAACCTCTCCACAATGGCCAAGACCAGAGAGCTGTGTAAGGACATCAGGGATAAATTGTAGACCTGTACAAGGCTGGGATGGGCTACAGGACAATAGCCAAGCAGCTTGGTGAGAAGGCAACAACTGTTGGCACAATTATTAGAAAATGGAAGAAGTTCAAGATGACGGTCAATCACCCTCGGTCTGGGGCTCCATGCAAGATCTTACCTCGTGGGGCATCAATGATCATGAGGAATGTGAGGGATCAGCCCAGAACTACACGGCAGGACCTGGTCAATGACCTGAAGAGAGCTGGGACCACAGTCTCAAAGAAAACCATTAGTAACACACTACGCCGTCATGGATTAAAATCCTGCAGCGCACGCAAGGTCCCCCTGCTCAAGCCAGCGCATGTCCAGGCCCGTCTGAAGTTTGCCAATGACCATCTGGATGATCCAGAGGAGGAATGGGAGAAGGTCATGTGGTCTGATGAGACAACAATAGAGCTTTTTGCTCTAAACTCCACTCGCCGTGTTTGGAGGAATAGAAGGATGAGTACAACCCCAAGAACACCATCCCAACCGTGAAGCATGGAGGTGGAAACATCATTCTTTGGGGATGCTTTTCTGCAAAGGGGACAGGACGACTGCACCGTATTGAGGGGAGGATGGATGGGGCCATGTATCGCGAGATCTTGACCAACAACCTCCTTCCCTCAGTAAGAGCATTGAAGATGGGTCGTGGCTGGGTCTTCCAGCATGACAACGACCCGAAACACACAGCCAGGGCAACTAAGGAGTGGCTCCGTAAGAAGCATCTCAAGGTCCTGGAGTGGCCTAGCCAGTCTCCAGACCTGAACCCAATAGAAAATCTTTGGAGGGAGCCGAAAGTCCGTATTGCCCAGCGACAGCCCCGAAACCTGAAGGATCTGGAGAAGGTCTGTATGGAGGAGTGGGCCAAAATCCCTGCTGCAGTGTGTGCAAACCTGGTCAAGAACTACAGGAAACGTATGATCTCTGTAATTGCAAACTAAGGTTTCTGTACCAAATATTCAGTTCTGCTTTTCTGATGTATCAAATACTTATGTCATGCAATAAAGTGCAAATTAATTACTTAAAAATCATACAATGTGATTTTCTGGATTTTTGTTTTAGATTCCTTCTCTCACAGTTGAAGTGTACCTATGATAAAAATTACAGACCTCTACATGCTTTGTAAGTAGGAAAACCTGCAAAATTGTCAGTGTATCAAATACTTGTTCTCCCCACTGTATAGTCACTTTTGATGCTTTTAGAGCCATGGTGATTTGGGTGTTATTATTCTGCACAAAGCACAGACATTTGAGATGGGCAGAAGATGACAGGCTCATCTTGAATGGGCTAGAGTGATGGTCACAAGGGTTAATGGCACTTCACAGGATTTTTCATTGTCGGGTTTTTCTTTATTTTTTGTATTTTCTACATTGTAGAATAATAGTGAAGACATCAAAACTATGAAATAACACATATGGAATCAAGTAGTAAACAAAAAAGTGTTGAACAAATCAAAATATATGATGTATTTTAGATTCTTCAAAGTAGCCACCCTTGGCCTTGATGACAGCTTTGTATTCTCTCAACCAGCTTCATGAGGTAGTCACCTGGAATGCTTTTTCAACAGTCTTGAAGGAGTTTCCACATATGCTGAACACTTGTTGGCTGCTTTTCCTTCACTCTGCGGTCAGACTCATCCCAAACCATCTCAATTTGTTTGAGGTCGGGGGTTGTGGAGGCCAGGTCATCTGATGCAGCACTCCATCACTCTCCGTCTTGGTCAAATAGCCCTTACACAGCCCGGAGGTGTGATTTGGGTCATTGTCCTGTTGAAAACAAATGATAGTCCCACTAAGCCCAAACCAGATGGGATGGCGTATTGCTGCAGAAGGCTGTGGTAGCCATGCTGGTTACGTGTACATTGAATTCTAAATAAATCACAGACAGTGTCACCAGCAAAGCACCCCCACACCATAACGCCTCCTCCTCCATGCTTTACGGTGGGAAGTACACATGCTGAGATCATCCGTTTACCCACACCACGTCTCACAATGACAGGACAGTTGGAACCAAAAATCTTAAATTTGGACTCTAGACTAAAGGACAAAGATCCACCGGTCTAATGTCCATTGATCGTGTTTCTTGGCCCAAGCAAGTCTCTTCTTCTTGATGGTGTCCTTTAGAAGTGGTTTCTTTGCAGCAATTTGACCATGAAGGCCTGGTTCACAAAGTCTCCTCTGAACAGTTTATGTTGAGATGTGTCTGTTACTTGAACTCTGTGAAGCATTTATTTGGGCTGCAATTTCTGAGGCTGGTAACTCTAATGAACTTATCATCTGCAGCAGAGGTAACTCCGGGTCTTCCATTCCTGTGGCGGTCCTCATGAGAGCCAGTTTCATCATAGCGCTTAATGGTTTTTGCGACTGCACTTGAAGAAACTTTCAAAGTTCTTGAAATGTTCCATATTGACTGACCTTCATGTCTTAAAGTAATGATGGACTGTTTCTTTTAGCTTACTTGAGCTGTTCTTGCCATAAAATGGACTTGGTCTTTTACCAAATAGGGCTATCTTCTGTATACCCCCCTGCCGTGTCACAACACAACTGATTGTCTCAAATGCATTAAGAAGGAAAGAAATTCCACAAATGAACTTTTAAGAAGGCACACCTGTTAATTGAAATACATTCCAGGTGACTA
Organism: Salvelinus alpinus; assembly: GCF_045679555.1. Taxonomy (NCBI): domain Eukaryota; kingdom Metazoa; phylum Chordata; class Actinopteri; order Salmoniformes; family Salmonidae; genus Salvelinus; species Salvelinus alpinus. The sequence continues at coordinate 26,709,025 of NC_092087.1, read as the reverse complement.
CCTCATGAAGCTGGTTGAGAGAATGCCAAGATTGTGCAAAGCTGTCTTCAATGCAAAGGCTATGAAGAAGAATCTCAAATATAACATATATTTTGACTTGTTTAACACTTGTTTGGTTACTACATGATTCCATATGTGTTATTTCATAGTTATGATGTCTTCACTATTATTCTACAATGTAGAAAATAGTAAAAATAAAGAAAAATCCTTGAATGAGGAGGTGTTCTAAAACTTTTGACCGGTAGTGTATGTATTTTTTACATAATACTTATTTTCTTAAAACGGGATTGTTGGTTAAAAGGGCTTGTAAAGTAAGCATTCCACTATAAGGTCTACTACACCTGTTGTATTTGGCATATGTGACAAATACAATTTGATTTGATTTGAATGTGTAGGTGTGTCCAAACTTTTGACTGGTACTGCATATTTCTACTTATATGACCTTACAATGCGTGGTGCCTCGATCCAACATTAATACACGAGAGATACAATCACATCCCCTCAACCAACTCCGACGTGGGGAGGAGAGGCCGTTACAATCGGCAAATGTGGACGCCATCGTTCATTTCCGTGAAGCCAATCCCAGTCTGTCTCTATGGTGTTTTATTTTTCAACAAGCCGAAGAGAGCTCGGGGTTTTCCGTGCAGTAGCAATTAAAGCCGAGAGTCTTTTGCGCGAGGCACAGACATCAGTCGGTTTGGGTAGCACTATAAAATTGTTTACGTCTTACTGAACAAGTAGATAAGTATTTTGAAAATGGAATCAGCTAACCAGGTATGTTTATTGATTGTAAATGGGGTTTTGTCAGGTCTCAAAATAATGTGCGTTAAAAGGCCAGTATTCAAATTTGTCAAATGATATACTAATAGTTATGGCGATTTGATTAACAATATAGTTTTTGTTTCCATGTCATTGTTGTTGTCATTATTCCCTTAGCTCGTGTCTGTTGGAACGTTTCAGGTGCTTAAATTACCCCTTGGATTTATCCGCGTTTTGGAATGGGTAAGTTGAGTGTTTGCAGAAACACTTATTTGTTTTGTTTGAGTTAACTGAATGATAACATGTTTACAGTAGCCAGTCAATTTATTGATCCTAGCTATTAGTGTCTGCCGATATACAGCCTAGCTGTATACATTGCAGTCATATTTGCATTTGCTCACTGAACCCCTGTGAGCTTTCATAATTGCGTGTTTGTTTTGCCTACCTAAGCGGGCTTGTTGTGTTTTTGAGTGTAGCGTTAGGCTATCCTGTACGTTTAGTTTTCATTCATTTCCATTACTCTCAGGTGAAACTTTTCATTTTCGTAATTGCGTTCTGTGTCGTCTGTAGTGGTGTTCCACAGCGCATGTTCAATCAGCGTGTGAACAATTCGCTTTACATTGACCAAATGGTTTATGTAATGAATTGCTGCTCTATTACATAAGGCTAGTGTGGCTACTACTTCGTCTTCACTGGGAGGCTGGTCACATTGGTTGTTTAGGTGTAACGGTTATTCACGGTGATATTTGTGGGTCAGTCTAAAATAGCAGGCAGGTGATCCAAAACGTTCAGTCAGTCAGAGCTCGTGTGTATGTATGTGTGTGCGTGCTCTCATGGAACAAATTGCATCCTGTCACATATGGATAAACAGTCAAGGAAAAGCAGCACTCTAGTAGCTTTGATGCAGTAATGTATTGACCAACGTTTCAACAGCAAGCTGTCTTTTATTAGGGGTTCACGTCAAAACACTGCAAGTCACTGGTATATATTTGGTTCCATAATTCCATTGTAATCATGGGTGGCTGTGGCATTATATAATTTGTCGATTTACAAATAACAAAATAAAAGCATGAAGGGATATCAAATTAACATATGTCGCCTACAATTCCATCATAAGTAGCTCTCACAATTGTATTGACTTTTTACAATGTTATTTAGGCCTGCTTATCTAAATTACAACAGTGACATGGCACAGGGGTCAGCTGTTGAATTGAAGTATTTAAAAAAAATATAACAGTAGGCAGTCATTGGTTGACTGATGTTTCAGTATATGGTGACTGTTTGCAGAACACACACACACACACACACACACACACACACACACACACACACACACACACACACACACACACACACACACAAACAGCTTGAAATTGGTGGCTTCTGGGGCAAGGGCTGACAGAGCTCTGAGCATGTAGTGGTGTCACAGTGACATGGAGACGATAGTTTCACTCTACGAGTGTGTTGAAACACTGCAGAGGAATAGAGGAGGAAACAGCATCTTTCCCATCAGGAGCAGAGTGACACAGAGACAGCCAATCCACTGACACACTCGGATGCTCAGTGGTTAAATTGGTTCAGCTTAATTAGTATGAGTGGCCAGGGTCAGAAAAAAAAGAGATGACTGAGATGTAAGTAAAACCAAGTAATCTTCAGTACCTTTACTATTACTGATTCTTATTAGCAGTTCTGATGGCCGTTGTCTGGGTCATTCTGCACAACATTGAATCCTGAGGAGTGTGTGATAATCTGTTACTCAAGTCATATGTCCAAATGCATTCAAAGATCATCAAAATAGGAAGAAGTTGAATTTGACTGAAGTATATTATTATGCTTCTGAAAGTTATGAGTGTATTTTTGCACCAAATTATCCTTGTTTGCCAGGATAGGGCCCTCAGCAGTCAGTCAGTATTAGGTTGCTATTATTTTTTATTTAACTAGGCAAGTCAGTTAAGAACAAATTCTTATTTACAATAACAGCCAAACCCTAATCCGGACGACGCTGGGCCAATTGTGCACAGCCCTGGGACTCCCAATAACAGCCAGTTGTGATACAGCCTGGAATTGAACCAGGGTCTGTAGTGACACCTCTAGTACTGAGATGCAGTGCCTTAGACTGCTGCGCCATTCAGGAGCCCTAGTGTACCAATCATGAGCCAAATCTATTCGTGTTCTACCCAAAGTTGAAAAAGAAACGTTGTGATCTATTTAATAAACACAAGAGACCAGCAAAATGGATAAAAGAGTGTGTTGGTATAGCAGGAACAGCGGCATCTAGTCGTCAAAACCTGATACTTTCACACTACTTTATGGTAAATAATAATCTCCCATGCATTTCCGAAGCTGCAGCTCTGGCTCTCTGGCACGTTGTCAGTATCTGGTGGACAATTCTCCAAACACCTGTAAGCTTCCCATTCCCAAGTCATGCAGAAGCTGCGCTTTAAGATGTGCCCTAGCTCCTCGTTGTGTGTTCGTCTCTGTGTACGTGCATGTGTCGGTGTATATGTAAGTAAGGTGCAGTGTTTTTTATGGATCAAAAAAAGGCTTAGGTGGTGGGTGTGGCAATGCCCACAGTTGGCTTGTTGTCGCGGCTGCATTTTAGAGGCCCCATCTTGGCGGTGTAACGACATTTTGCATTTTAAGGCAATTTCCTGCTATTCTACACATTTCTCCTTGGAGCTGAGAGACATTTGTGAAGTTCTAATTCTAATCTAATTTGATACAATTCTACACATTTTGCTGTGGAGCTGAAGGAAATGTTGCAATTTTAAAGATAATTTCCTGCAATTCTATGTATTTTGCCATGGCTAATGCTGTCAGACATAATAACAAAATCAAAACTGCAAAATGTTCTATTTTCCCTGACTGTCTAGCTTTTATTTTGGTGATTGCTAGTTCTCAAAGATGATATTATTAAACAAATATAGGTCCATTATCTTTTCTACATTCTTTATATCTGGTTTTAGTAATTTAAGTCTACACTGTTTGGACTTAGGCAGCCTAAAAAATGCTAAGGCAGCCTGCCCAAGGATTTAAATGGCAGAAAAATCCCTACATTTTGTACCTATTAATAATCTACTGTAATCTTAGTGTGTCACTGACAAACATATATGGATTTGTATGGCTTGTCACATCAGATATCAGTATAGGATCTGTGACTTCAGTGTGACTGAAACTTGATACACCTTTCTCAGCTACTGTAGGTTTTTCTCAACAAGACAATTTATTATTGTTTTCATAGGGCAACATGTTGGTAAGGCTCAAGAAAACAGAACCATACAGAAGTTGTGCTTTCGCTGTTTTGGTTTCACAAATCACAAGCTTTGCACTCGGCATGCATTCCCACTCAAACCTGGCATTGCTAATCGACACCTGTTCAGAATGGCAATGCTACAAAGTTCATATGTCAAATTTTCATCTACTCTTTGAGATTGACCCCGGTCCACTGCCTCTTATAGAGCAGAGGAGAGAGGAGCCAAAAAGCCTCCATTGTTATGCAAATTAGGCAGTACTACAAAAGAGGAATTTCCATTTCATATAATTTTTTGCTTTTGAATGTCAGGGGATTGGTGAAAAGAGATGCAACTTCTCTAGGGAGAATGAATCTCTCTCTCTCTCCCGAGGCTTATCACCCGGGAAACACATGTGGGTGCAATCACGTCCTTGTACTGACCACGTTGTGGTTTGGGTCTGTTTTTACTCCCAACAGCCTTCAATACTACAGTGACTGTACTGTTGGACTTGTTTTGATGACTACCTCCCTGGAAGATAATTTGCTTTTAGAGATATATCATTCCTATCCGAAGGATATTTGCATACAGAGCTGATGTAAAAAACAAACAAAACAATAGTTCAAGCAACGCTCTGAGTTCAAGTTTACCAGATCAACAGAATGCAAATCCACTGACTTCCAGAGACAGTAGGGCTTGTAATAAGGCCCATGTATTTAGTATTGAGTACTTATTTAGGATCTCCATTAGCTGTTGCCAAAAAAATCACAAAAGTAGTGCACTGGGACTTTACTAGTCCTGTATTAGTGGACCTATATAGTCTTCTGTAGCATATCTTTGTTTATTGCATAAATCGTGCATTCATTGGATTGCAATGCAGGTGCGGTAAAATAATCCAGTCCAGTTTAAGGAATTACAGTGTAGGCTAATCCAAGTGTAGGCTACGGCACAATGTAAATAGAGAAGGCTAAAACGTGGTCAGCGGCAGATCAAAATAGTGTTTGGAAGTCTCCCGGTGAAAGGAGGAGTTGTCTATGGTGCTGTCATTCAAGGTCCTTTATTTACCCTGTTCGTAATGAGCAAGTGACGGTTGCATTTTGGATTCTGCTCAGATGGATGAAGCCAGCAGGGAACACATGCAGCATACAGACATCACGGCTACAGACCTACTTAAGATATTACTTGCAGTGGTGTAGTGCCTATTTTGTAGATGAGGGAGCGCACAAAATATGTATGTGACGTCATCATTTCCTCAATCAAAGTTTGTACCAACAGTAGCCTATTGAATAGCCTACCATGGCTCTCAAACCCTGTTCCTGGAGTGCTACCGTCCTGTAGGTGTCATGTATACTCCCTCTCCGGCCTCTAGGTCGTCAGGCGGCTGATTATCCCGCACACCTGTCACCAACGTCTCGCGCACCTGCGCCTCATGACACTCACCTGAACTCCATCACCTCCTTGATTATCTTCACTATATCTGTCACTCCCCTTGGTTCATTCCTCAGGTGTTATTGACTCTGTTTCATGTCAGTGCGTTGTTTGTGTAACGTGTTTATTTTTTAAATATATTTTTTTGTTAGTTTTTGACTTCAGTGATGTCATTTACAAAATAGCCCCCAACACTCTACTCAGCAAACTGGATGTAGTCTATCACAGTGCCATCCGTTTTATCACCAAAGCCCCATATACTACCAACCACTGCGACCTGTATGCTCTCATTGGCTGGCCCTCACTACATATCCGTCACCAAACCCACTGGCTCCAGGTCATCTATAAGTCTTTGCTAGGTAAAGCCCCACCTTATCTCAGCTCACTGGTCACCATAGCAACACCCACCCATAGCACGCGCTCCAGCAGGTACATTGCACTGGTCACCCCCAAAGCCAACACTTGGCCGCCTTTCCTTCCAGTTCTCTGCTGCCAATGACTGGAACGAATTGCAAAAATCACTGAAGCTGGAGTCTTATATCTCCCTCTCTAACTTTAAGCATCAACTGTCAGAGCAGCTTACAGATCATTGCACCTGTACATAGCCAATCTGTAAATAGCCACCCAACTACCTCATCCCCATATTGTTATTTATCCCCTTGCTCTTTTGCAAGGGGATAAGTATCACTACTTGCACATCGTCATCTGCACATCTATCACTCCAGTGTTTAATTGCTATATTGTAATTATTTTGCCACTGTGGCCTATGTATTGCCTTACCTCCCTAATCTTATTTCATTTGCACACACTGTATATAGACTTTTCTATTGTATTATTGACTGTTCATTTGTTTATTCCATGTGTAACTCTGGGTTGTTTGTGTCGGACTGCTTTGATTTATCTTGGCCAGGTCGCAGTTGTAAATGAGAACTTGTTCTCAACTGGCCTACCTGGTTAAATAAAGGTGAAAGAAATAAAATGTAATTTTCCTCATTAATCTACATACAATACCTCATAATGAAGACAAAGCGAAAACAGGTTTTTGAAATTTTAGCATTGAAGGTCCCCAAGAACACAGTGGCCTCCATCATTCTTGAATGGAATAAGTCTGGAACCACCAAGACTCTTCCTAGAGCTGGCTGCCCGGCCAAACTGAGCAATCGGGGGAGAAGGGCCTTGGTCGGGGAGTTCCTTGGAGTTCCTTGGTCCAGAGTTCCTCTGTGGAGATGGGAGAACCTTCCAGAAGGACAACCATCTCTGCAGCACTCCACCAATCAGGCCTTTATGGTAGAGTGGCCAGACAGATGCCACTCCTCAGTAAAAGCACATGACAGCCCACTTGGAGTTTGCCAAAAGGCACACTTTCAGACCATGAGAAACAAGATTGTCTGTTCTAATGAAACCAAGATTGAACTCTTTGGCCTGAATGTCAAGCGTCACGTCCGGAGGAAACCAGACACCAATCATCACCTGGCCAATATCATCCCTACGGTGAAGCATGGTGGTGGCAGAATCATGCTGTGGAGATGTGTTTCAGCGGCAGGGACTGAGAGACTAGTCAGGATCGAGGGAAATATGAACGGAGAAAAGTACAGAGAGATCCTTGATGAAAACCTGCTCAGGAACTCAGACCGGGGCAAACGTTAACCTTCCAACAGGACAGCGACACTAAGCACACAGCCAAGGCAACGCAGGAGTGGCTTTGGGACAAGTCTCTGAATGTCCTTGAGTGGCCCAGTCAGAGGCCGGACTTGAACCCGATCGAACATCTCTGGAGAGACCTGAAAATAGCTGTGCAGCTACACTCCCCATCCAACCTGACAGAGCTTGAGAGAATCTCAAATCAAATCAAATTTATTTTTATTGGTAATGTCATGACGTTGGCCTAGGGGTAGGTTTATGACAGTCATCAATACCTCTTTCCCCCCTTTTCCCTCTCCCTACTATAACTGATGTGACAGAAGAAAACCCCTTGGTTAACATAGAGATTATGGGAACATCAGAAGTGGGGGGAAATGAACTATATTCTGGTAATCCGACCAACTGAACATATGCGGTGGTACTTAAGGTATATTATGTCAGTTCGGTTGCCCTCTGACACATTCTCATCAATGATAGAATGACAAACTCTACTGTGGAAAGTCTAAACGTCAGAGGTATCGGATTCACATGGAATTGTTGTTTAATTCAAATGTTTGAATATGAAATTATTTGTGAAGAGATTAAATGTAATTTTAGCTTCCAAATGAGAGATTTGGATTTTCATAAATTTGGGCTTCTGCTCAACTAGGGGCCCGCCCCTGTGAAGAGACATGGGTTATAAACCTTTCAGACACACCCCTCTCCCTCCACTATAAAAGCCATTGACAAAAATATAACTTCCTGTTCCGGGTACATTTAGGATGACGATCCGATGTCAGAATGGTTCAGATAATAACTACAGAACTAAGCCAACATCAGCATGGACTTTGGTTGCAAATGGTATGAACTTTGAACTCGTATTCACTACAGAAGTGATACCTCCTAGCCGTTGAGTTAGCAACAGCTGCTACAAACGTAGGTTAGGAAGGACAGTCAGAGTATCCCGTCTACTACACACGACGTTACTCCAACGTATCCAGTGACCACCAGAGACATTCTTCAAAGGACAGAGGACTCGGGTTGGCGATACGGTCTTCCATCTACCACCAACCTACTGAAGCGCAGCTCAGAGTAAATATTTATTGCATTTTCCTTTTTCAAATGGGCGGTAATTTAGAATGCATAAGATACTGTATTTACGATAGCACAGCTCGCCTATGTTCCAGTCTCCCGCTCTTTCACTAAAATCCCGCCCCTTCCCTTTGTGTAACAAGCTGTCATATCTGTTCCGCCCGCTAGGGACGTTTGCCTTTATGACGGCAATTTGTGATCAAGTTATGATTTAATTGTTTGTGTGATTAGTTAGGTATTTAGTAAATAAATAATTAAACCCAATTTTGTATTGCTGATTCAACTTGTTAGCCAGGATTCTTGCAGATAACCAAGGATTTACCACTTTCAGATGAGACTGAATAAAATGACGATTAATGTGACTGCTATGGATGTAAAATATTACTAAATCTTTAAGAGTTTATTCGGAAGATAACAGCTCTATAAATATTATTTAGTGGTGTCCCTCTCTAGTTAATTATATTTACATGATTAGTTCAATCATTAATTACGGAGAAATTATTTTATAGAATAGCATGTCATAGCAATTAATCTGGCATAGCCAAAGACACGACAGTAACATACACATGGTTAGCAGATGTTATTCAGAGAGTAGCGAAATGCTTGTGCTTTTAGTTCCGAGGGTGCAGCAATATCTAACAAGTAATATCAAACTATTCCGCAACAAATACCTAATACACACATGTTTAAGTAAAGGAATGGAATAAGAATATATAAATATTAATACATGGATGAACAATGACAGAGCGGCATAGGCTAAGATGCAATAGATGTTATAGAATGTAGTATATACTGTAGATATGAGATGAGTAATGCAAGATATGTAAACATTATTAAAGTGCCATTATTAATGTGACTAGTGTTCCGCTTATTAAAGTGGCCAATGATTTCAAGTCTGTATGTAGGCAGCATCCTCTCTGTGCTAGTAATGGGTTTAACAGTCTGATGGCCTTGAGATAGAAGCTGTTTTTCAGTCTCTTGGTCCCAGCTCTGATGCACCTGTACTGACCTCGCCTTCTGGATGGTAGCGGGGTGATCAGGCAGTGGCTTGGGTGGTTGTTGTCCTTGATGATCTTTTTGGCCTTCCTGTGACATCGGGTGCTGTAGGTGTCCTGGAGGGCAGGTAGTTTGCATCCGGTGATGCGTTGTGCAGACCGCACCACCCCCTGGAGAGCCCTGCGGTTGTGGGCGGTGCAGTTGCCGTACCAGGAGGTGATACAGCCCAACAGGATGCTCTCAATTGTGCATCTGTAAAAGTTTGAGTGTTTTAGATGACAAGCCAAATTTCTTCAGCCTCCAGAGGTTGAAGAGGCACTGTTGTACCTTCTTCGCCACACTCTCTGTGTGGGTGGACCATTTCAGTTTGTCAGTGATGTGTACGCCAACGAACTTAACTTTCCACCTTCTCCACTGCGGTCCCACCGATGCTCCCTCTGCTCTTTCCTGAAGTCTACGGTTATCTCCTTTGTTTTGTTGACGTTGAGTGAGAGGTTATTTTCCTGACACCACACTCCGAGAGCCCTCACCTCCTCCCTATAGGCTGTCTCGACACAACAGCCTGATTACCAACAATGACGTATGCAAACTTGATGATTGAGTTGGAGGCGTGCATGACCTCGCAGTCATGGGTGAACAGGGAGTACAGGAGGGGGCTGAGCACGCACCCTTGTGGGGCCCCAGTGTTGAGGATCAGCGAAGTGGAGATTTTTTTTCCCTACATTCACCACCTGGGGGCGGCCCGTTAGGAAGTCCAGGACGCAATTGCACAGGGTGTTGTTGAGACCCAGGGCCTCAAGCTTAATGATGAGCTTGGAGAGTACTATGGTATTGAATGCTGAGCTATAGCATAGAAGAACCTGAGAATCTGAGATACTCCCCAAATATAGGTGTACCAAGCTTGTAGCGTTATACCCAAGAAGACTCGAGGCTGCAATCGCTGCCAAAGATGCTTCAACAAAGTTCTGTGTTAAAGGGATATTTGTAAATCTGTGTAATTGTAATTATGTAAATCTGATATTTCCGTTGTTTTCATATACAGTGGGGAGAACAAGTATTTGATACACTGCCGATTTTGCAGGTTTTCCTACTTACAAAGCATGTAGAGGTCTGTAATTTTTATCATAGGTACACTTCAACTGTGAGAGACGGAATTTAAAACAAAAATCCAGAAAATCACATTGTATGATTTTTAAGTAATTAATTCGCATTTTATTGCATGACATAAGTATTTGATCACCTACCAACCAGTAAGAATTCCGGCTCTCACAGACCTGTTAGTTTTTCTTTAAGAAGCCCTCCTGTTCTCCACTCATTACCTGTATTAACTGCACCTGTTTGAACTCGTTACCTGTATAAAAGACACCTGTCCACCCACTCAATCAAACAGACTCCAACCTCTCCACAATGGCCAAGACCAGAGAGCTGTGTAAGGACATCAGGGATAAAATTGTAGACCTGCACAAGGCTGGGATGGGCTACAGGACAATAGGTAAGCAGTTTGGTGAGAAGGCAACAACTGTTGGCGCAATTATTAGAAAATGGAAGAAGTTCAAGATGACGGTCAATCACCCTCGGTCTGGGGCTCCATGCAAGATCTCACCTCGTGGGGCATCAATGATCATGAGGAAGGTGAGGGATCAGCCCAGAACTACACGGCAGGACCTGGTTAATGACCTGAAGAGAGCTGGGACCACAGTCTCAAAGAAAACCATTAGTAACACACTACGCCGTCATGGATTAAAATCCTGCAGCGCACGCAAGGTCCCCCTGCTCAAGCCAGCGCATGTCCAGGCCCGTCTGAAGTTTGCCAATGACCATCTGGATGATCCAGAGGAGGAATTGGAGAAGGTCATGTGGTCTGATGAGACATTAATAGAGCTTTTTGGTCTAAACTCCACTCGCCGTGTTTGGAGGAAGAAGAAGGATTAGTACAACCCCAAGAACACCATCCTAACCGTGAAGCTTGGAGGTGGAAACATCATTCTTTGGGGATGCTTTTCTGCAAAGGGGACAGGATGACTGCACCGTATTGAGGGGAGGATGGATGGGGCCATGCATCGCGAGATCTTGGCCAACAACCTCCTTCCCTCAGTAAGAGCATTGAAGATAGGTCGTGGCTGGGTCTTCCAGCATGACAACGACCCGAAACACACAGCCAGGGCAACTAAGGAGTGGCTCCGTAAGAAGCATCTCAAGGTCCTGGAGTGGCCTAGCCAGTCTCCAGACCTGAACCCAATAGAAAATCTTTGGAGGGAGCTGAAAGTCCGTATTGCCCAGCGACAGCCCCGAAACCTGAAGGATCTGGAGAAGGTCTGTATGGAGGAGTGGGCCAAAATCCCTGCTGCAGTGTGTGCAAACCTGGTCAAGAACTACAGGAAACGTATGATCTCTGTAATTGCAAACAAAGGTTTCTGTACCAAATATTAAGTTCTGCTTTTCTGATGTATCAAATACTTATGTCATGCAATAAAATGCGAATTAATTACTTAAAAATCATACAATGTGATTTTCTGGATTTTTGTTTTAAATTCCGTCTCTCACAGTTGAAGTGTACCTATGATAAAAATTACAGACCTCTACATGCTTTGTAAGTAGGAAAACCTGCAAAATCGGCAGTGTATCAAATACTTGTTCTCCCCACTGTATATATATATATATAGTTATTTTTGCTTAGTCATTATGGGCTATTGTGTATAGATTAATGAGGGGGAAAAAACAATTTAATCAATTTTATAATAAGGCTGTAACGTAACAAGATGTGGAAAAATTGAAGGGGTCTGAATACTTTCTGAATGCACTGTATATCCTGCATAGTGGCTCTGAATTTTGGCTCATGTTAATTTTTTGGGGGGGACTATTCAGCTTCAGCTAACCATCATAAAATCTCATTAGAAATAAGGTGATTTTGGTTTAACTAATGTAAAGGCCTGCTATGCTGTTCGGTTCTGTTATATAAAATACGAATTCATCGTTATGTGATCTTGCAAGACATTTGATTCAGCATTGATCTAACTTTACTAAACGAGCACCATTGTGAGAAGTGATAATCTTCTATTTTAGTGATAAGTAGGACTATTAAGCGTAGGCAACATATCTTGATAAGTGTTATTTTAAAAGATTGGAGGGCCCTTAGTGGTTTGAAAGGACAGCACTAAATTAACTTTGATTTGATTACTTTGAACACATGGTTACAATATACCTATTAGAGAATAAAGGAAAACCAGGGTGTCACGTTCGTTGAATGGAGGAGACCAAGGCGCAGCGTGATGTGAATTCATTCTTCTATTTATTAACGAAGAACACTGGAAAAACTTACAAAACTAACGTGACGCTATAGATCAACAAGTGCAGACACAAGCAACTAACAGACAATAACCCACAATACAAAACAGGCTACCTAAATATGGTTCCCAATCAGAGACAACGCAAAACACCTGTCTCTGATTGAGAACCATATCAGGCCAAACACATAGAAATAGACAAACCAGACATACAACATAGAATGCCCACTCAGATCACACCCTGACCAAACAAAACATAAAACATACAAAGCAAACTATGTTCAGGGCGTGACAGTACCCCCCCTCAAGGTGCGGACTCCGGCCGCAAACCTAAACCTATAGGGGAGGGTCTGGGTTGGCATCTGTCCGCGGCTCCGGCGCGGGACGTGGACCCCACTCCACCATAGTCATAACCCGCTTTGGTGGCGCCTATGGAGCGGGGACCCTTGCTGCGGGTCCCGGACTGAAGACCATCCTAGAGGGCGCCACTGGACGGAGGGGCGGCTCCGGACTGAGGGGCGGCTCCAGGGGCTCCTGACTGGCGGGCGGCTCCTGACTGGCGGGCGGCTCTGGCGGCTCTGAACAGACGGGTGGCTCTGGCCTGCTGAGGCGCACAGTAGGCCTGGTGCGTGGTGCCGGAACTGGTGGTACCGGGCTGGGAACACGCACCTCAGGGCGAGTGCGGGGAGGAGAAACAGGGCATACTGGACTCTGGAGACGCACAGGAAGCCTGGTGCGTGGTGTTGGTACTGGGCTGGGGAGACACACCTCAGGGCGAGTGCGGGGAGCAGGCACAGGACGTACTGGGCTGTGGAGGCGTACTGGAGGTCTGGAGTGTAGAGCTGACACAACCCGTCCTGGCTGGATGTTTCTACTTGCCCTGCAAATGCAGGGCGCTGGCACAGGACGCACAGGGCTGTGCAGACTCACAGTACGCAGAGTCGGCGCAGGATATCCTGGTCCAAGGAGGTACACTGGAGACCAGGAGCGCTGAGCCGGCACTCTCCTACCTGGCTGGATGCCCATTCTAGCCCGGCCAATGCGAGGAGCTGGACTAGAGCGCACCGGGCTAGAATAGCGCACTGGAGACACCGTGCGCATCTCTGCATAACACGGTGCCTGACCAGTTACACACTCCCCACGGTAAGCATGAGGAGTTGGCTTAGGTCTCCTACCTGACTCAGCCAATCTCCTCGTGTGCCCCCCCCAAAAAAAATCTTGGGGCTGCCTCTCGGGCTTCCATGCTAGCCGCGTACCTTTTATATCGTCCCCGTTCCTCCATTCTCCTGTATCCCTCCTCGCACTGTTCCATTGAATCCCAGGCGGGCTCCGGCACTCTCCCTGGATCGATCGACCAACTCTCTATTTCCTCCCAGGTTGTTTTCCACTCATCCTTCTCCCGGGTCCATTTTTCCACCAAATGCTGTTCCTCCCTTTCACACTGCTTGGTCCTTGTTTGGTGGGTGATTCTGTCACGTTCGTTGAATGGAGGAGACCAAGGCGCAGCGTGATGTGAATTCATTCTTCTATTTATTAACGAAGAACACTGGAAAAACTTACAAAACGAATGTGACGCTATAGCTCAACAAGTGCAGACACAAGCAACTAACATAGACAATAACCCACAACCCACAATACAAAACAGGCTACCTAAATATGGTTCCCAATCAGAGACAACGCAAAACACCTGTCTCTGATTGAGAACCATATCAGACCAAACACATAGAAATAGACAAACCAGACATACAACATAGAATGCCCACTCAGATCACACCCTGACCAAACAAAACATAAAACATACAAAGAAAACTATGGTCAGGGCGTGACACAGGGGTTGAACCATCAATTCATATAATTTATTTGCGTAGATTGAATCATCAAATCAATTGACCAAGTAGTGAACATAAATCATTTCTACATAGAATTGGCCCATTTCAAATCCTGACGGGCTCTTCGTCCCAACCAAAAGTCAATATAGGCTAAGGATTCCAAGCAGGGCTACAGCAACTTCCAGAGAGGGTCAGGCTCTTGGGCTTTACAGGGGCATTTACATTTTAGTAATTTAGCAGATGCTTTTTTCCAGAGCGACTTACAATTGAAGTCGGAAGTTTACATACACCTTAGCCAAATACATTTAAACTCAGTTTCACAATTCCTGACATTTAATCCTAGTAAAAATTCCCTGTCTAGGTCAGTTAGGATCACCACTTTATTTTAAGAACGTGAAATGTCAGAATAATAGTAGAGAATTATTTATTTCAGCTTTTATTTCTTTCATCACATTCCCAGTGGGTCAGAAGTTTACATACACTCAATTAGTATTTGGTAGCATTGCCTTAAACAATTTAAACTTGGGTCAAACGTTTCGGGTAGCCTTCCACACGCTTCCCACAAAAAGTTGGGTGAATTTTGGCCAATTTCCTCCTGACAGAGCTGGTGTAACTGATTCAGGTTTGTAGGCCTCCTTGCTCGCACATGCTTTTTCAGTTCTGACCACACATTTTCTATATGATTGAGGTCAGGGCTTTGGGGTGGCCACTCCAATACCTTGACTTTGTTGTACTTAAGCCATTTTGCCACAACTTTGGAAGTGTGCTTGAGGTCATTGTCCATTTGGAAGACCCATTTGCGACCAAGCTTTAACTTCCTAAACTGATGTCCTGAGATGTAGCTTCAATATATCCACATAATTCTCCTCCCTCATGAAGCCATCTATTTTGTGAAGTGTACCAGTCCCTCCTGCAGCAAATCACTCCCACAACATGATGCTGCCACCCCTGTGCTTCACGGTTGGGATGGAGTTCTTCGGCTTGCAAGCCTCCCCTTTCTCTTCCAAACATAACGATGGTCATTATGGCCAAACAGTTCTAGTTTTGTTTCATCAGACCAGAGGACATTTCTCCAAAAAGTACGATCTTTGTCCCCATGTGCAATTGCAAACCGTAGCTTTTTTTATGGCGCAGTGGCTTCTTCCTTGCTGAGCAGCCTTTCAGGTTATGTCAATATAGGACTCGTTTTACTGTGGATATAGATACTTTTGTACCTGTTTCCTCCAGCATTTTCACAAGGTCCTTTGCTGTTGTTCTGGGATTGATTTGCACTTTTCGCACCAAAGTACGTTCATCTCTAGGTGACAGAATGCATCTCCTTCCTGAGTGGTATGACGGATGCGTGGTCCCATGGTGTTTATACTTGCGTACTATTGTTTGTACAGATGAACGTGGTACCTTCAGGCGTTTGGAAATTGCTCCCAAGGCTGTAACCAGACTTGTGGAGGTCTACAATTTTCTGAGGTCTTGGCTGATTTCTTTTGATTTCCCCATGATGTCAAGCAAAGAGTTTGAAGGTAGGCGATACAGTGAATTATAAGTGAAAGAATCTGTCTGTAAACAATTGTTGGAAAAATGTAATGTGTCATGCACAAAGTAGATGTCCTAACCGACTTGCCAAAACTATATTTTGTTAACAAGACATTTGTGGAGTGGTTGAAAAATGAGTTTTAATGACTCCAACCTCGGTGTATGTAAACTTCTGACTTCATCTGTACATGAGCTTTTAGGGTTAAGTGCCTTGCTCAAGTGCACATGGACAGATTTTCACCTAGTCGGCCCGGGGATTCAAAACAGTGACCTTTCGGTTACTGGCCCAACGCTGTTAACCGCTAGGCTACCTGTCGCCTCTGTGGCCACGGGTTTGGGAGAACGGTGTCGCTATAAGCAAGTGGTCACATATCGTCCTGTGTTCCACCGCACAAGAGCAGGTCGGTGGAGTTTTATCAAGAAAGACAGAAGACAGAGAAGAAACCTACATTTAGCTTCCTCTATGCTGCTGTAGCCTACATATTTATTTAGTTTGTCATGCTATCGTTTTTCATGGAATTTTTGTGGTAATTAAATATAATTTATTTAGAATTGATCAGAATAAATTTTCTGTGTATTCTCAAATTGAGGGAGCGCCACTCCATCGCGCTCCCCGGGCACTACACACCTGATTACTTGTGAAGCTAAGGCAGCTTCAATAAAATAACATTTTGGGGGAGGGATTATTTGTCGTACCACATTGCAGCACCCTCACCCCCAAACTACTTACCGTTATGGCAGCTACTCTTCCTTGGGTCCAAAGATGATTAAAACAATACATCATACAAGACACTATTACATTATTACTCTATTAATTCAAATTTGCAATATAAAATGTACAATATTACAATACAACAGTATTACAATATTACTGTGTGTCTCCTGTCTGTCTCTGTGGGCGGGTAGGCGTATGCGTGTGTGTGTCTCCACAGTCCGCATGTGATGTGGATGGAGTTTTAGGCTGTAACTTAGTTCTGCTAATGCTAACCCATCATGTCAGAGGGGAGCTCACGTCTCTGGGCTCGTCTCGGTCTGTGAGTCAGGCAGGAGAAGGTTGGCCTGTCCCTTCCTTTTTGTTGGCACAGCCTCTCGTTGGAGCAGAGATCATGCCCAATGCCACTCTCTTCTCAACATCGATCAGTGAGTGAAACCCTACAGGGGAAAGGTTGGAGAGTGTAGTCTAATGGTCTGGAGTAGAAATTGTGCACCAATATTGAATTTTAAAAGCCTGTTTTATTAAATGAAGTCCCTTTAATATAAACCACATGGGCTGCATTTACACAGGCAAGTCTGATATATTTTTTTACTAATTGGTATTTTGACCAAACAGATCAGCTCTGAGAAGGTTCTGATGTGAAAAGTTCTGATGTGATTGGTCAAATTCAATAAATCCGATTTTTTTTGTATGAATTAAGACTTGCTAAAATGCCAAAAATCTGCAAATTTGACATGTCACCCTTTTCTGTCTTCTAGGAAGATTTTAACCCACCACCCCAAACATTTCCCCAAGTTTTCACCATCATTGTAAAGCCCTAGTTATTTTGACAAAGTAATTTCTGAAGATTATTATTTATTTAATGTGATTAATTTACGTTTGTTCCTCAGGTCAAACCTGTTACGTGAACGGAACTCTTGTTTTAATATAGTGAAACTCTAATTTTAAAAAAACTTTTCAGAAGACACATTGAACATGTATTAGTCAAATCATAGTGTTAAAGCAGGTGAGCTGGTTCTACTATTTTTGGCCATTTTCAGTTTTTTTTTCTTCTGATGGAAAACTGAGTGTGTCAAGTATAACATGTCAGCACTGTTACCCATAGATAGATAGGCAGGATTTTTTTTAAATGTACAATTTAATGTTTTTGTGACGCTTGCATTCAATTGCCCCTCCTTGTTGCCTCCATTCCCCCTATCACAAAGGAATTTATGGCTGATTTAAGATACAATTGTCAACCCTGTTACTTTATTTGGCACTAAGTGAAAACATGTTTTTTAAGCTCTTTACGCTCTTTATAACAGAATGTTTTAATTAGGTGAAATACATATTTTTTTATTTTTTTTAAATCAATTACACTACCCAAAAAGCACTATATTTGTGGAATGTTTGTAGCTCTGTAACATCATATACCATTGTGTTAAAAGCAAATAGTATTAACAGCCTCATCAAGGTGAACACCCACTGGGCATACACTGGTTGAATCAACGTTGGTTCCACGTCATTTTAATGAAATTTCATTGAACCAACGTGGAATAGACGTTGAATTGACATCTGGGTCCAGTGGGCATATACTGTAGGTGTGAACACCACACTTTTGTGTCTCATCTCTTTAGTAAAGAGAGAGAATTTGACATGCCCAGTAATATGAAATGTAAAGTGACATTCTGCTAAAAGTGTCCACTCTTACATATAATACAATTACTGGAACTCTCACTCATAGGTTTTTGCACAAATATTCACTTTCACATACACACACAAAAATAACTGCTGTTATCTTTCATTTAAAATCTGTAGAAACTATGAGAATAGAAAGGTTCAGAACTTTTGTGAAACATCACAGCACAGTTGAAAAATATATGGCAAAAAAAATGGATGGTGTTAAGAGATAGATGGGAGGGGTTGAGTGGAGCTGAAGGGTGGGACTAAAAACAACAAGATAACTAATGCAAAATATACTGTGCCCGTAAAATGTATATGGGTTCAGAACTTGTGAAACAACACAGTTAGAAATATATGGCAAATATAAATCAAACTGGATGGTCTTCAGAGATAGATGGGAGGGGTTGATGGTAGCTGAAGGATTACTATTGTAAAATTGTAAAATACTTTTATAAAATACATTGTGTCCTTAAAATGTATATATTATGTATAAGCTGGGAGTAGAAGCCTACATTTTGGGGAGGGGGGGTAGGGTTAGGGGAAAATAATAAACGAAAATATATTTTAAAAATACATTATATATATATGTGTGTGTGTATAGTTCTTTTTTTTGTAAACATATATCTGCTGTCCTACCATCCACACACACTAAACACTGTACCACTGCTGGGTGGTGTATGCATACTAACACACAAACACACACAGTCGTAACATTTCCTTGTTGTGTGGCCGAGGCTGACTAACTGCTGTGACAGTGACTGCAGGGCAGGGGATTGGCTCCAGCTAGGTCACCTGACAAAGTAGCCATGGAAACCCCATGAGGAGAAGAGGAGCATGAAGAAGCCCTGTTATAAAATATTTTGAGATTTTCTGCTTGCTTGTGGTCAGTCAAGCTTGCAGAAATATGAGGGGGGAGGAGAGAGAGAGAGAGGTTAAGCAGGGCACAAAGCATTCACCATGTAGCACAATCAACTTCCATGAAAACTTGATTCTACCATAGTGTCTTGATCAGATTGTTTTCACAGTGTATATTGGGCTAGTTATGTCACTAAATCACTTTTAAGTACAGTATTGCATATCTGAGATTGTCCTCTTTTAAGACTAAATGGGTATAAATAAGAGGACTATGAACAAAAAGGAACTAATTGAAAATGGAGGCTCACCATGATCCAGACCATTTAAAGGCAGAAAAATAGTTTTTCCAAAACAGATCCGTTTGTAGCTTTCTACATTGGGCATTTTGTCTTTGATTAAGCGCAAGCGTAAATGTGATTTAGTTTATTCTCCCTGTTGTCTTTGACAGTTTTTGAAAGACGGTTGCCGTTATATTTTGTAACTAGCTAGCGTAAAATTTCTCATGTTACCACACTGACGGACCACGTAGGAGGAAACTGTGCATTGTAGATAATGCTTCCACTCGAGTGGAGGAGAAGGGATATTTTTATCACACACACAGACACAGACACAGTATCACTGGAGACAGGCACAGCATGGAAACACGTGTGGGGGGAAAGCCCTTGATAGGCAGTATTGTTTGTACTTTCTTCAGAGGCTATGCTTTATCATCACATACCCATATAGACACTTAAGTGTGTTACAGTGCTGTAACAGTAGGCGAGAGGTGCTGTAGCAAGGATCATGTCCCTGTTTAGTTCGTCTAACCCCAGTGGTAATAATGTTGTAATAGCTGGCTTCCTGGCTCTCAGGGTGGTTGTGTTGACCCTTTATATGACTATTGTAATGATGGTTTAAAACATTTAATGGGCTGCAGACATGGTCCTCTTTTTCCCTCTCCTCTTGATAAAGACTGTCCCAGATTTCTGCAGTTGTAAGAGAGAAGATTTCAGGCTTTTGGTTCCCCAAGTGGGTACTTCATGCTGCGACGCCTACGTCTTGAATAGAGCAGGTGGATAGCAGCGTCTACGGTGCCTGAGGGAACATAAGTGTTGCTTATGAATGCTGTGCTGAGGCTCCTCAGTGAAACTGACTCAATACACAGTGTCCTTAGCATGATCTCCATCTTTACTCTGCACTTGATCCCTCTCCATCTACCACTTCCTTGTTTGCCAACCCCCACACTCCTTCTTACGCTCACTCGTTCTCACCATTTCACTCTCACTTCTCCTTGTTTTCTATTTTCTCCCTTGCTTTCGTTCTTCATTCTCGTTGAGTCCATCCCAGCTCTCATCCCAGCCCTCATTATAATTTATGTATCTCATGTATGTTTTCATGGGGGTGAGGGATGTACCTTGTTGTGTGTATGTGTAACTAACTGTGGTGATCTGTGAGGATAGAATTTCCTCTAGAAGGACAAAAAACATAATCATTCCCCAGCCCTTGTCCTAGCGTCATCCTAGCTTTTCCCCCAGTGTTCTCCTAGTCTCCATCCTAGCCCTCATCCCAGCTTCTCTCCCAGGCCTCATCCCTCCCCCAGGAGCCCAGCTGGGAGAGGCAGATAAACACACGGGTGCAGGGCTTAGCACACACTCCCCTTCACAATGCCATGCTCTCCTGTTCAAAGGCCTCCACCATAAACAAAAGGGGTAAACAACTGAAATCATAGGGAATGGAGGCAGCTGCAGGAAAGGGAGGGAGGGAGGGAGGGGAAAGGAGTGGGCTTGGAAGGTTTTTACCATAATGTGATGTTGGAATTGCGCTCTCTCTGTCTCTCCCTCTCTCAATTGTGTTTGTGTGTGTAAATGTGAAATGCGTGTAAGTTTGTGCGTGCATGTTGCTTTTCATAAGCCCCTTATCCCTCTCAACCAAAACAGTGTGATGTGAGCGTTAAATGCAATATCATACTTAAAAGCACTGAATATATTTGCTTACGCCCTCCTGCTATGTTTCTTTGTGCTTGAGATTAGGAAATGAGAAGAGACTGACAGTATACTTGGGGTAATGGGGTGTTAAGAGAAGGGAGAGACCCTGACCCAGTATAGTGTAGCTGTGCTCTGGAATGGCCTCTCCTAGCCTAGCATCCTGCTCTGCTCTGCTGGACACCGTCTGTGCTCCACTGATGCCATGCCACCCCAGGGAGAATCCAGAATGCTTCACAGCAGCTAGCACACATATGGGGTCACTGTACTGTCATGGAGTGGACAGAGAGCAGGGCTGCCGTGGACAGGACAGCGAGCAGGGCTGCCGTGGACAGGACAGCGAGCAGGGCTGCCGTGGACAGGACAGCGAGCAGGGCTGCCGTGGACAGGACAGCGAGCAGGGCTGCCGTGGACAGGACAGCGAGCAGGGCTGCCGTGGACAGGACAGCGAGCAGGGCTGCCGTGGACAGGACAGCGAGCAGGGCTGCCGTGGACAGGACCGAGAGCAGGGCTGCCGTGGAGAGGACCGAGAGCAGGGCTGCCGTGGAGAGGACCGAGAGCAGGGCTGCCGTGGAGAGGACCGAGAGCAGGGCTGCCGTGGAGAGGACCGAGAGCAGGGCTGCCGTGGAGAGGACCGAGAGCAGGGCTGCCATGGAGCAGGGCTATGGGATGGCCTGATTGGAGCTTTACCTTTATCCAGCTTTGATTCACTAAGGACAGGTTTGTGGAATTTGGATGTCTTTTTTTCATGATTCTAGTAATTGTGATTGGGTGATTGTGGTTCACTCACTCGCGCACACACGCATACACACACACACACACACACACATACATACATACATACATACATATATACACGCACACACGCACACGTGTGAGAGGTTGATGTCAGGACAACAACCTCTCCCTCAATGTGAGCAAGACAAAGGAGCTGATTGTGGACTATAGGAAAAGGAGGGCCGAACAGACCCCATTAACATCGACAGGGCTGAGAGTGGAGCGGGTTGAGAGTTTCAAGTTTCTTGGTGTCCACATCACCAACGAACTATCATGGTCCAAACACACCAAGACAGTTGTGAAGAGGGCATGACAACACCTGTTCCCCCTCAGGAGACTGGCATGGGTCCCCAGATCCTCAAAAAGTTCTACATTTGCACCATCGAGAGCATCCTGACCGGTTGCATCACCGCCTGGTATTGCAAATGCTCGGCATATGATGACCGTAAGACGCTGCAGAGGGTAGTGCGTACGGCCCAGTACATCACTGGGGCCAAGCTTCCTGACATCCAGGACCTATATACTAGGCGGTGTCAGAGGAAGGCCCAAAAAATAGTCAAAGACTCCAGTCACAGATTGATCTCTCTGCTACTGCACAGCAAACGGTACCGGAGTGCCATGTGTCATGACGTTGCCTGTTTAGGTACATAAATCCCATCCCCCGCTCCCTGCCACTCCCTGCCTCCCCCTTTCCTCCTTCAACCCATGCTGTGGTCACAGAGAGACGTTGTAAATTCCTGAGAATCTCCTCATGGCCAAACAGTATTAGAGCGAGGGTAAACTTTCAGGACAAAGGGTTTTCTTCCACCTCACAGAACTTGAGGTACGAACAGATTTCATGTTCCGGAAAAAGTATAAAAGATCGGTGAAGATTCCAGCTATTAACATGTCCGTTTGTCACAACTCGGGGAAACTCATGGGAGACTGTGTGGCTACATTACCATACCGCTGTTTATATAATAACCTCAGATATGAGGTTTACATCTAATTGTTGTATAAAATGAATGAGTGAGTATGATACTGTTTGTATAATTGTGTAATATGAGTTTGGACTGTTTAATGAAGAAAAATACAAATCCCTTTTGATTTGAACTAAATCCGAGGACCCGCCCCTGAGCCCAGTTGGGTCAGACATCCTGGGACAGCCTCTTTCGGCAATTCCTAATAAAAACCCAACTTGAGAAATTATCACCAGACCATGTTTTTTCTCCATAGGAAGAGATCGAAGGTTGAATACCATTGCTGAATCTGTTAACCATACCACGTGGTTAAACTCTTAGACGAATAAGAACAAGTCTTTGATATTGACTACTAGTCTGCAGCTAGGAATTCGGTATCATTGAACGCGAAGAACGACAACCGCCGAAACATCCATTCTATAACGAATGTCACTCTGAACTATCCACAATAACCAAGACAGAGACAGACGAAACTCTCCAACAGAAACTAACTTTTCTCCAGCGATCAAGACGACACACTGAGTGTAAATATATATATATATATATATTGATATATTGCAATCAATATATATATATTGATTGCAATTGTTCCCGAATGAGTGAGCGTTCATGTGTAAAGGATTAGCATGTCAATTGTTATAATTATGAACTCTGTAGTGACTTCTTAGTCGACCCCCAATTTTCCCTTTGTCTAACAAGCCGCCATGCTGGTTCAGCCCACTAGGGCATATCTCTCCTATCATTTCATGTAACCATTTTAAGTTTGTTTGTTTGTTTATGCATTTCTGTGAATTACTTAGTTAGTAATAAATAAATAATTTAAGACAATTGATGTATGGATGACTCATAGTGAAGACTGGGTTCGTGCAGATAACCAACAATTTACGACGTTTGGAATGAGACTAACGTGAGGTAAAATAAATAAACCATTAATCAGAAGACTATTGATCAGATATGAAAATATCTGAAAGGTTATATTGGGAAATTATAACTTTGTAATCTGAACAGTTTCCCTGGTGCCCCAAATTCATAGTTAATTAGTTACGTTATTAATCAGTTGATGCGTAATCCCTAATTACAGAGAATCTTTGATAAAAACTATAAGTCTTCAATTTAATGACAGCAAAGACACGACACAAGTCTAGAACCAAAAAGCTCCTTAACAGCTTCTACCCCTAAGCCATAAGGCTGCTGGACAATTAATCAAATATGTGGACAACTACAAATACCTAGGTGTCTGGTTAGACTGTAAACTCTCCTTCCAGACTCACATTAAGCATCTCCAATCCAAAATTAAATCTAGAATTGGCTTCCTATTTCGCAACAAAGCCTTCACTCATGCTGCCAAACATACCCTCGTAAAACTGACTATCCTACCAATCCTTGACTTCGGCGATGTCATTTACAAAATAGCCTCCAACACTCTACTCAGCAAACTGGATGTAGTCTATCACAGTGCCATCCGTTTTGTCACCAAAGCCCCATATACTACCCACCACTGCGACCTGTATGCTCTCGTTGGCTGACCCTCACTACATATTCGCCACCAAACCCACTGGCTCCAGTCTTTGCTAGGTAAAGCCCCACCTTATCTCAGCTCACTGGTCACCATAGCTGCTATTGCATTAATCATCATCAATCAGGACTCTACATTACAGAGTAATGACACAAACAACATTGGCAATGAATTTATGTCTAGCACAATTACAGCAGCCATGAAGGTTTTAAATTATATCACTGAAGCCCTTGACAAAAAACAGCACTGTGTCTCACTTTTTATTGATCTCTCTAAGGCTTTTGATACAGTTGATCATGCTATACTAAGGCAGAGATTGTTGAGTGTAGGTCTTTCGGAGCATGCAGTTGCATGGTTTGCTAACTATCTGTCTGATTGAACTCAGTGCACTCAATTTGATGGGCTTATGTCTGTTAAATTGTCTGTCCTGAATGGTGTGCCCCAAGGCTCTGTACTTGGTCCTCTCTTATTCACTATTTATATAAATGATTTAGACAAAAATGTCCAAAATGCACAACTTCATTTTTATGCTGATGATACTGTTGTGCCTCGTCTCTCACAAAAGCTTTCCAGAACTTGCAAACTGCTTTTTATACTGTTCAACATACCTTGTGTCAATTGAAGCTTATCCTCAAAACTGAGACAACTAAACTAATGGTGTTTTCTAATGCAAGAAATAGACATCTGAACCTTTCACCTATTACTACCTGACAGGGCAAGGAGATTGAGGTTGTAACCTCATATAAATATCTTGGAATTCTAATTGATGACGGCCTCTCTTTTAAATTGCATATTCAACAACTTACAAAAAAATTGAAGCTGAAATTGGGATTTTATTTTAGGAATCAGGCCTGTTTTTCTTTTGAAGCCAGAAGGAGGCTAGTATCAGCTACATTTATGCCTTTACTAGACTATGGGGTTATTTTATATATGAATGCTTCCGCTCAGTGTTTGAGATCAATTGACACTCTTTACCATGGCACTTTGAGATTTATTTTAAACTGCAAAACCCTTACGCACCACTGCACTTTGTATACCAGGGTTGGCTGGCCTTCTCTAGTCACTCGTAGGCTCAGTCACTGGTATACTTTTATTTACAAAGCCATTTTGGGTTTACTACCTTTTTATTTGGGCATTTTTATTGTTCAGAAATGTGGTGGGTACTCTCTTCGTTCGCTGGACTTTATCCTGCTAACTGTTCCAAATGTCTGAACTGAATTTGGTAAAAGGTCTTTTATGTACTCTGCGCCATCGTCTTGGAACACCTTACAAAATCATTTTTAAACTGGAAGAACTTGTCCCGATTGGTGTTTTTAAATCACTGATGAAGGATTTTGAGGCTGATTCCCTGACCTGTCAATGTTTTTAATTTGCTGTTTTTGATTTTGTTATACTCTTGTGAATTCAATGGTTTTTACTAGATTACTTGTAGTTTTTCATGTTGTCTGTCTGTAATTTTTGTAATGACTTGGTGCTGCCTATCTTGGCCAGGACGCTCTTGAAAAAGAGATTTTAAATCTCAATGAGCCCTTCCTGGTTAAATAAAATTAAAAAAATAGCAACACCCACCTGTAGCACGCGCTCCAGCAGGTATATTTCACTGGTCATCCCCAAAGCCAACACTTCCTTTGGCCGCCTTTCCTTCCAGTTCTCTGCTGCCAATGACTGGAACGAATTGCAAAAATCACTGAAGCTGGAGTCTTATATCTCCCTCTCTAACTTTAATCATCAGCTGTCAGAGCAGCTTATCGATCACTGTACCTGTACACAGCCAATCTGTAAATAGCACACCCAACTACCTCATCGCCATATTGTTATTTATCCCCTTGCTCTTTTGCAAGGGGATAAGTATCACTACTTGCACATCGTCATCTGCACATCTATCACTCCAGTGTTAACTTCTCTAGGATAGGGGGCAGCATTTTCACGTTTGGATGAAAAGCATACCCAAATTCAACTGCCAGCTACTCATCCCCAGAAGATAAGATATGCATATTGTTAGTATATTTGCATAGAAAACACTCTGAAGTTTCTAAAACTGTTTGAATCATATCTGTGAGTATAACGGAACTTATTTAGCATGCGGAACCCCGAGGACAAACCATTCAGATTTTGTTTTGTTTTCAGGTCACTCTTTTCAATGGATTTTCATTGGGAATACAGATTTCTAATTGACCTTCTTGCAGTTCCTACCGCTTCCACTGGATGTCAACCGTCTTTAGAAATGAGTTGAGGGTTTTTCATTTGTGTAATGAAGAAGTACGGCCGTTTTGAATCAGGGTCACTTGAAGTGTCCTGTTAGAGGCGCGTGACCAGAAAGCATGCTACAGATTGTTTTAATCCTGTATCCATCTTCAATTTTATCGATTATTTACGTAAAAAAATACCTAAAGTTGTATTATAAAAGTAGTTTGAAATGTTTTGGCAAAGTTTACAGGTAACTTTTGAGATATTTTGTATTCATGTTTCACGAATTGGAACCTGTGTTTTTCTGGATCAAACGCGCCAAATAAATTGACATTTTGGATATATATCGACGGAATTAATCGAACAAAAGGACCATTTGTGATATTTATGGGACATATTGGAGTGCCAACAACATAAGCTTGTCAAAGGTAAGGCATGAATTATATTTTTATTTCTGCGTTTTGTGTCACGCCTGCAGGGTTGAAATATGCTTATCTCTCTTTGTTTACAATGGTGCTAACTCCGATAATAGCATTGTTTGCTTTCGCCGAAAAGCCTATTTGAATTCTGACATGTTTGCTGCATTTTCTCTGGCTTTTGGCCAAGTGAGACAGTAGCGTCCCGCCTAAACTCAGATTTTTGGATATAAATATGAACTTTACCGAACAAAACATACATGTATTGTGTAACATGAAGTCCTATGAGTGTCATCTGATGAAGATCATCAAAGGTTAGTGATTAAATGTAACTCTTTTTCTGCTTTTTGTTACTCCTCTCTTTGGCTGGAAAAATGGCTGTGTTTTTCTGTGGCTATGTACTGAGCTAACATAATCGCAAGGTGTGCTTTCGCCGTAAATGCTTTTTGAAATCAGACACTTTGGCTGGATTAACGAGAAGTTTATCTTTAAAATGGTGTATAATACTTGTATGTTTGAGGAATTTTAATTATGAGATTTCTGTTGTTTTGAATTTGGCGCCCTGCAATTTCACTGGCTGTTGGTTAGGTGGGACGCTACCGTCCCACATATCCCAGAGAAGTTCATGCTAAATTGTGATTATTTTACCTATTTATTGCCTTACCTCCCTACTCTTCTACATTTGCACACACTGTACATAGATTTTTCTATTGTGTTATTGACTGTACATTTGTTTATCCCATGTGTAACTCTGTGTTGTTTTTGTCGCACTGCTTTGCTTTATCTTGGCCAGGTCGCAGTTGTAAATGAGAACTTGTTCTCAACTGGCCTACCTGGTTAAATAAAGGTGAAATAAAATAAAATAAATATAGCCTCATTCTTGTTATGTAATTTTCTTGTGTTACTCTTTGATTGTATATATTTTGTTAAACTTATTTTATTTTGTAAATATTTTCTTAACTCTATTTCTTGAACCGCATTGTTGGTTAAGGGCTTGTAAGTAAGCATTTCACGGTAAGGTCTACACCTGTTGTATTCGGCGGATGTGACAAATAAAATGTGATTTGATTTGACATGCACACACACACTGTGGATATATATGAAGCAGTAGTAGCTGGATGGCTATGAGCAGCTCAGTTAATTAAAGAAGGAGATGAGATTAGGCTGTCTCAGGCAGCGGCCTAACCAGGAACACATTACTATTCTATTAAACACTTCCCACACTGGAAACCCTACTGAACTGTCCAGTGTACCTACTACGCCTCCAACTACCTTTCCTCAATGTCCATTTACCACCACAAGGTGCACAGATCACCTGATAATAATGGCTTTGGTAGTGTACAGTATATGAGATGTTCAGTTATTATACATCAGTTCAAGCATGCATTTTTACTCTCGTTTGTAACAGTTTTTAATGCCTCATTTAGGATTATTAAAGCGAAATGTCCTGATGAATCTGATACAGATCTCTTGCACAAGCCACTCTACAATTGTTTTTTAGCCAGAAGAGATGCAGTATATGACAGAAGTGGTTTCTCCATGGATGTGTGTATCTTCAATGAAAGTGAATATTAAAAATCCAGGGGAAGTGTATGTGACATTGACATGAAATTAAAATTAATGGTAACATGGATGTATTAATTGACCAATTTGATTTCCCAAAGTTATGTATGTCCTAGATATGTCTTCATTCCTAAATAATAATGTAAATAATATGCCATCATTTGGCTTGATGACAGCGTTGCACACTCTAAGAGTGTGCAACGCTGTCATCAAGGCGAAGGGTGGATACTTTGAAAAATATATTTTGATTTGTTTAATACTTTTTTGGTTACTACATGATTCCATATGTGTTATTCATGGTTTTGATGTCTTCACTATTATTCTACAATATAGAAAATAGTAAAAATAAAGAAAAACCCTTGAATTAATAGGTGTGTCCAAACTTTTGACGGTTACTGTATGTGTGTATATTTGTGTGCATGTTTGCACTTGTGCATGTATATATGTGACTTATATTCTGTAGGTGTGCACGTGTAAATCAATGTTGACGCTCGTACCCAGATGAATGTGTGAGGTCAAGCTGCATACCAAATTGAATTAGCCTCTCCAGGAGTTGAACGCCATTGAAATCAAACTTTAACCTCGCCTCCTTTTGGTAAACTGGCATTCCAGCTGCCTGTAATGGCAGACTGGAGCTGCATACTACGTAGGTGTCAGCTCTGATTATGGTGATCATGGTTTTGAGGAGCCTGCAGGCAAAGAGCTTTATATGGAAAATGGGCTTGGAGAAACCAAGATAGAGAAGAGGAAATGGTGTGTGCTGCTGAGAGGCATGGAGAGGGACTTGTAGCGGAAGTACTGCTGCTTCTCTTTTTACCTTTTGGGGGGACTCTACCTTTGTCTTGGAGAAATAAAGTATGTTTCCCTTCCAGTTAGTCAACTTCGGTACAACATACCATGGGGGAAGTTGCACATTTACAACTTCGGTTGAAGGATCTATAATCACGCCTGACAAGGCCAATGAAATCCGTGCCTCACTGGAAGCCCTGCCTTCCACAGGTGATAAGAGTAAGGCTTGGATTCATTTCTTCAATTATTCCACCACATTTGTATGAAGATGAACGATTCACACTATTAAAACAAAGAATTAGTACACGAGACTCTTACGTTGCACCAACTTAACTGTCCCTTAGTGGTAGAGCATGCACACCCCCTGGACGTTGTTTGCTGAAGTTTGAATGGTTCTCAGAAATGTCCTAATCACAAACGTAGTTATTGTTCTGGCTATAGCAATAAGCCTGGCTATAGCAATAAGTAAGATGGTTAATGAGACCAAAACGATGAAGGCTAAGAAGATGGGTTGCCCCAATGAATTAAAAGATACTCACATTGGTTGTCTTGTACAGTGCCTTAAAGTATTCATGCCCCTTGACTTATTCCACATTTTGTTGTGTTACAGCCTGATTTCAAAATTGATGAAAACAATTTTTTTTATTACTACACACAATACTCTACAGAGTCAAAACATGTTTTTTTAAATTTTTGAAAATGTATTGAAATACAGAAATATCTCATTTACATAAGTATTCACACCCTTGAGTCAATACTTTGTAGAAGCACCTTTGGCTGCGATTACAGAGTCTTTCTGGGTAAGTCTAAGCGCTTTCCACACCTGGATTGTGCAACATTTTCCCATTTTTTATTCTTTTTAAAATTCTCAATTTCTGTCAAATTGGTTGTTGAGCATTGCTAGACAACCATTTTCAGGTCTTGCCATAGATTTTTAAGTAGATTTAAGTCAAAACTCAGCCACTCGGAACATTCACTGTCTTCTTGGTAAGCAATTCCAGTGTAGATTTGGCCTTGTGTTTTAGGTTATTGTCCTGCTGAAAGGGTCTGGTGGAAAGAAGACTGAACCGGGTTTCCTCTAGGATTTTGCCTGTGCTTAGCTCCATTCTCTTTCTTTTTATTCTGAAATACTCTGCAGTCCTTAATGATTACAAGCATAGCCATAACATGATACTCAGTAATGTGTTGTATTGGATTTGCCACAAACATAACCCTTTGTATTTAGGACAAAAAGTTAAGCACTTTGCCAAATGTTTTGCAGTATTACTTTAGTGCCTTATTGCGAACAGGATGCATGTTTTGGAACATTTATATTCTGTACAGGCTTCCTTCTTTTCACTCTGTCAATTAGGTTAGTATTGTGGAGTAACTATAATGTTGTTGATCCATCCTCAGTTTTCTCCTATCACAGCTATTAAACTCTGTATCTGTTTTAAAGTCACCATTGGCCTCATGGTGAAATCCCTGAGCGGTTTCCTTCCTCTCCGGCAACTGAGTTAGGAAGGAGGCCTGTATCTTTGTAGTGACTAGGTGTATTGATACACCTAGTCACTATGTGAAGTGAAAAAGAGCTCCTATAGGACGGGGGCACAAATAATAATATAATAATAATCAATAATTTTGCTCTTTATTTAACAATCTTACGTATAAAACCTTATTTGTTCATCGAAAATTGTGAATAACTCACCACAGGTTAATGAGAAGGGTGTGCTTGAAAGGATGCACATAACTCTGCAATGTTGGGTTGTATTGGAGAGAGTCTCAGTCTTAAATCCTTTTCCACACACAGTCTGTGCCTGTATTTAGTTTTCATGCTAGTGAGGGCCAAGAATCCACTTTCACATAGGTACGTGGTTGCAAAGGGCATCAGTGTTTTAACAGCGTGATTTGCCAATGCAGGATACTCTGAGCGCAGCCCAATCCAGAAATCTGTCAGTGGCTTCTGATTTAAATTCAATTTTCACAGAACCGCATGTTGCAATTTCGATGAGGCTCTCTTGTTCAGATATCGGTAAGTGGACTGGAGGCAGGGGCATGAAAGGGATAACGAATCCAGTTGTTTGTGTGATCCGTTTTGGGTACCTCAGCCTATGCGTCCCTCCAGTCCCTCGACTTCTTGGCACTGACGGAAACATGGATTACCACTGACAACACTGCTACTCCTACTGCTCTCGCCTCGTCTGCCCACGTGTTCTCGCACACCCCGAGAGCTTCTGGTCAGCGGGGCGGTGGCACTGGGATCCTCATCTCTCCCAAGTGGACATTCTCTCTTTCTCCCCTGACCCATCTGTCTATCGCCTCCTTTGAATTCCATGCTGTCACAGTTACCAGCCCTTTCAAGCTTAACATCCTTATCATTTATCGCCCTCCAGGTTCCCTTGGAGAGTTCATCAATGAGCTTGACGCCCTGATAAGTTCCTTTCCTGAGGATGGCTCACCTCTCACAGTTCTGGGTGACTTTAACCTCCCCACGTCTACCTTTGACTCATTCCTCTCTGCCTCCTTCTTTCCACTCCTCTCCTCTTTTGACCTCACCCTCTCACCTTCCCCCCCTACTCACAAGGCAGGCAATACGCTTGACCTCATCTTTACTAGATGCTGTTCTTCCACTAATCTCACTGCAACTCCCCTCCAAGTCTCCGACCACTACCTTGTATCCTTTTCCCTCTCGCTCTCATCTAACACTTCCCACACTGCCCCTACTCGGATGGTATCGCGCCGTCCCAACCTTCGCTCTCTCTCCCCCGCTACTCTCTCCTCTTCCATCCTATCATCTCTTCCCTCTGCTCAAACCTTCTCCAACCTATCTCCTGATTCTGCCTCCTCAACCCTCCTCTCCTCCCTTTCTGCATCCTTTGACTCTCTATGTCCCCTATCCTCCAGGCCGGCTCGGTCCTCCCCTCCTGCTCCGTGGCTCGACGACTCACTGCGAGCTCACAGAACAGGGCTCCGGGCAGCCGAGCGGAAATGGAGGAAAACTCGCCTCCCTGCGGACCTGGCATCCTTTCACTCCCTCCTCTCTACATTCTCCTCTTCTGTCTCTGCTGCTAAAGCCACTTTCTACCACTCTAAATTCCAAGCATCTGCCTCTAACCCTAGGAAGCTCTTTGCCACCTTCTCCTCCCTCCTGAATCCTCCTCCCCCTCCTCCCCCCTCCTCCCTCTCTGCGGATGACTTCGTCAACCATTTTGAAAAGAAGGTCGACGACATCCGATCCTCGTTTGCTAAGTCAAACGACACCGCTGGTTCTGCTCACACTGCCCTACCCTGTGCTTTGACCTCTTTCTCCCCTCTCTCTCCAGATGAAATCTCGCGTCTTGTGACGGCCGGCCGCCCAACAACCTGCCCGCTTGACCCTATCCCCTCCTCTCTTCTCCAGACCATTTCCGGAGACCTTCTCCCTTACCTCACCTCGCTCATCAACTCATCCTTGACCGCTGGCTACGTCCCTTCCGTCTTCAAGAGAGCGAGAGTTGCACCCCTTCTGAAAAAACCTACACTCGATCCCTCCGATGTCAACAACTACAGACCAGTATCCCTTCTTTCTTTTCTCTCCAAAACTCTTGAACGTGCCGTCCTTGGCCAGCTCTCCTGCTATCTCTCTCAGAATGACCTTCTTGATCCAAATCAGTCAGGTTTCAAGACTAGTCATTCAACTGAGACTGCTCTTCTCTGTGTCACGGAGGCGCTCCGCAATGCTAAAGCTAACTCTCTCTCCTCTGCTCTCATCCTTCTAGACCTATCGGCTGCCTTTGATACTGTGAACCATCAGATCCTCCTCTCCACCCTCTCGGAGCTGGGCATCTCCGGCGCGGCCCACGCTTGGATTGCGTCCTACCTGACAGGTCGCTCCTACCAGGTGGCGTGGCGAGAATCTGTCTCCGCACCACGTGCTCTCACCACTGGTGTCCCCCAGGGCTCTGTTCTAGGCCCTCTCCTATTCTCGCTATACACCAAGTCACTTGGCTCTGTCATATCCTCACATGGCCTCTCCTATCATTGCTATGCAGACGACACACAATTAATCTTCTCCTTTCCCCCCTCTGATAACCAGGTGGCGAATCGCATGTCTGGCAGACATATCAGTGTGGATGACGGATCACCACCTCAAGCTGAACCTCGGCAAGACGGAGCTGCTCTTCCTCCCGGGGAAGGACTGCCCGTTCCATGATCTCGCCATCACGGTTGACAACTCCATTGTGTCCTCCTCCCAGAGCGCTAAGAACCTTGGCGTGATCCTGGACAACACCCTGTCGTTCTCAACTCACATCAAGGCGGTGACCCGTTCCTGTAGGTTCATGCTCTACAACATTCGCAGAGTACGACCCTGCCTCACACAGGAAGCGGCGCAGGTCCTAATCCAGGCACTTGTCATCTCCCGTCTGGATTACTGCAACTCGCTGCTGGCTGGGCTCCCTGCCTGTGCCATTAAACCCCTACAGCTCATCCAGAACGCCGCAGCCCGTCTGGTGTTCAACCTTCCCAAGTTCTCTCACGTCACCCCGCTCCTCCGCTCTCTCCACTGGCTTCCAGTTGAAGCTCGCATCCGCTACAAGACCATGGTGCTTGCCTACGGAGCTGTGAGGGGAACGGCACCTCCGTACCTTCAGGCTCTGATCAGGCCCTACACCCAAACAAGGGCACTGCGTTCATCCACCTCTGGCCTGCTCGCCTCCCTACCTCTGAGGAAGTACAGTTCCCGCTCAGCCCAGTCAAAACTGTTCGCTGCTCTGGCACCCCAATGGTGGAACAAACTCCCTCACGACGCCAGGTCAGCGGAGTCAATCACCACCTTCCGGAGACACCTGAAACCCCACCTCTTTAAGGAATACCTAGGATAGGATAAAGTAATCCTCCTAACCCCCCCCTCCCCCTTAAAAGAGTTAGATGCACTATTGTAAAGTGGTTGTTCCACTGGATATCATAAGGTGAATGCACCAATTTGTAAGTCGCTCTGGATAAGAGCGTCTGCTAAATGACTTAAATGTAAATGTAAATGAGCAGCAGCTACGTTTGGCTACATACGAACCGTTAATGGAATTCCCGAGAGAGAGTAACGGTTAATGTGATTGGATGTTAATTATTTGACTAGGCTACCTGTATTTGACATTGTTGTTTTTTCGCTGAACACTAGATGGTTGAATTTTATTTTTGGCAGTGAAACGAGGCTACTCTGGTGACAAAAAAAACTCACCCCGTTGAAAAATATAAATGAACTGTTTGAAAATGTGAAAAAAAAAATATATATATCTATATATTTTTATGTGTATCACATTTTTATTTGGCGTACCCCTGACAGCAGACGTGTACCCCAGTTTGGTAATACCTGGTGTAGAGAATCATTGTGAAATATATTTTCCATAACCAAAAATATTGTTTTTTCAGCTGTTTGAAGCTTGTGTACAAAACTGAAAGTAAAAGAGGTAAAAACAAAAATGAAGCACGGTAAGCATAGCAATAGCCACATAGAACAGATCTACCGCTTCTTAGACTTGCTTTGAAGTAGAATGCTAAATCTATAACTCACATTTCTATGGAAATTTGGTCGGATCGCCCAAAAAGTTACATATTGCCACTTTAACACTATCAAAGTTTCACTCTACTGTAGGAATTGTGCTTGAATCAATGCAATATTAGCCACTTTCAATGTACCGAAACAAAATTGTGCAAGACTTAGTATGTAAAACTAACTGTGCAAGAGATTTTGTTGTAGGCAGAGGGCATTGGAGTAGGATTCTATTGCATTGACAGGCACGACTCTACACAGGCCATACGCCATAACTGCAGTTGGCCTATATGCAAATATTCCATTGCCATATATGGATCTGTGCCGTTCACTTTGAACTGGACAGTGTTTACAGCATGAGCGGTCGGGAGTAGATGCGCTTGTTTTGAGATCAAAGCGAGAGCTGCATGTAGCCACCTGTGCACATTTGTTCATATTATTTGCTAGTTAGTGAGTTGTTAGCCCAGTTATAGCAAATTTCTAGTCAACAATGGGGGAGTGGTTGCGTCCTACAGGAGCACAAAATATATGCATTTCTAGCCATCTTCGAAAGTGAGTCAAGAGCTTTTTTATGTCATAAAGGGGCAATGTTGTATTTTGAGACAGTCTTGAATAAGCTTGTAGGGTTCTGTATTTATTTTCTTAGTCAACCTTGTGTTCTGTTTCATTGTGTTCGTGAACGTAGCCCTGTTTCTTTGTGTTGTTAAACGTAGCCCTGTCTTTCATTTTTGTTCATTGATTTCACCTGTGTTAGTTACTCACCTGGTCTCATCAGCTCCTTATTTAGTTCAGTTCATTCTGTTTGTGCCTTTGTGAGGTATTGTTCATTTTGACTCTACTAAGCCTTTTCCTAGCTCGTTTGTGAGAACTAGTTATAGCCTTCAGTCCTAGTTTTGATTCACCTGCCTGTTTGCCTACCTGTGTATGACCGTTGCCTGCCTGTGACCACGATTCCTGCCTTCTGCGAAGGCGAAATAAACGCCTGCCGCGCTCTGCATGTGAATCTACACCTTTTTCTTCCTGAGTATTCATAACAAAGCTAAGTAGCTAAAAGGCAGAGGGTAGCATAATCTGTCTGAATCTTTGTAATAACAGTATGGGAATAATAATTCATTTTATTTTGTAAAATGGTTTCTTGCATCAAACAACACAACCTTTTCAGTCACCTCCTTGTCTGGATGACAAGTGGATAAACAGATTAAAGTCAAGCCCTGCATGTTTTTTTTCTAAAGTCTCCGGGAATGTAGGCCCACATTGAACACCAAACATTTACTTCTACTGTAGACTGGGTGATAGAACAGCTATTTCCATGTAAAAATGTTATGGGATGCATTTTTTTCAATTGTTGTTGATGGTAGGCTACTCTCAGTGGTGGAAAAAGTACCCAATTATTATACTTGAATAAAAGTAAATATACCTCAAAAGAAAATGACTCGAGTGAAAGTGAAAATCACCCAGTAAAATACTACTTGAGTAAAAGTCTAAAAGTATTTGATTTTCAATGTACTTAAGTATTAAAAGTAAATGTAATTGCTAAAATATACTTAAGTATCAAAAGTAAAAGTATAATACATTTCAAATTCCTTAAACTCAGCAAAAAAAGAAACATCCTCTCACTGTCATCTGCGTTTATTTCCAGCAAACTTAACATGTGTAAATATTTGTATGAACATAACAAGATTCAACAACTGAGACATAAACTGGACAAGTTCCACAGACATGTGACTAACAGAAATGGAATAATGTGTCCCTGAACAAAAGGGGGGTCAAAATCAAAAGTAACAGTCAGTATCTGGTGTGGCCACCAGCTGCATTAAGTACTGCTTTGCATCTCCTCCTCATGGACTGCACCAGATTTGCCAGTTCTTACTGTGAGATGTTACCCCACTCTTCCACCAAAGCACCTGCAAGTTCCCGGACATTTCTGGGGGGAATGGCCCTAGCCCTCACCCTCGCCCTAGCCCTTACCAAACGTGCTCAATGGGATTGAGATCTGGGCTTTTCGCTGGCCATGGCAGAACACTGACATTCCTCTCTTGCAGGAAAACACGCACAGAATGAGCAGTATGCCTGGTGGCATTGTCATGCTGGAGGGTCATGTCAGGATGAGCCTGCAGGAAAGGTACCACATGAGGGAGGAAGATGTCTTCCCTGTAACGCACTGCGTTGAGATTGCCTGCAATGACAACAAGCTCAGTCCGATGATGCTGTGACACACCGCCCCAGACCATGACG
This sequence comes from Salvelinus alpinus, assembly GCF_045679555.1. Classification (NCBI taxonomy): domain Eukaryota; kingdom Metazoa; phylum Chordata; class Actinopteri; order Salmoniformes; family Salmonidae; genus Salvelinus; species Salvelinus alpinus. The sequence goes on along the minus strand of NC_092087.1, from coordinate 26,672,116 downwards.
GACCCTCCAAATCGATCCCGATCCAGAGTACAGGCCTCGGTGTAACGCTCTTTCCTTGGACGATAAACGCGAATCTGACCATCACACATGGTGAGACAAAACCGCGACTCGTCAGTGAAGAGTACCTTTTGTTAGTCCTGTCTGGTCCAGCAACGGTGGGTTTGTGCCCATAGGCGACATTGTTGCAGGTGATGTCTGGTGAGGACCTGCCTTACAACAGGCCTACAAGCCCTCAGTCCAGCCTCTCTCAGCCTATTGCGGACAGTCTGAGCACTGATGGAGGGATTGTGCGTTTCTGGTGTAACTCAGGCAGTTGTTGTTGCCATCCTGTACCTGTCTCGCAGGTGTGATGTTCGGATCTACCGATCCTGTGCAGGTGTTGTTACACGTGGTCTGCCACTGCGAGGACGATCAGCTGTCCGTCCTGTCTCCCTGTAGCACTGTCTTAGGCGTCTCACAGTACGGACATTCCAATTTATTGCCCTGGCCACATCTGCAGTTCTCATGCCTCCTTGCAGCATGCCTAAGGCACATTCACGCAGATGAGCAGGGACCCTGGGCATCTTTCTTTTGGTGTTTTTCAGAGTCAGTAGAAAGGCCTCTTTAGTGTCCTAAGTTTTCATAACTGTGACCTTAATTGCCTACCGTCTGTAAGCTGTTGGTGTCTTAACGACCGTTCCACAGGTGCATGTTCATTAATTGTTTATGGTCCACTGAACAAGCATGGGAAACAGTGTTTAATCCCTTGACAATGAAGATCTGTGAAGTTATTTGAATTTTTTTGAATTATCTTTGAACGACAGGGTCCTGAAAAAGGGACGTTTTTATTTTTTAGTAAGCAAACCAGACAGCACCATTTTCTTGTTTTTTATTTACTTACGGATAGCCAGGGGCCCACTCCAACACAGACATAATTTACAAAGCATTTGTGTTTAGTGAGTCTGCCAGATCAGAGGCAGTAGGGATGACCAGGGATGTTCTCTTGATAAGTGGGTGAATTGGACCATTTTCCTGTCCTGCTAAGCATTCAAAATGTCACGAGTACTTTTGGGTGTCAGGGAAAATGTAAGGTGTAAAAAGTAAATAATTTTCTTTAGTTATGTAGTGAAGTAAAAGTTGTCAAAAATATAAATAGTAAAGTAAAGTAACCCCAAAAAACTACTTAGGTACTACTTTAAAGTATTTTTCATTCAGTACTTTACACTACTGGCCACTCTGGTAGGCCTACATTATGATCAAATAGCCATAGTAGCCTACTTGGCCACTGTTAAAACTGGAACTTAAGGTGGTTACAGCCACAGTGTTCCCAGAATTTTCACAACGTTTAAGTTTGGCTCAGCAGACCTGAAATTTGCTCAGTGCCAAAAAGAATTAGAGCGAACATTGGTACAGGCTGCAATTTGTTGTGCATCCCCCATGCTTCTGCAGCGTCATCACATCGACTGTTCTCAAGGCCTGAGCGCCCATTTTGATGCAGGAAATATCGTCCCGTCTCCAGAAGCAGGCAATCCGAGTGATTCCTATGACGAAGATTCAGGACAATACATTATGGGGAATTGTGTGTAGATTGCTGATTATTTTGATTTATTTAGTACATTTTAAGGCTGTAACGTAACAAAATGTGGAAAAAGTCAAGGGGTCTGAATACTTACTGAAGGCACTGTACCTCTTTTCCCTCCTTCAGGGAGCAGTAGTTAGTCATATGTTTTCATATCAGTGTGTATGAAGGAGAGGATACAAAGAAAGAACTATTGAGATGCATCTTTGGAGTGCATATCTGAAGTAGTACAACATACTTTCTTCAAACCACGGAGGCAAAAACAAAGTAATAATCCAACAAGTTATAGGCCCATCGCTCCTCAGGGAACATAGGCCATGGACCACTGCTGTCCATCACACTCTGTTCTGGGCAGTTCTCTCTGATTTCTTCCATCCTATGTCTGTTTTGTTGATGCCCGAATCAACCGTTCATCCCTTGTGGATTCCAGGTAAGAGATGGTCTTGTGATGTTGGAGGGGGGCTTATGGAGAGTATGTCTGATCCGTGACACGTTCTCCTCCTGACCTCCTCGAAGATACGTTTTTCAATTTCAATTAGAAGAGGCAGCCCGGGTGAAGTAAAAGGGGATTTTGGGATGTAGCTAGTTCTCCTTCTGTCGACAAAATATTGTACTCATCTGTTACTCTAAACCAAGAAAACCTCCTTGTTCATTATACATTGTGAAAAACTTTCTTTAAGATCAATATCTTTGTAGGAGGAGAGCTTGACACACTTTCTTTCCCCAGGCTATCTCCATGACCTTTGCCCACAGCCCTCGGCCCTCACCTCCAATTCCAGACCTGCAGGCCCACAAAGCAGCTAAGGGTCATTCTCTTCAGTACTTTAATGGGAGGTAGATTGTAATGTGATGGCAGAGGAAATGTGTTACATAATTTATCATTGGATCTGGATACATATACTGTACCTGGTTTGAGACAGATAGTGAGATGATAGATGATGTTCAAGGCTGAGTTTGGAGCAGAGCTTCTGTGTGCAGTGGTGTAGACTACTAGGAGTGATATAACTTCCTCCAAGCTGCCAAGTCCAGTTTTTTAACACTAATCTGTCTCATGAGGTTTAACTTCTATATACCTTTTCATAGGTATTAAAAAACATCTCACTGGAGAACTACAGAAAGGGAGATGTTCCTTCAAAGGGATGTTTGATCTTTTGCATGCTTTCTGTCTTTAATTTTGTTGTCATTACATCATGAAATATACCAGATACAAATGAATACATGAAATCCAAGTTTTTTTGGGAAGTGCATATCTGAAATAGTACCATATACTTTCTTCAAACCACAGAGGCAAAAACAAAGTAATAATCCAACAAGTTATAGGCCCATCGCTCCTCGGGGAACGTAGGCCATGTACCACTGCTGTCCATCACACTCTGTTCTGGGCAGTTCTCTCTGATTTCTTCCATCCTATGTCTGATTTGTTGATGCCTGATTCAAGTTACCATCAACATGTGTTCCGTGGACGCCCTCTTTTTCAGTTTCCCCTGTTGGTTCTAGGAAAGAGATGGTCTTGTGATGTTGGAGGGGGGCTTTTGTCTTTAATTTAGTTGTCATTACGTCATGAAATATACCCGATACCAATCAATACATGGAACCACAGTTTTTCCCCTATAGCTGTAGGATTCTCTTCTACCATTGCCACAGAGGGTTTGTATTTTTACAATGGCAATGATAACCTATGCGATATTAAACGTCAGACCTGCATTTGTCACAGCCTGTGATTTCTCCCTATTGTCCCAGATAGAGTTGGTAACACCCCATTAGTCCTGGCCTCAGATGAAGGACCATTTTTTGTTTCCTGAAACTTTCTTTGTTCTTTTTAAAGCCGATTCAGCCACCCTTTTATATCTGAAATCCAGTGGCTGCTGCTCCAGCTGAAAGGAAACCCCAACATTTGCGACAACAGAAACATAGCCTCATTCCATGAAATCCAGCAGCCACTGGATTTCAGATATAAAAGGGTGGCTGAATCTGCTTTAAAAAAACAAAGAAAGTCCATGGCCTACGTTCCCCGAGGAGCTATAGGAGGACGGACTCATTGGAATGGCTAGAGTATCATTGGAAAAGTATCAAATAAATCAAACATATGGAAACCACGTTTGACTCCATTCCGTTAATTCCATTCCAGCCATTATAAAGAGCCCGTCCTCCTATAGCTCATCCCACAAGCCTCCTCTGCTGCAGTCCCCTGGGCCTTAGGGTTCGGGAGCACAAAAAGCTATTGCATTACTACTATAAGGACAGGATGTGTGCTAAATCACATTAAATGTTATTGTTTCTCATTCTACCAACAACTCCCTTAGGTTTTATTATTATGATGATGATGATGATTATTAAGGTACTCCAGTAGGGGAGAGTGGGGTAAGTTGTTTCTAGGAAACCATACACAAAATGAATAATTTGACCAAATATTTAGGAAGAGGTCATCATTTAATTGAGTCTGTGAAGGAAGAAAACCACATGGAAAAAGTGGTAAGCAAGTTAGGTCTCAAAAAAGTATTTTCACCAAGTCAAATTAATGTATTGTGTTAGAGGTTTCATGATGCTTGTGTATAAACCAAAGTAGATAAGAGTGTTCTATTTAGCAGTTGGAGTTTCTATAAGCTTCAATATGAGGTCCTAAACCTAGCATGAAAGTGCATCATTTTAGCTGTGTGGGCTAATATCGTCAAAATGTTTGCCCTGGGGTAAACTGAGCCAATGGTATGGGGTATGTTGCGCCAATGGCAAGTTGAGAAAATTGAAGTGTTTTCTTCCAAGGTGTAATGCTAGGCATTATCGCTAGGATATGAGGTAACAACAGGCCCTGGCCTATGTTACAAGTGTAAAAACAAAAGTACAAAGTGTTTGCTAGGTGTTAAGCCTGTGTTAAAATATGCTTAATATGATTAAGACAAAAACTATTGTGATTGTGTTGAATTGTGTTTGGGAAATAAAGATAGACATGGTTTTTAAAAGCTACTGGTAATATTTCTGTCATGTCTGCGCCCGCTCGAGCGCCAGGCTCCCCAGCATTGCGCACTCCAGCCATCATCATTACGCAGACCTGCCTTCCCCCCGTTACGCGCATCAGCAATTATTGGACTCACCTGGTCTCAAACACCTCTGTCATTACCTTCCCTATATCTGTCTGGTTCCCTGCTCTGTTCCCTGCTTCTGCATTGATTGTCCTTGTATACCCATGTACTGACGCTGCTCCTGTTTTGTTTCATGTCTGTTCCTGATTAAATGTTTGACTCCCCGTACCTGCTTCTCATCTCCGGTGTCGGTCCCTACAATTTCATTCATTACAGAAATGTGTAGGCAGTGTAACTTACCCTGTCCTGCGGCTTAATTTGCCCCATACCTGGGGTAAGTTGTGCCAAGAGACCTCTTTTATTGGACAAGCTATGTTTTCAAAACTGTATTGTTTACATTAGTTCTGATTTATTTCCAACATCCTGAAATACACTATATGACCAAAAGTATGTGGACACCTCTTCAAATGAGTGGATTTGGCTATTTGAGCCATACCCGTTACTGACAGGTGTATAAAATCGATCACACAGCCATGCAATCTCCATAGACAAACATTGGCAGTAGAATGGCCCCTACTGAGAGCTCAGGGACTTTTAACGTGACACTGTCATAGGATGCCACCTTTCCAACAATTTAGGTCGTCAAATTTCTGCCCTGCTAGAGCTGCCCCGGTCAACTGTAAGTGCTGTTATTGTGAAGTGGAAAGGTTCAGGAGCAACAACAGCTCAGCCACGAAGTAGTAGGACAGACAAGCTCACAGAACAGGACCGCCGAGTGCTGAAGTGCTGTAGCGAGTAAAAATCCTCTGTCCTCGGTTGCAACACTCACTACTGAGTTCCAAACTGCCTCTGGAAGCAATGTCAGCACAATAACTGTTTGTCGGGAGCTTCATGAAGTGGGTTTTCATGGCCGAGCAGCCGCATAAAAGCCTAAGATCTCCATGCGCAATGCCAAGCGTCGGCTGGAGTGGTGTAAAGCTCACCATCATTGGACTCTGGAGCAGTGGAAACGCGTTCTCTGGAGTGATGAATCACGCTCCACCATCTGGCAGTCGGACGGACGAATGTGAGTTTGGAGGATGCCAGGAGAACGCTATCTGCCCCAATGCATAGTGCCAACTGTAAAGTTTGGTGGAGGTGGAATAATGGTCTAGGGCTGTTTTTCATGGTTCGGACTAGGCCTCATAGTTCCAGTGAAGGGAATCGCAGCATACAATTATATTCTAGATCATTTTGTGCTTCCAACTTTGTTGCAACAATTTCGGGAAGGCCCTTTCCTGTTTCAGCTTGACAATGCCCCCATGCACAAAGCGAGGTCCATATAGAAATGGTTTGTCGAGATCGGTGGGGATGAACTTGACTGGCCTGCACAGAGCCCTGACCTCAATTCCATCAAACACCTTTGGGATGAATTGGAACACAGACTGCGAGCCAGGCCGAATCGTCTAACATCAGTGCCCAACCTCACCAATGCACTTGTGGCTGAATGGAAGCAAGTCGCCGCAGCAATGTTCCAAAATCTAGTGGAAAGCCTTCCCAAAAGAGTGGAGGCTGTTAGAGCAGCAAAGGGGGAACCAACTCCATATTAATACCCATGATTTTGGAATGAGACGTTCATCGAGCAGGTCTCCACATAATTTTGGCCATGTAGTGTAGAGGTCGACCGATTTATGATTTTTCAACGCCGATACCGATACCGATTATTGGAGGGCCAAAAAAAGCCGATACCGATTAATCGGCCGATTTAAAAAAATAAAAAAATAGATAAATAAAATAATAATACATATATATATATTATTTTTGTGATAATGACAATTACAACAATACTGAATGAACACTTATTTTAACTTAATATAATACATCAATAAAATCAATTTAGCCTCAAATAAATAATGAAACATGTTCAATTTGGTTTAAATAATGCAAAAACAAAGTGTTGGAGAAGAAAGTAAAAGTGCAATATGTGCCATGTAAAAAAGCTAACGTTTAAGTTCCTTGCTCAGAACATGAGAGCATATGAAAGCTGGTGGTTCCTTTTAACATGAGTCTTCAATATTCCCAGGTAAGAAGTTTTAGGTTGTAGTTATTATAGGACTATTTCTCTCTATACCATTTGTATTTCATATACCTTTGACTATTGGATGTTCTTATAGGCACTTTAGTATTGCCAGTGTAACAGTATAGCTTCCGTCCCTCTCCTCGCCCCTACCTGGGCTCGAACTAGGAACACATCGACAACAGCCACCCTCGAAGCATCGTTACCCATCGCTCCACAAAAGCCGCGGCCCTTGTAGAGCAGGGGAACAACTAATCCAAGTCTCAGAGCGAGTGACGTCACCGATTGAAACGCTATTAGCGCGCACCCCGCTAACTAGCTAGCCATTTCACATCGGTTACACCAGCCTAATCTCGGGAGTTGATAGGCTTGAAGTCATAAACAGCTCAATGCTTGAAGCATTGCGAAGAGCTGCTGGCAAATGCACTAAAGTGCTGTTTGAATGAATGCTTACGAGCCTGCTGCTGCCTACCATCGCTCAGTCAGACTGCTCTATCAAATATCAAATCATAGACTTAATTATAACATAACACACAGAAATACGAGCCTTTGGTCATTAACCTCTCTAAGGTACGTGGGACGCTAACATCCCACCTGACCAACATCCAGTGAAAGTGTAGGGCGCCAAATTCAAACAACAGAAATCTCATAATTAAAATTCCTCAAACATACATGTATTATACACCATTTTAAAGATAAACTTGTTGTTAATCCCACCACAGTGTCCGATTTCAAAAAGGCTTTACGACAAAAACATACCATGTGATTTATGTTAGGTCAGTACCTAGTCACAAAAAACACAGCCATTTTCCAGCCAAAGAGAGGAGTCACAAAAAGCAGAAATAGAGATAAAATGAATCACTAACCTTTGATGATCTTCATCAGATGACACTCATAGGACTTCATGTTACACAATACATGTATGTTTCGTTCGATGTTTCGTTCATATTTATATCCAAAAATCTCAGTTTACATTGGCGCGTTATGTTCAGTAGTTCCAAAACATCCGGTGATTTTGCAGAGAGCCACATCAATTTACAGAAATACTCATAATAAACATTGCTAAAAGATACAACTTATGCATGGAATTTTAGATCCACTTCTCCTTAATGCAACCGCTGTGTCAGATTTCAAAAAAACTTTACGGAAAAAGCACACCATGCAATAATCTGAGTACAGCGCTCAGACACAAAATCAAGCCATACAGATATATGCCATGTTGTGGAGTCAACAGAAGCCAGAAATAGCATTATAAATATTCACTTACCTTTGTTGATTTTCATCAGAATGCACTCCCAGGAATCCCAGTTCCACAATAAATCTTTGTTTTGTTCGATGAAGTCCATCATTTATGTTGAAATAGCTCCTTTTTGTTCGCACGTTTAGCCCAGTGATCCAAATTCATGAGGCGCGATCACTAGGTCCAGATGAAAAGTCAAAAAGTACCGTTACAGTCCGTAGAAACATGTCAAACGATGTATAGAATCAATCTTTAGGATGTTTTTAACATAAATCTTCAATATTTTTCCAACCGGAGAATTCCTTTGTCTTCAGAAATTAAATGGAACGCAAGCTAACTCCCCCGTTTGGCGAGCATGGTCAGCTCATGGCACTCTGGGAGAGACCTTACTCAATCCCCTCTCATTTGCCCCCATTTCACAGTAGAAGCCTCAAACAAGGTTCTAAAGACTGTTGACATCTAGTGGAAGCCTTAGGAAGTGCAATATGACCCCATTTCCACAGTATCTTGGATAAGCAAAGAGTTGAAAAACTGCAAACCTCAGATTTCCCACTTCCTGGTTGGATTTTTTCTCGGGTTTTTACCCGCCATATGAGTTTTGTTATACTCACAGACAGCATTCAAACAGTTTTAGAAACTTCAGAGTTTTCTACTCAAATCTATTAATAATCTGCATATCCTAGTATCTGGGCATGAGTAGCAGGCAGTTTACTCTGGGCACGCTTTTCATCCGGACGTGAAAATACTGCCCCCTACCCCAAAGAAGTTAATATGGTCGAATCCAGAAACTATCATTTCGAAAACAAAACTATTATTCTTTCAGTGAAATAAGGGCCCATTCCGTATTTTATCTAACGGGTGGCATCCATAAGTCTAAATATTCCTGTTACATTGCACAACCTTCAATGTTATGTCATAATTACGTAAAATTCTGGCAAATTAGTTCGCAACGAGCCAGGCGGCCCAAACTGTTGCATATACCCTGACTCTGCGTGCAATGAACGCAAGAGAAGTGACACAATTTCATGGTTAATATTGCCTGCTAACCTGGATTTCCTTTAGCTAAATATGCAGGTTTAAAAATATATACTTCTGTGTATTGATTTTAAGAAAGGCATTAATGTTTATGGTTAGGTACAGTGGTGCAACGATTGTGCTTTTTTCTCAAATGCGCTTTTGTTAAATCATCCCCCGTTTGGCGAAGTTGGCTGTCTTTGTTAGGAAGAAATGGTCTTCACACAGTTCGCAACGAGCCAGGCGGCCCAAACTGCTGCATATACCCTGACTCTGTTGCAAGAGAAGTGACACAATTTCCCTAGTTAAAAGAAATTCATGTTAGCAGGCAATATTAACTAAATATGAAGGTTTAAAAATATATACTTGTGTATTGATTTTAAGAAAGGCATTGATGTTTATGGTTAGGTACACGTTGGAGCAACGACAGTCCTTTTTCGCGAATGCGCACCGCATCGATTATATGCAACGCAGGACACGCTAGATAAACTAGTAATATCATCAACCATGTGTAGTTAACTAGTGATTATGATTGATTGATGTTTTTTATAAGATAAGTTTAATGCTAGCTAGCAACTTACCTTGGCTTCTTACTGCATTCGTGTAACAGGCAGGCTCCTCGTGGAGTGCAATGAGAGGCAGGTGGTTAGAGCGGTGGACTAATTAACCGTAAGGTTGCAAGATTGAATCCCCGAGCTGACAAGGTAAAAATCTGTCGTTCTGTCCCTGAACAAGGCAGTTAACCCACCGTTCCTAGGCCGTCATTGAAAATAAGAATGTGTTCTTAACTGAATTGCCTAGTTCAATAAAGGTGTAAAAAAATATATATTTTTTTAATCGGCTAAATCGGTGTCCAAAAATACCGATTTCCAATTGTTATGAAAACTTGAAATCGGCCCTAATTAATCGGCCATTCCGATTAATCGGTCAACCTCTAATGTAGTGTATATGGAGACATCTTTGTTAGAAAGAATACTATATTTCCCTGTAAAAAATGGCTTGTCTTACCCCACTCCCTACTAACTCTCATATCTCCCTCAATGATTCAATCTGAGACATCACAGTTTTATAACACCTCTGTACGTAAGCATAGTACAGCCACTGGCAAGAGGTCTGGATCTTTATGGCGTAGGTTGCGTGATTGCCCTGTTACTTCAGGGCTGCTGGGTCAAGCCCCACTCTAGCTGGTCTTCCTCAACTGCTACAAAATTATAATTCTTTCCTAATGAAACTCTCCCTGTTGGGTCTGTGATTGTGGCTATTGTTTTCTCTAATGGCAGCATTTCCTCAGACTCATTTAGGTCTGGTTTGAGTGGTGTTTCTGTGCACTTACAGTACCAGTCATAAGTTTGAACACACCTACTCATTCCAGGGTTTTACTTTATTTTTACTATTTTCTACATTGTAGATTATTAGTGAAGACATCAAAACTATGAAATAACACATGGAATCATTTAGTAACCAAAAAAGTGTTAAACAAATCAAAATATATAAAGAAAAACTCTTTGGTGGGTGGGTACTCCAGACATTGCTGTCAGTAGCCGTAGCCATGTCACTGCCTCTTTGTCTAACTGCAGTGAGAATCCACCACAGAGAGAGTGGTGCTGGATATGAATTACCTGTATGTGTGGGAGGGGGCCTAATTGAAATTGAGCACTGCTTTGCCTGCTGGAAGACCAACAAAATCCTTGGGAGGGATTAGATCTGCACGCTTGGTGTTCTTGTTTATCTTTGACTTAACAACTGATGGATGCATAAATAATTGAGAGGAAACTACAACAAGGCCCTTGTGTTCTTAGTGATCACAATGCCCTCTCAGACTTTCAACAGATGAGTCATTAAGCCCATTGCATTCAAAATGCTGTTTTTCCTGTGTTCTGTATCATATTGCACAACAGCTGATGAAACTAACATTGTAAAAATGTGAACAAATTTGATCAGTGTTATTTCCTCATAGTTGCTGGTTGAAAGTACAATTTACACAGGACCTTCTAACCAGCAGGTTTTGCATGGTTGGAGTTTTGGCTTGCCTGGTGACATCACCAGTGGTATAAGTTCCATGCAGCCATTTTTATCTCCATATCAAATCATTTTCAGTTAAAGGCATACTTCGGGATTTTGGCAATGAGGCCCATTATCTACTTCCCCAGAGTCAGATGAACTCGTGGAGTTTCACGAGCCAATGCTAACTAGCGTTAGCAGCATGCAGATATTCATAGACTTCCAGTCATTGCGCTAACACTAGTTAGGGGAAAACTGAAAATCAGCTGTTATTGGCAGAGAGGTTTGGATCTCTGTCTTATTGGTCTAACTAATTTCCCGCCCAGTGATGTCACCATCCAGGCCAAAACTCCATCCCACCAAAACAGGCTGAAATTTCAGGTGGTCTTTTCAAACAGCTCATTATTACCATCATTTTCACAGTATTATTCCAACCTCAGTGTGGAAATATATATAACACATAGGAAAATCTAATTTTTGACTGCACTACGCCTTTAATGGACCAATAAAGACAGTTCCAAGCCTCTGCCAAAACAGATCGTTTTCAGGTTACATACTGTAGGCCTCTCACTCAGACCACTCTAAGCTAAATTCTTGATTGTGAAATTGTTCTTTGCTAAACAGCTAATATTGTTTATTTTTTACTTTTAATAGAAAACTATTACAGTAAGGTACATGTACATAATTGTTAACCAGCTGCATTGGGCCTTTAAATAATCCGGCTAATTACTCCTGAACTGAGTTCCAATTCAATAATTTTGTTGTTTTTGTTTGTTTGTCTCTCAACAGCTTTTTGCCATTTTTGCATTTGCAACATGTGGAGGCTACAGTGGACAGCTGCGGGTTAGTGTTGACTGTCAGCTTGACAAGGCCAGCAGCAACCTCAGTATTGGCATCGATTTTGCCTATCCTTTTAGGTAAGACACTTTCTAGTAACATTTAAGACACATAATAGTAATGCAACTCGAGGACAAATACGAGCACATTTGGGTTAGAGGTATTTTTTCTCAATTTCCAGCGCAGCCCCATGAATGTTTAATGAACCCAAAGAGAATTGGAGCCATCTCCAACTCTGTTGCTCCTCATTCAAATTATTTAGCTGTCTGTGTTTCTGTGTGTATGTGTGTGCGTGCACGCATGTGCGTTTCAACACTAGCCTAGCGGGATAATATTTGAGACAATTTCAGATGTCATTTCTAACACCATATGCAAGATTTAGTCTAGCCAATTAAGATCCATCTGTGTGGCACTCTGAAAGCTATTATGCAGCAAAACAAAGTGATAGTGATTAGCACCAGACAAGATGTCTAAAATGCTTTGTGGTAGCTTTGCTAATATTCACTCGAGACACAAAATAAGATCATCAGCAGTCTGTTGATGTCTTTTTTGACAGACTTAATCTCTCCATTGTTTAAAGAGTGGCTACAGGTGTTTTAGACTCCTCTTTTCTCCACTCTGTGGCAGGTTGCACCAGGTGTCCTTTGAGGCTCCGCTGTGTGATGGGAGGAGGAGGGAGAGTCTCTTCCTCATTGGGGACTACTCTTCCTCAGCTGAGTTCTTCGTCACCATTGCTGTGTTTGCCTTCCTCTACTCCCTCATGGCCACCATAGTCTACATCTTCTTTCAGAACAAGTACCGCGAGAACAACCGAGGCCCTCTCATTGTGAGCTGCTCACCTTTTCCGTGTTCAACCTCCACTGATTATATTTCCTTTTGACTAAGATAGTATGCTATGTGTTTGTACTGCTTCCATGCTGCAATATATTTTGTATAATGTACCCAGTCCCTGCACCTTTCACATCTGCTGATTGTGCAAACAGTAACTTGATCACTATTCAGTAACATGTCCCCCTCCCCTCTCAGGACTTCATAGTGACCGTGGTGTTCGCCTTCATGTGGCTGGTCAGTTCTTCGGCCTGGGCTCAGGCCTTGTCGGACGTCAAGGTCGCCACAGATTCAGATGAGGTGCTGGAGCTCATGTCTGCCTGTAAGGTCATGACCAACAAGTGTGGCTTAGTGCAAGGACCCCGTTGGTCAGGCCTTAACACCTCTGTGGTACGACAGACTGTGAACCACACACTACCACACCACACCACAACACACACACCACATGTTTGTTTTGTTGTGATATACTCTGTCTCTCCCCAGGTGTTTGGCTTCCTAAACTTCGTCCTGTGGGCAGGAAACATCTGGTTTGTTTTCAAGGAGACTGGCTGGCATAAGGGAGGACCTGCTCGGTACGCTGGAGCACCGCCCGAAAAACAGGCCGCGACCTTCAGCCAGCAGCAGCCCTACAACCAGGGCAGCTTCGACCAGTCAGGAGGCTACAGCGGCCAGGGAGACCGGGAGCAGGCATCAGAATACAGTCCTGTGGGCGAACCCACCTCCTACTCTAATCAGATGTAGACTTGCAGTCTGATTGGCACATAAGTGTTCTATAAGGGCAAATTCAATCAGGGGTTAAGGAAGGAAGGGGTTGAAGGGAGGGAGGGGGCAAGAGGGGCTAGCTCAGTTTGATCCTCTGATGCATCACATCGTTGGTGTCCTGTTTGTGCAAAAACATAAAAAATGTGTCCAAATGACCTACATGCAGTTCTTAGGTAAAAATATTCTGGTGCCAGAAAAGGTAAGTTGTCGATTGATACAGTTCCACGCGTTGTATTTCGAAGTATTGTACAAAATCTAGATTTTGGTTACGTTTTTAGATGTTGTTTTCGTGAATGTTGTATTGCCTGTGGCTTGAGTCTGTTTACAGTTTATCTTTTTCTGTGCTAGGTGCAATGTCACAGACCTTTTTAACTAGACGTCTTTTTCAAACTGGTTTGTACTGTCGTGGAAGAGAAATGTGGTCTACAATTGTATAATTCTTGAAGTTTCCTATATAGTCTTGACAAAGTGCATGAAGTTGTGCTATGTGTTTCTATGCTTGTTTGTGCACATTCTAATTATGAAACTGGCAGGATTTAATCTCAGCGTTACAGCAAGGTAACAGTAGCAGTTTATTCCTCATTATTAGAATTTTATTTCATAGCTTGTATTGATTTATATTTTTTTCAAGACATCCTTTATAGTATACACTATATTTTAATAAATGTTTTTATTTTTTATATTTAGAATGATTATTTAAATTGTATCAAGTTTCATTTCACTGCACTAAGGAAGAATTGTACCTTTCATGGCAGATAACCTTTCATTACACAAGATGCCCTTGATCATAAATGAGTTTTTGATGTTGGTGTTAACAATAGTAAATGGGAAATGTGTTTGTACCCGCTCTGTTTACAAATGGTCGCTCTTGATTCAAATTAAAGAATCATTTCATACACATCCTGGAGATAGCTAGCTAGGCCCCAGTGAAAAAGGGCCAGAAGAACTTAGTTGCAATTAAAATAGTGAGCTCTGCCAAGCTTGTCTGTATAACCATTCCTGAACACCCTCCATTTTATCTGTCATGTTTTCTCTGTCTTGAATTCTATAAACAAAGTAATTCAGGTTTGTACAACTTTTCAATGAATAAAAATAAGTCTAATGAGACGATGTCTGATATTGATGATGATAATGAATTAACCATGTGTCTTGAGCGTCAAAGCATGTGGTAAAAAAAAAAGAGTCTATGTATGTACTTGCTCTTCTGTCCGTGTAACATTATAATTTGAACAATTTGAAAACCATTTACCAGTATTTGTAATCTGTTTATGATTACTGAGGGTGGAGGATATTTTACAAGCATTTTGAATAATGCTATTGGACAAGTCCATATTCATGGTATGTTATTTTTCTCTCTCTCAGACGTTTGCACAAAGAGTGTCTTAGGGGACATGGGTAGACAGGCCAGTATCCCTAATGGGCCAGGCTAACTCCAGCATAGAGGTACCTGATACACCCCTCACCCTGCCCCGACCCAATGCACCAGGCAGAGCACCACCTTTAAACACACCTCAGCTTGGTTACCATAGGGATGGGAGAATGGGCAATGAACGTCTGTCAGATGGTTGAGCAGAAACAGCATTTCCCAGAGAGAGGCAGTCAGTTAAGTCTGTGGCCCTTTGTTTACCGTTACCAGAGTGAAGGAATTCTACTAGAAAACAAACAAACGTAATCCCAGACTTTATGTCTCAATAAAGAAAATGATCAGTGTCCAGTAAACCTGAATCAGCAGACAGGAATCCCTGGGTAATGAGTCCAGCAGTCATTTGTCCCCAAGCTTTAGAATGAAAGGTATCTGGCTGAATGTATTAGTTTAACTTGGGAATCTAACAATGAGCATCTGACCTGACAACAGAGATTCCTTATTGCTATTCTCAGGGAACAGCACTTACGTATTTAAGATGATCCAATCTGGAGCTCAGATTGACTATTACTTTGGCCCTAACAAACAGCACCTAAGCGGGCTTGGTCACAGTAAGGCTAGTGTTTGCCTAAGCACACCTGTTGCCAAGTGACCTGTTCTACACTAAAGCTTCCTGTTAATTTGGGTGGTTCAACATTAAACCAAAGAACACAAGTAAAATAAGATTTCAAACATTAGTCAATACAGCTTCCAAGGTGTCAAACAGGTATGTGAACCTATTGTACCATTACATGTTAACCTTTCTATACCAGTGTCCAAGTCGGACTATGTGGGAGTGTGCCATTGCTATCAGTTTGCTGAGTACTATTTGTTCCTGGTTCTTTGAAACAGGGTTAAAGTGTCCAAACAGCTGTCCTCCATTGAAGGTAGGTACAGTATGGTCGCTGGCTCATTGTCACTCAGCTACTGTAAGCGTATGTGTTTTTATTGCTGCATCTAAAATCAAACAATTGTTTGATTGGGGGTCTCTCTCTCTGTGCTGCTCTTTTTACAGCTCTGCCGGGTCAACAGAGGAGTGGTCAGGGAGACGTTACTCACCAAGTTTCAGACTTTTACCAGGGCAAGAGAAGTTACTCACAGTTTCAGGCTGTTACCAGGGTAATTACACTTAACACAAATATAAACACAACATGTAAAGTGTTGGTCTCATGTTTCATGAGTTGAAATAAAAATCCCTGATATTTTCCATACGCACAAAAATCGTATGGAATATTTCTCTCAATTGTTGTGCACACATTTGATTGCATCCCTGTTAGTGAGCATTTCTCTTTTGCCAAGGTAATGTGTCCACCTGACAGGTGTGGCATATCAAGAAGCTGATTAAACAGCATGATCATTACACAGGTGCACCTTGTTCTGGTGAGAATAAAAGGACATTCTAAAATGTGCAGTTTTGTTACACAACACAATGCCACAGATGTCTCAAGTTTTGAGGGAGCATGCAATTGGCATGCTGACTGCAGTAATGCCCACCAGAGCTGTTGGCAGAGAATTGAATGTTAATTTATCCACCATAAGCCGCCTCCAATGTCGTTTTACAGAACTTGGCAGTACGTGCAACCGGCCTCGCATGTATGGCATATCAACGTGTATGGTGTCGTGTGGGCGAATGGTTTGCTGATGTCGATGCTGTGAACAGAGTGCCCCATGGTGGCGTTTGGGTTATGGTATGAGCAGGCATAAACTACGGACAACGAACACAATTGATTTTTATTGATGTCAATTTGAATGCACAGAAATATCGTGACGAGATCCTGAGGTCCATTGTGAGGCCCATATCTTTTAATGTATCTGTGACCAACAAATGCATATCTGTATTCCCAGTCATAAGAAATCCATAGATTAAGGCCTAATTTATTTATTTCAGTTGACTGATTTCCTCATATGAAATGTAACTCAGTAAAATCGTTGAAATTGTTACATGTTGCGTTAAGAAATTGAATGGTACGAATATGAAATGAAGGAAGAAAAGCTTTCCCAAAGAGAATGTGTCTGGAGAAATTCAAGAAACTGGTAAAAGCACTTTAGTGCAGTGAGAGTGAAGGGCTGTAGTCATGTGCCCTCTGTTTTCTTACCCCGGTAAAGGCCTGAAACTGTGAGTAACTTCTCTTACCCCGGTAAAAGCCTGAAACTGTGAGTAACTTCTCTTACCCTGGTAAAAGCCTGAAACTGTGTGAGTACGTCTATACTGAACAAAAATATTGACTCAAAAGAATGTGACTCCAGTTGAGCACCTGTATTTTCTCATCAGTTCAGACTACTATACTAATAAGTCTTAGGTCCATTCCAGCATGGCCATCGAGTGACTACCCTCTGACCACCATCATCATCAAGGCATCAGAGTGCCCTGCTGTGGTTGTGGAGGTGCACTGCATCTCTGGAGATTTTTGGGGAGGGAAAATGGCACACTGAGCTAGTAGCATGGCCTTCCTGACTAAATGCAGTGTGGTGCTGTATCTGTGCTTCTCTCCCTGCTCCAATAGGCTGTGGCCATTAAGAACAGGACCAATGCACACCAGCCAAGAAGTGTTAACTCCTCTCTGCAGTCTCTTCTCTCCATCACACAAGACTGATGTCTCTCTCTGGATATCACTCTTTTATCCCAACACACCCTGACATCCGAGATTATGAATAGAATATGTATAGAATAGAACATGTATATTCTCGGATGTCAGGGTGTGTCTGTTTCAGGGTAAAATAATTATATCCAGAGAGACATTTGTGACAGTGTATACACTGTAATGACTGGACAGAAACGTAGCAAATCATATAGGCCTAATCTCCTAAATTCACTCAAGGAACGTCATTGATTTATTTACGACATTTATTTACGATGCTGGGTTCCAGCATGTTCAATAATGTTAGCATTTTGTCATCTCTTGCACAGTCAAGAGTTGAAGCCAAAGTACAAGAGATTGATGATGAACGGGAGAGGAGGATAGCACTCAAAGACTTTCTGCTCCTCATCATCAGCCTGTCTGTCACTTCAGATCTGCTGCCAGAGATGTGGACAGCTACACTGTAGTCTAGGTTACTACACAACCAACATACCCTACTGTATAAGAAACATACAGTGTTTGCTCAATAGGTCCAAGACAGGCAAACCTCAAAATAAATTAAGATACAATGACAAAAGACTGCATTTTATGGAGCACTATGCTGCTTTACACAACAGAGACAAGACAGTGATATGCAGTCAGTTCTCGGATGTGTGGTGCACGCACTAGTAAATTATGCTCCATCTCTATAGCTCATTAACTTGGCAATGTTCTTTCCTTAGAAGACACGGCATCTCAGTAAATCTCCAGGCAGCAGGGTGCTCCCATTGGGCTCTACAGTGTGACTCAATGGAACTGTCTTATAATGATATCAAGTGAAACAAACAGCCACCCTCTCCCCCTCTCTTACTCATCAGAAACAAATGCTATTCTAACGCTATTCAGGGAGAATAATGATATTCAGTGCCAGGGGTGGCTGATATATACTGAACAAAAATATAAACGCAACATGTAACAATTTCAAAGATTTTACTGAGTTACATTTCATAGAAGGAAATCAGTAAATTTACATAAATTGATTAGGCCCTAATCTATTGGGAGCCAGGTCCACCCACTGTGGAGCCAGGCCCAGCCAATCAGAATGAGTTTTTCCCCACAAAAGGACTTTATTACAGACAAAAATACTCCTCAGCATCCCTCCCCCTCCTCAGATGATCCTGCAGGTGAATAAGCAGGATGTGGATGGCGTGGGTACACATGGTCTGCGGCAGTGAGGCCGGTTGGACGTACTGCCAAATTCTCTAAAACGACGATGGTAGAGAAACAAACATTCAGTTCTCTGGCAACAGCTCTGTTGGACATTCCTGCAGTCAGCATGCCAATTGCATTCTCCCTCAAAACTTGAGATATCTGTGGCATTGTGTGACAAGACCTTCCCCAGCACAAGGTGCACCTGTGTAATGATCATGCTGTTTAATACGCCACACCTGAGGTGGATAGATTATCTTGGCAAATGAGAAATGCTCACGAACAGGGATGTAAACACATTTGTGCACAACACTTGAAAGACAAGCTTTTTGGGCATATGAAACATTTCTGAGATCTACTATTGCAGCTCATGAAACATGGGACCAACACTTTACAAATTGCGTTCATATTTTTGTTCAGTATATATAAAAGTAATCCCTTTAAATAAATGAATGTTAATGAAACCTGTACGCCCTTAATGGGAATTTGTTTTGCACACGAGTCATGGACACAAAATCCATAAAAAGCAATGGACATGTACTTAACAGTTGATGAAAATACAACATTCAAGTATATATACTATTTTGCATCCTTATACTGATTTGTCTACATACAAGACAACTTTAGACATCCAATTGCAAGATATTACGCTTTTCAGCAGCAGGACCTAAATTAAAGAATAAAAGGCTGTGTATTTTCTTGATCACCCATTTAGATATATATTGTATCTGTTCCAGTCCAGGCTATTCTACTGATAGAAAAACCAGACTCATCCCTTATTTATTGAGATAGGGACATCTAGAGGTATAAAAGGAGGACAGCCTACATAAAAAACCTGTTGGTTATTGCAGCCTGGTCTCATAGACTAGACGTAACATAGTAAAAGTATATCCAGGCCCCTTTGTGCTGTTGTCTATACCCTAGAAGTAGTGGTTCCCCTTGCTCTGCAAGGGCCGCGGCTTTTGTGGAGCGATGGGTAACGATGCTTCGTGGGTGACTGTTGTTGATGTGTGCAGAAGGTCCCTGGTTCGGGCCGAGGGGACGGTCTAAAGTTATACTGTTACATTGATGCTGTTGACCCGGATCACTGGTTGCTGCGGAAAAGGAGGAAGTCGAAAGGGGAGGTGAGTGTAACGGATGTGAAATGGCTAGCTAGTTAGCGGTGGTGCGCGCTAGCAGCCTTTCAGTCGGTTACGTCACTTGCTCTGAAACCTAGAAGTAGTGGTTCCCCTTGCTCTGCAAGGTCCGCGGCTTTTGTGGAGCGATGGGTAACGATGCTTCGTGGGTGACTGTTGTTGGCGTTTTGGCACCTTGTTTTTCTTGAGCTTTAGAGACATTGCGTCTAACCTACTTTAGCATGAGCTGTTGCCTCTCGAGCAGTGAGTAGGCATTCTGGTCAGGATCAGGTGACTTGCTGATGAGCCTTTCATGCGGACCCTTCAGCTTCGGTCCGAGAGCAATTTCTGCAGGTGTGAAACCTGTTGACTCCTGCCAGGCAGAGTTGATGGAGAAGCGGAACTCAGGCAACCAGCTGTCCCAAGTGTTGTGCTTGTCCTTCACGAAGGTTGCAATCATGGTCTTCAATGTGTGATTGATGTGTTCTGAGTGTATTCCCATACATCCTTCCTCACATCGGGCCAGCAGGTAACTTCCAGCACTTTGAGTAGGGTTTTTAGCCTCCCTAAATGTCCACCAAGGGGACTGTTGTGGAAGTATCTCAAGAACTGCTCTCTCATCCCATGTAGGATGAACAGTTTAAACTTTTGACCTCCCTGTCCAACAGGGATTACCAGGTACCGATACCCATTTTCAATGGCATATTTAATGCGTCCATGTCTTGGCCTTCAGCCCTGGACATTATGGTCTGCACCTCAGGTTTACACTGCTGAGCTAAAGCTATGTCAGACCAGTCCAAGGGGAGGGAACATTTGTGACTGCCAGATGCATGGCTGGAGCAGACCATGGCTTGCTTCTGCCTCCCAACCCGAGGTGCAGGAGAGAGTAGCCGGAACAATGTTGCACTGTCCTTTTATGTAGGTGACATGGAAGTCAAAATGTAGTCTGATCATCCATCTACCAGTCTTGAATTGGGCTTTGGATGGTTGAACACCCAGGCCAGGGCTGAGTAGTCAGTAATGACCTCGAATTTCCTCCCTTCAAGGAAAGACCGCCACTTTTCCACCGCCCAAATGACTGCTAGGGCACTCTCGCTCAGAGACAGAGTAATTATTCTCGGCAGAATTCAACAGTCTTGATCCATAGGCGATAACTCGCTCATCGCCATCAATCTCTTGTCTAAACAGCACCAGGTCCGATGTCACTGGCATCTGTTTGCACTTTGGGCAGGTAGAAGCCATGGGAGAGTAGCATTGGTGCTTTGGTTAGGGCCTCCTTCAAAGCCTCGAAAGCCCAAGACACATCCTTCTTCTTCAGAGCATTGAGGGGAGCAGAGCAGTTGTATTCATACAGAAACTCAAGATCAAGCAAGATCAAGCTCAAAATGGCGCCGGAAGAAATGGCAGCAGTTATTTGCAAGAGGAAGTGACGGAGGTACAGAAGATAAAGAGCCGGATGCCTGGTCAGGACCCGGAGAAGGCGAGTGGGAAAGCTGCCGTTACCATCAATACTACTCACCAACATGCAATCATTGGACAATAAATTAGACAAGGTACGATCACGAATATCCTACCAATGGGACATAAAAAACTGTAAAACCCTATGTTTCACAGAATCGTGGCTGAATAACGCCATGGATATTCTGCTAGCGGGATATACGCTGCTCCGGCAAGATAGAACAGCACACACCGGTAAGACGAGGGGGGGGGGGGGGGTCTGTGCATATTTGTAAACAACAGCTGGTGCACGAAATCTAAGGAAGTCTCTAGATTTTGCTTGCCTGAAGTAGAGTATATTGCAATAAATTGCAGGCCACACTACTTGCCTAGAGAGTTTTCAGCTATACTTTTCGTGGCTGTTTATTTACCACCACAGAAACATGCTGGCACTAAGACCGCACTCAGTCAGCTGTATAAGGAAATAAGCAAACAGGAAACCACTCACCCAGAGGTGGCGCTCCTTGTGGCCGGAGACTTTAATGCAGGGAAACTTAAATCAGTTCTACCAAATTTCTATCAACATGTTAAATGTGCAACCAGAGGGAAAAAAATTCTAGATCACCTGTACTCCACACACAGAGACATGTACGAAGCTCTCCCTCGCCCTCCATTTGGTAAATCCGACCACAACTCTATCCTCCTGAATCCTGCTTACAAGCAAAAATTAAAGCAGGAAGCACCAGTCACTCGGTCTATAACAAAGTGGTCAGATGAAGCAGATGCTAAACTACAGGACTGTTTTGCTATCACAGACTGGAACATGTTCCGGGATTCTTCTGATGGCATTGAGGAGTACACCACATCAGTCACTGGCTTCATCAATAAGTGCATCGAGGACGTCGTCCCCACAGTGACGGTACGTACATACCCCAACCAGAAGCCATGATTACAGGCAACATTCGCACTGAGCTAAATAGTAGAGCTGCAGCATTCAAGGTGCGGGACTCTAACCCGGAAGCTTACAAGAAATCCTGCTATGCCCTGCGACGAACCATCAAACAGGCAAAGCGTCAATACAGGGCTAAGATTGAATCATACTACACCGGCTCCAACGCTCGTCTTATGTGGCAGGGCTTGCAAACTATTACAGACTACAAAGGGAAGCACAGCCGCGAGCTGCTCAGTGACACGAGCCTACCAGATGAGCCAAATCACTTCTATGCTCACTTCGAGGCAAGCAACACTGAGGCATGCATGAGAGCATCAGCTGTTCCGGACGACTGTGTGATCACGCTCTCCGTAGCCGACGTGAGTAAGACCTTTAAACAGGTCAACATACAAAATACTGCGTGGCCAGACGAATTACCAGGACGTGTGCTCCGGGGATGTACAGACCAACTGGCAGGTGTCTTCACTGACATTTTCAACATGTCCCTGATTGAGTCTGTAATACCAACATGTTTCAAGCAGACCACCATAGTCCCTGTGCCCAAGAACACAAAGGCAACCTGCCTAAATGACTACAGACCCGTAGCACTCACGCCCGTAGCCATGAAGTGCTTTGAAAGGTTGGTAATGGCTCACATCAACACCATTATCCCAGAAACCCTAGACCCACTCCAATTTGCATACTACCCAAACAGAGCCACAGATGATGCCATCTCTATTGCACTCGCGTTCAACACCATAGTACCCTCAAAGCTCATCACTAAGCTAAGGATCCTGGGACTAAACAACTCCCTCTGCACCTGGATCCTGGACTTCCTGACGGGCCGCCCCCCCAGGTGGTGAGGGTAGGTAGCAACACATCTGCCACGCTGATCCTCAACACTGGAGCTCCCCAAGGGTGCGTGCTCCGTCCCCTACTGTACTCCCTGTTCACCCACGACTGCATGGCCAGGCACGACTCCAACACCATCATTATGTTTGCAGACGACACAACAGTGGTAGGCCTGATCACCGACAACGACGAGACAGCCTATAGGGAGGAGGTCAGAGACCTAAACACAACATGTAAAGTGTTGGAACCATGTTTCATGAGCTGAAATAAAATATCACAGAATTTTTTCAAAAGCACTAAAATATTGTTTATCTCAATTTTTTTGCACAAATTTGTTTACATCCGTTAGTGAACATTTCTCCTTTGCCAATATAATCCATCCACCTGACAGGTGTGGTATATCAAGAAGCTGATTAAACAGCATGATCATTACACAGGCGCACCTTGTGCTGTGGCATTGTGTTGTGTGACACAATGCCACAGATGTCTCAAGTTTTGAGGGAGTGTCATGCCCTGACCATAGAGATCCTTTTTATGTCTCTATTTTGGTTTTGTCAGGGCGTGAGTTGGGGTGGGTATTCTATGTTCTATGTTGTGTATTTCTTTGTGTTTGGCCGGGTGTGGTTCTCAATCAGAGGCAGCTGTCTATCGTTGTCTCTGATAGAGAACCATACTTAGGTAGCCTTTTTTCCCACCTGTCTTTGTGGGAAGTTGACTTTGTTTAGGGCACATAGCCTTTGAACTTCACGGTTTGTTTTTGTAGTGTTTATTGTTTTGTTCGGCGTCATTTTGATTAAAATAAAGAAAATGTACGCTGACCACGCTGCACCTTGGTCCTCTTCTTACAACAGCCGTGACAGGTAGCATGCAATTGGCATGCTGACTGCAAGAATGTCCACCAGAGCTGTTGCCAGAGAATTGAATGTTCGTTTCTCTACCATAAGCTGCCTCCAACATTGTTTTAGAGAATTTGGAGGTACGTCCAACCGGCATCACAATCGCAGACCAAGTGTAACCATGCCAGCCCAGGACCTCCACATCCAACTTCTTCGTCTGCGGGATTGTCTGAGACCAGCCACCCAGACAGCTGATGAAACTGAGGAATATTTCTGTCTGTAATAAAGCCCTTTTGTGGGGAAAACCTTATCCTGAATGGCATGGCCAGGCTATCACATCTGTAAAGAAATACAATTTCTAGGTCAAATAACATGTATTTATGAACTTGGGGGGGACTATATAATTACAAAATGAACACAACCAAACAATAAATTATTTTTGTGGCGGTTGTCATGACAGTCCTGTGAGGATCAGAATGGGTCAGATCAGATTGGGAGGGGTGACAGTAACCAGCTCTCTCTCTCTCTCCCACAGAGGAGAGAGGGGGAGCTGCTGGATGGTTTTGACACCTCCACACCCAGTCGTAAATTTGAGCAGGAGAGAACTCTCTCTCTACCCTTTAGTATCAACCAAAGCAATGCCTTTGTCTAGAGAGACTTTTGCCCACCCAAAACTCTAACGTCCAAAAAGTGAATAATGGAACAATATGTGACTGACCGGCTCAAATCAGTCTTATGTAGCAAAATCTGAAATTGTTTTTTTTACATTGGATAAAATGGTATACGATACACTACATTTTTTAGGAACAATGGGAAAGTAATTCTGCTTTGAAAGTTGATAAACTTGTAAATTCACTTTTGAGAAAAGGGCCTTTGAATGTTTTGTACCTACTGGAGAGCTCTCCTTTGTCTGCACCCACTCAGCATTGTTCACACCCTCTTAAGCCAGCCCCACCCATCTCTTTAAGGATTCACATGTGAGGTCATGTGCTAAACAGTGAGTAGTGTAGTAAAGTTTAAGACTAAAAGTGGTAGTAGCCTACAACAAGGAAAAATTCCCGGTAAACAGAAAGTGTCCAGATATTTTATAAATATTAGATGACGCTTACCCAGACACACTTGTCTAACTTGATGGGTCATGTGAAAGAAATGCAACACATCCAGTGGTGGAAAAAGTACTAAATTGTCATACTTGAGTAAAACTATAAATAATCTCAAATTCCTTATACTAAACCAGACGCAGCAATTTTTTTTTTTTTTTTTAAATGTTTTTATGGACGGATAGCCAGGGGCACATTCCAACACTCAGACATAATTTACAAACGAAGCATTTGTGTTTAGTGAGTCTGCCAGATCAGATGCAGTAGGGATGACCAGGAATTTTCTCCTGATAATTGTGTGAATTGGACAAGGGGAGGGCATAGGATATGGTAAATGAAGGAGGTATTTTTGTTAAGATATGAATGTGATTTTAGGAGTCATAAGAGATCACTTCTAATCATATCCTTTACACATTAAGTAGCCATGCCCCGAGTGAGGTCGGAACGCCCCTTTTGACCAAGAGTGCATAAAGGCATCAACCTTAAGACCAGGAAACGTGAGGCAGAGAGCTGCACGTTTGGATTGGTTGACGCTTTGAACCTCAACAGGAGGTGAAGAAATTAACTCACCTTCCTTTGGACCAGAGAGATCTGTACATCGTGGTCCGAATCCTGAATAACAACACAAGCAGGAAGAGGCGAGAAGCTCACCTCAGACAATCACTGGTACAGCTGATTAGCTGTCATAAGTCAGATATCGAGAAAATCGAGTCTAAGTGAGACTATCCTACTACGCTCATCACCAATGGGAACCAGTAACATGGCTGGTTATCTTCCAGAGTGACCAACAGAAGAAGACGGGAAAGGGGAGACCCCTTTCGGACAATCAGAGCCATATAGCTAGAAGGCCAACAACTTTCCGAGAAGGCTTGGTTCCGACCGAGATAAACGACGAATGAAGGCATTTCACAAGTAAATACATTCATGATCTCTTATTCCAAACGGGCGGTGGTTTGTGTGCAAAGTATATGGTGAATGGGAGAATAGTTATAGAATGTGTCCCTTTTTCTCTGTCTCTCTCTTTTTCTCTCCTCTCCATCTCTGTGTAATAAGCCATCATATTTTGTCAGTCCACTAGCGATCTTTGTCTCATGTAAAGGGTGTATGTTTATTCTGTGTTATTATTTAGTTAGCTAGTAAATAAATAATTCAACCAATTTGTGTGTATTTGTGTAGAATTATGATTTGATAAGAGGTAATGATTAATAAGATGACTTTATAGATGAAATGAGTAAAGACCTTATAGAGTTTAATTCGGGAGATGGTAACTCTCTATACCAACTTCTTCCGTGGTGCCCCAAATCCTAATGAATTTTTACATTATTAATTTAATTGGGTAGTAATTAAATGTAGTTAGTGGATTAAATAAATAAAAGTAATCAGATTAATGAAAGTAAAGTCACAACACCGTCCTAGACTCCCGCATCTGTCCGGTGCATACTTTAGCATCAGTTCGAAGTCCCTCTACACCTGCACCCCCAGAGGCGTCAGGTCTCTTCACTGCCCGGAGGAGGAATTCAGCCATGTTGGTTCCGACCTGTCTATTAGAGAATATGCTTATAAAATGTTGAACCAATAACAATAAGACACATGGTAAACTCACGCGTGCACACACACAAACAAAATGTGACCTTTCCTATTGCTCAGAAATGCTATACTCATAAATCTATCGCTGTGTGCATGATGTTAATCTGCATATTGTTGAGTACCTGCCACTTTGTCCGTGGTTTACAGTTTAAGACATACTTAATATTTCACATCAACAATTACAGGCTGCAAGTCAATTAATTACTTTCTGGCCTCAGGATGGTTTAGCTATTGAAATTTGAAAATTTGAAAAATGTATGTAAAATCGCGTGAGATGAAACACTCAGGTTACTTCGGTGTTGAAGAAATGAAAGTGAAACTCTATTATGGTTAAGAATCGTTTCCCAGGGATTACTCTTTCTACAGAACCTGTCAAGCCAGTAATCAGTTGCAGTGTAGTCAGTTGCAGTTGCAGTGTATTAACCGTTTTTTATCGCAAATCATGAATTATACACTGAACCAACATTATGAGGAGAAGGTGCGTCCAAGTATTGACCTCATCGACTCTCTACGCTCTCTTGGTGTGGAGAAAGACCTTGCGCTGCCAGCTATCGCCGTTATAGGGGACCAGAGTTCAGGGAAGAGCTCTGTGCTGGAGGCGCTATCTGGGGTGGCTTTGCCAAGGGGGAGCGGTGAGTGATAATTCATGAACATTGCATAATTTATCGTGTAGTTTATAGTGTTAACAGTGCCTGTAGTTGTTGTTTTTCTACGTAGTGTACATGTTGATAGTGTAAATTATGTGTTTATTGTGGCTTCATCATGTCAAATTCCTGGTAGGTACATGTTTATTTTTTTGTACCTTTATTTAACTAGGCAAGTCAGTTAAGAACAAATTCTTAATTTCAATGATGGTCAAGGCACAGTGGGTTAACTACCTTGTTCAGGGGCAGAAGACAGATTTTTTTTACCTTAAGAACAAATTCTTAATTTCAATGATGGTCAAGGCACAGTGGGTTAACTACCTTGTTCAGGGGCAGAAGACAGATTTTTTTTACCTTGTCAGCTCGGGGATTTGATCTAGCAACCTCCAACACTCTAACCACTAGGCTACCCTACCGCCCCATGTGAATGCACTTGGCGAATAAACGTTACTTAGATTCTGATGAAACAGGTGAGATGAGGGCAGTGGGAAAGTAGGCCCCTAAATGGCAGGTAATCCAATAAATAATATGAGTACTCGGCCAGTATGTTGCAATCAACTTTACTGAACAAAAATATAAACGCAACAATTTAATGGATTTTACTGAGTTACAGTTCAAATGAGGAAATCAGTCAATTGAAATAAATTAATTCGGTCCAAATCTATGGATTTCACATGACTAGGAATAAAGATATGCATCTGTTGGTCACAGATACAGGATCTCATCACTGTATTTTTGTGCATTAAATCTGCCATCTATAACATGCAATTGTGTTTGCTAGTTTCTATGTTTAGTTTCTGATGTTATAGTTGATATGTACAGTGCCTTTGGAAAGTATTCAGACCCCTAGACTTTTTCCACATTTTGTTAGATTACAGCCATATTATAAAATTGATTAAATTGTTTTTTTCCCTCATCAATCTACACACATTACCCCATAATGACAAAGCAAAAACAGGTTTTTATAAATGTTTGCTCATTTATTAACAATAAAAACTGAAGTATCACATTTACATAAGTATCCAGACCCTTTACTCAGTACTTGGTTGAAGCACCTTTGGCAGTGATTACAGCCTCGAGTCTTCTTGGGTATAATGCTACATGTTTGCTTGGCACACCTGTATTTGGGGAGTTTCTCCTATTCTTCTCGGCAGATCCTCTCAAGCTCTGTCAAGTTGGATGGGGAGCGTCGCTGCACAGCTATTTTCAGGTCTCTCCAAAAATGTTCGATCAGGTTCAAGTCTGGGCTCTGGCTGGGCCACTCAACATCATTCAGGGATTTGTCCCGAAGCCACATTGTCTTGGCTGTGTGCTTAGGGTCATTGTCCTGTTGGAAGGTGAACCTTCTCCCCAGTCTGAGGTCCTGAGTGCTCTGGAGCAGGTTTTCATCAAGGATCTCTCTGTATTTTGTCCCATTCATCTTTGCCTTGATCCTGACTAGTCTCCCAGTCCCTACCGCTGAAAAACATCCTCACAGCATGATGCTGCCACCACCATGCTTCACCTTGGGGATGGTGCCAGGTTTCCTCCAGACGTGACGCTTTGCATTCAGGCCAAAGAGTTCAATCTTGGTTTCGTCAGGCCAGATAATCTTTTTTATCTTGGTCTGAGAGTCTGTAGGTGCCTTTTGGCAAACTCCAAGAGTGCTGTCATGTGCCTTACTGAGGAGTGGCTTCCTTCTGGCCACTCTACCATAAAGGCCTGATCGGGGGCCCTTCTCCCCCGATTGCTCAGTTTGGCCGGGCGGCCAGCTCTAGGAAGAGTCTTGGTGGTTCCAAACTTCTTCCATTTAAGAATGATGGAAGCCGCTGTGTTCTTGGGGACCTTCAATGGTCAGAAATTTTTTGTAACCTTCCCCATTTCTGTGCCTACAACACAATACAGTCTTGAAGCTCTACGGACAATTCCTTCAACCTGATGGTTTGGTTTTTGCTCTGACATGCACTGTCAACTGTGGGACCTTATATAGACAGGTGTGTGCCTTTCCAAATCATGTCCAATCAATCAAATTTACGACAGGTGGACTCCAATCACATTGTAGAAACATCTCAAGGATGATCAATGGAAACAGGATGAACCTGAGCTCACTTTCGAGCCTCATAGCAAAGGGTCTGAATACTTATGTAAATACGGTATTTCTGTTTTTTTATTTTTAATGCATTTGCAAACATTTCTAAAAACCTGTTTTCGCTTTGTCATTTGGGTTATTGTGTGTAGATTTCTGAGGACATTTTTATTTATTTAATTCATTTTAGTATAAGGCTGTAACTTATCAACATGTGGAAAAATTCAAGGGGTCTGAATACTTTCCGAAGGCACTGTAAGTTGATATTCTTATCTCTTTTTTCTTCTCTCTCTTACTCCTCTTCTTCCAATGAACTCTCTGACAGGTTGATGTATATGGGCTGTTTTTCTCTGGGTTTCTTGCAGTTTCTTTAATCTCTTTTACACTCTCTAACTCCTCCCCTGTCAACCCTGACAGGTATTGTAACACGATGCCCTCTCGAGCTGAAGATGAAGAGGAAGAAAGAAGGAGAGGAATGGCACGGAAAAATCAGCTACCATGACCGCGAGGAGGAGATTGAGGATCCCTCTGATGTGGAGAAGAAAATTCGGAAAGGTGGGTGTGGTCACTGTCATTGACCCACTTTCATTACCTCAAGTGTCTAAACTGAGTCACTATTCTTCACTAACATATTATTTTCATGTATACCTAAAACCATTAAAAATATCATTAACTGTTGGTACAGTTAACTATTTCTAAGGCACCTGTATTCTTGTTCCCCCCCTCCAGCGCAGGATGAAATGGCAGGTGTGGGGGTGGGTATCAGTGATGACCTCATCAGCTTGGAGATTGGCTCTCCTGATGTCCCAGACCTCACACTCATCGACTTGCCAGGCATCGCCCGGGTAGCTGTCAAGGGTCAACCTGAGAACATTGGGGAACAGGTACACCCTTCCACCCCACCCCCAATGTTAGTGGGGAACCACTGTTCATTTGTCACCCCAATTTTAGAGCAGAAGCCAAAATGACACGTATCCCCCCCACCACACGTTATGTACAGTATAATAATCTTTGGCATTTCCAGATTAAGAGACTGATACGGAAGTTCATCACAAAGCAAGAAACAATCAACTTAGTGGTTGTGCCATGCAACGTTGACATTGCAACCACAGAGGCTTTGAAGATGGCACAGGAGGTGGACCCTCAAGGTGGAAGGACATTAGGTATTCCACCCTTTATTATTTACTCAACTATTATGAAGCAAGCTCTTGTGTAATGGTGATTATAAACCATGTGGACTTGTGTTGACTTTAATGAGTGAGACTTGTGTGTGTTTCCCATTGAACAGGCATCCTGACCAAGCCTGACCTGGTAGACAAAGGCACAGAAGGGACTGTGGTGGACATAGTTCATAATCAGGTTATCCACCTAACTAAGGGCTACATGATAGTCAAGTGCAGGGGCCAGAAGGAGATCATGGAGCAAGTTTCACTGACCGAGGCCACAGAGAGGGAAAAAGCTTTCTTCAAAGAGCACGCTCATCTCAGGTTGGTCCTCTGGGTTGAAGTGTGCTTTAAGTCTGGTACACAGAGGGCTGACAATTAGTCAAGAACATTCTGCGGCCAATTATTGCTCTTTACCCCACAAGATAACAAGATTTACAAAAGATTCCATCCAACGAGCCAGACCATCTTAAGCATGAAACACACTGAGAATCTGAGACCCTATAGACTGCCGATAGGGACTTATCACAGTATGAGGCCGTTCCTTCTCTTGCTAGAATCAAATACGTACCAGCTGTGTACCGACCTGGTACCGATGAAACTGCAGTTTCTACTTGTAGAATTGCAATGCTCAGCAGTGGCCGACAACTTTACTTTGAGCCAAACAGAGAGCATGGACCTCCACGTGGGGGAGGCGACTGGACCCTTACGAAGAATGATTGCAGTCAGTGCAGTTTAACTGCAGTATGCTGCAAATACTGCGTTCAAAATAACCCAGTTTTTTTTACTGCAGTAATTTTGAAGTGTAGCTGCAGTTACAGTGCAGTACACTGCAGTTATTCTGTAACGACTGCGTCCAAAATACTAAAGTCGACTGCAGTTACTGCACTTTTACTGCAGTTTCAAAACTGCTATAATTTTTGTGGGGGGAGTGACAATAAAAAATAAAAAATAGGGCACTTTTTCCGGTCTCATCCACCCTTTTCATGAGAATTGTTCTTCAAGCACAAAACAAAGGAGTTTTGTGCTTGAATATGTTTTTTTTTTTAGGTTTGATCATGCGCACTAGCTTTTTAGTTAGCTTCCTAACTGAGCAAGGCAGTCACACACACCTCATATGAAATGAAGGGAGTGGTAATAAGTGCAGCACAATGCGCACAACACTAAATGCTTTACCAAGCTAGCTATCTGGCCACTATAGCCAGTAACATTATAGTTAAATCACAATGGATATGTTTCCATGAAGCAGCTGCCTGTAGCTGGATGCCGAGTATCAATGCAGTGTCATTACTTTACCTAGCTAGCACAACAGGTAGCTAGCGAATCATGCTAACTATTTAGCTATCGTTAGCCAGGTAGCTAAAAATGTATCTATGGGCAGTATGCAAATATGGAGAGTGAATTAAAATATTGCTAGCTTGTTATCTAGCTGGTGCCATCTGGCTAGTATCAACAAGGGCTTTCTACAACAATAGCAACATTAGCGCAGCTAGCTATTGACTAGACCAGTGGTTCCCAAACTGTGTATAGTCCTGTACCCCTTCAAACATTCAACCTCCAGCTGCGTACCCCCTCTAGCACCAGAGTCAGCGCACTCTCAAATGTTGTTTTTTGCCATCATTGTAAGCCTGCCAGACACACACTATATGATACATTTATTAAACATAAGAATGAGTGAGTTTTTGTCACAACCCGGCTTGTGGGAAGTGACAAAGAGCTCTTATAGGACCAGGGCACATTTGCTCTTTATTTAACCATCTTACATATAAAACCTTATTTGTTCATCGAAAATCGTGAATAACTCACAACAGGTTAATGAGAAGGGTGTGCCTGAAAGGATGCACATAACTCTGCAATGTTGGGTTGTATTGGAGAGAGTCTCAGTCTTAAATCATTTTCCACACACAGTCTGTGCCTCTATTTAGATTTCATGCTAGTGAGGGCCGAGAATCTCACATAGGTATGTGGTTGCAAAGGGCATCAGTGTCTTAACAGCGTGATTTGCCAAGGCAGGATACTCTGAGCGCAGCCCAATCCAGAAATCTGGCAGTGGCTTCTGATTAAATTACATTTTCACAAAACCGCATGTTGAAATTTCGATGAGGCTCTCTTGTTCACGTATCGGTAAGTAGACTGGAGACAGGGCATGAAAGGGATAATGAATCCAGTTGTTTGTGTCATCCGTTTTGGGAAAGTACCTGCGTAATTGCGCACCCAACTCACTCAGGTGTTTCTCTATATCACATTTTACATTGTCCGTAAGCTTGAGTTCATTTGCACACAAAAGATCATACAATGATGGAAAGACCTGTGTGTTGTCCTTGTTAATGCAGACAGAGAAGAGCTCCAACTTCTTAATCATAGCCTCAATTTTGTCCCGCACATTGAATATAGTTGTGGAGAGTCCCTGTAATCCTAGATTCAGATCATTCAGGCAAGAAAAATCACCCAGATAGGCCAGTCGTGTGAGAAACTCGTCATCATGCAAGCGGTCAGTAAAAAAAACTTTAAGCTCGTCTCTCAATAAAAAAAAACATGCCAATACTTTGTCTTTGATAACCAGCGCACTTATGTATGTTGTAAAAGCGTTACATGGCCGCTGCTCATATCATTGCATTGTGCAGAATAGACACGAGAGTTCAGGGCCTTGCTTTAACAAAGTTAAACTAGATGTTTTACTAGATGGTTGAATTTAATTTTTGGCAGTGAAACGAGGCTACTCAGGCGAGAAAAAAACTTGTTGGAAAAAATAAATGGACTGTTTAAAAATGTGAAGAATATATATATATATTTTTTTTATCAATCATTTTTATTTGGCGTACCCCCAACGGCATTGCGCGTACCCCAGTTTGGGAATACCTGGACTAGACCATAAAGCAACACACACAGACATGCATTGCCAAGCAACACTACTGCCTCCTTCTGGTTTGAGTTATTTGAACAATTCTGACTGGCTAATGACTTCAAGGTCATTGCTGTGTGAGCACAAAAGAGATTGACTTCGACATTCTGTTCAGAGTTGCTAAGTATTGTCGGACGGAAAACGTCTGACAATCCTACCGGTGTGTCTGAGTTGTTAGGCTGTCTCCCCTATCATTTTCAGATCTGTGTTATTGTTGTTGTCTTATTGTCTGACAAATGCATCAACATTCTCTGAAAGGTTTGCATTGTGTTTTCACATTTTCTCTTTCCTTTATGTAGCACACTTTATGATGAGGGGCATGCCACCATCCCTAAACTGGCGGAGAAATTAACTATTGAACTAGTGAAACATATCGAGGTGAATTCCTCTTCCATTACATTTGCTGCACATTATACTATACCTTTGTTTTTTAATTAATGGTCTCTTGTTGTTTTCGAGTACCCAGTTGGATTGTGGATGAATGAAAAAAACTGATACACAAACATGTTTTGTGTAAGATTTTTAATTACATTATGATGTCCCTGTACCTCTCTGGCTTTATGTGAATATACAGTGATTATTTGCACGGTGTATTGTTATATGCCTTGTTTGAATGTCTTTCTTTGTGTTTAGAAATCCATGCCTCGTCTAAAAGAGCAGATTGAGGAAAAGCTGGAGGAGACACGCACCGCTCTGGAGAAATGTGGTACCGGACCCCCTGAAGACCCAAAAGAACGGCTGTATTTTCTGATCGATGTAAGTCCCTGAAGCTCAAAGCAATCAAAGTCCCTCATTCTTAGGATACACTGACACGTGATACTTCCTCTTTCCGTGTGGCAGAAAGTGGCTTTGTTCACCCAGGATGTCATTAACCTGAGCACTGGGGAGGAGCTGAAAAGTGGAGACATCAATGTCTTCTCCACACTCAGAACAGAGTTCGGGAAATGGAAGGCACACCTGGATCGCTCTGGAAAGAACTGTGAGTACACAATTCTCATACACCAATCAAACATTGGCCATAAATACTGGGTCAGGAAGTTTGGTAACCGAGATTTGCCATTTATGTCAATATGTTTTCTTTTCCTGCATCATCCATCATCAAAATGTCAAATGTAGTGCCCAGATATTTCAAGACAAACAAAATATCATATCAAGGTTGTAGATTGTTAACATACTGCACTAAGATGTATAAAAATAATGTAGCCTCATAGCATCTTTCTTGTGAATCTAAAATGACATTGAATGCTTACACTCACACGTTTAGGTTAAGCAACAGGATAATGTGGATGCCTCATATTGCAGTTAATAAGAAGATTGAAAAAGAAGTGGCTGATTATGAGAAGCGGTACCGTGGAAGGGAGCTCCCAGGGTTCATCAACTACAAGACCTTTGAGGTGATTGTGAAGGATCAGATCAAACAACTGGAGGAACCAGCAGTCAAGAAGCTGAAAGAGATATCAGGTATAGTATTGAGTACATAGATCTTTAAAAGATATATATATATATATATATATATTTACTTATCCTGAAACCCAGTCATTGGGTTTGATTCAACTATGAAGACACCAAAATGATTTAAATTTTCCCATCCAAGAATGTAGTCTATCTTTAAGTTTGGTAGTAGTTTTGAGTCCTACCGATGTCAGATCTTAGTTTGACCAGTATTGTCGCAGCAAAATGTTCCTGCAGCAACAGGATTTTAACGTTTAGTCCATAATGTTGCTTGATTGGTGGTTAGGCTATTAGCCGGCCAAAATTAGGCTACATGCAAAATGCCTATTTGTTTATTTGGATCTCCATTAGCTTTTGCAGAAGCAGCAGCTACTCTTCCTGGGGTCCACAAGAAACACATAATATGACAAGTAACAAAATAGTCATACACTGATAAACAAGGACAGTCACAGGAATGTTAAATACAACAATATACAAACAATACAAATAAACAATTATGTGTGCAATACCGTTAATATAACCTTGTGTTATTGTGTGTTTTCAGTGAATTTATGTAAATCATGAAGCTCATCTGCATTTCCTGCTGTGCAGGAAAATTCTTAGCAACAAAAGAGTGATCAAATTAAGATCCTACATCTGTATGTATCACAGTGGTGTTTCTTCCCTTTTCTAGATGCTGCTAGGAATGCGTTCATACTGCTGGCTCAGAACAGCTTCACAGGTTTCCCTATCCTCCTGAAAACAGCAAAGGTAACTGTTTTCATAACTGTTTCTATATACTTTTCCATATTCATGTCACGATTTAAACCTAAACTAAAATTGCCACAGCTGGCCATCAAGTTAAACCTAAACAAGATGCGGAGATAACACATTGAATAACTCGTTTTTTGGCCTTCAGACTAAGATCGAAACCATCAAGCAGGAGAAGGAGTCTACGGCTGAGTCCACGTTGAGGACTCAGTTCAAGATGGAGCTGATAGTGTACACACAGGACAGCACCTACAGCTATAGTCTGAGGAAGAGGAAGAGGGAGGAGGAAGAGTTGGAGGAGGGAGAGTTAGTTAAAAATCCTCCCCTTTCTTTTGGGAGTCAGAAAGGGTTCTCTGTTGTCTCTGTAAGGAGTACTGTCAACAGCACTGACACCCATGCTACCCTACGGGAGATGATGCTGCACCTCAAGTCCTATTATCATGTAAGTCAGGCGTATTTACAGTAGGCTACTGTTAAAGGAAGTTTATTGTCTCATGCCCAAGAGCTGATACACTCCTCCTCGTTTTTTTCTTTGACAGATTGCCAGTCAGCGTCTGGCTGATCAGATTCCCATGGTAATCCGCTACATGGTGCTGCAGGAGTCTGCTTCCCAGCTGCAGAGGGAGATGCTTCAGACTCTGCAGGAGAAGGACAACATCGAGCAGCTGCTGAAGGAGGACTTCGACATCGGCAGCAAGAGGGCTGCACTGCAGAACAAGCTCAAACGTCTGATGAAGGCACGCAGCTACCTAGTGGAGTTCTAGTATGGACAGCTGCTTGTTAACATTTAGGATGGTCTTGTCTAATTTCAGATAGCATGGTTAATGGAAGTAGGCATTGGGGTTTGGGGTAGATTCTGTTATCTAACTTATAATAAAGTTATTATGCAATCAAGTTCTTTGTTATCGTTTTTTGTTGATAATATTAAACTCAAAGGCAGCTAGCCTACCTGGTGGAGTGGAAAGCTCCCTGATTGCACTTCCTTCTCTGTTCCCAAATGCTATCTTGTTATTACAGTTTTTTTTGATTGCTTAAGCACGTTTTTCAAAACAGGGCCCGTGTTTTCAAAACACTACACACAATTACCACAACCACACACCCAATTAGCAAAACACTACAGATCCTTTGCAAAATTAAACACTCTTGTAAAAACTATACACTTATTTTTAAAAACCACACTTTGTTACCATATGAAACACACACGTTTCACATTACTATACTCTGTTTGCACGAGTTACACTCTGCTTTGATAAACCTAAAACACTTTTAGCACTTCTACTTCCCTATGATTAGAGTAGGCTACTATCAACAAAGTACAAATATAATGTCAATTCACCAAACACTACACAAGACCAATGTTGCAGACTGAAGAAACTCATTTATTTCTCAACACGCCCAAAATGTTGACATGGAGATTCATAATACTGTAACCAAACATCACTTTACATATTGTAAGTTCAAAAAAATAACTAGACATTGTCTCTTCGCCTAGCTGGATCTGGCCAGAGAATTTCATCAACATCGCAGGCAATGTTGTCATTAGCAAGACACCTTGGAAAGAAACGTCTTGAATGACGAA
Organism: Salvelinus alpinus; assembly: GCF_045679555.1. NCBI lineage: Eukaryota > Metazoa > Chordata > Actinopteri > Salmoniformes > Salmonidae > Salvelinus > Salvelinus alpinus. The sequence continues at coordinate 26,635,221 of NC_092087.1, read as the reverse complement.
TCCATCCTTGCATTGCTGCTACCTCCATCTGGTCACAGGCCTCCTCCATGGCTTGGAAGAGGGGTACCTCAGCCTGGAGACGGAGATCATATACATTCCACCTCCATGCCGAGAAAAACTCTTCTATGGGGTTGAGTAATGGAGAGTATGGTGGAAGATATAGGACGGTGAAATGTGGATGTTGCTGAAACCAGTTCTGAACCAGAGCAGAGCGGTGGAAAGACACATTGTCCCAGACAACAATGTATTGCATATTTGATTTGATTTGCTGCTGTTATGTTGTGCAATTGGTCCAAGAATGTAAGTATGAGTGCTGTGTTGTAAGGGCCCATATGGGCATGGCGGTGGAGGACCCCATTCTGTGTAATGGCTGCACAGAGTGTTATATTACCCCGAAGTTGCCCTGGGACATTGACTATAGCCCTGTGGCCAATGATGTTTCTTCCCCTCCTTCGTGTTCTCATCAGGTTGAACCCAGCCTCATCTGAATGAACTCATGCTGGATCTCCTCTCCATCCATTCGTAAAACTCTCTGAAAAACAGTGTCAGGCAAAATTGTGTAGTTCAGTGTAGATCTAGTATACATATTACAGTACAGTAAAAGATTATGAGACAGTATGCAAGATCACTGCTAAAGTGAATACATACCTCTGCATAATCATGCCGCAGTCGTTTCACCCTTTCGGAATTGCGCTCGAAAGGCACTCGATAAATTTGCTTCATTTGAATATGTTTTTTTTTTAGGATGCGTGCCAGTGTTGATGTTGAGACCTGATGGATATCGTTGAAAATGGCGTGGTTATTGACAATGTTAGCTTGGAGCTGCTTGAGTGTTATAGCATTGTTGGCCAAAACCATGTTTACTATCTCCCTCTCTTGCTGTTCTGTGAACATAGGAGGCCTTCCCCCTTGTCGTCCCTGACCCTCAATCCTATGTAGAAAAAAAAACTGTATACAATAGTACAGTAATTTCACAGGAAAAGGTAACAGAAGTGCTGATAGTGCATAGAATACAGTACTGTAAGCAGTTACTGAAACCGTGCAGATGTTTTTGATATGATGATATTTTTACAATACCTATTTTCCAGTCTAAATGTTCTCATCACACTTGCCACTGTATATCGGCTTAGATTTGGCTGTACTCGCAGTCCAGCCTCCCTCAGCGTCAGGCCGTGGTTGACAACGTGGTCAACCAGTGTTGCGCGGATCTCATTTGTCAGATTCGGTCCTCTTTGAGCACCTTCTTGTCTTCCTCTTTCTCTTCCTCTTCCTCCCCTTCCTCCTCCTCCTCGTCCTCCTCGTTCTCCTCCTCGTCCTCCTCGTCCTCCTCGTTCTCCTCGTCCTCCTCGTCCTCCTCGTTCTCCTCGTCGTCCTCCTCCTCGTCCTCCTCCTCGTCTTACTCTTTCTCTGACTCTTTCCATTGTGCTTGAAGACCGATGAACTCACCTGCTGCTTTTTATAGTGCTTATACACCTGATTGGTGTGTCTACAATTAAGCAAACGAGTGTTTGCACACCTGATGACTGTGTTGAACCAATTGGTTGGACGGTGTGGTAATTTGACAGTCAGTGCTTTGGTATTGCAAGGACGTGACTTCATGATAGATTTTTGTGTGTAATGTTAGAAACACCTTCCTAATATTAAGTTGCACCCCCTTTTCCCTTCAGAACAGCCTAAATTCGTTAGGACGCTACAAGGTGTGAAAAGCATTCCACAGGGATACTACTAAGTCCAAAAAGGGGGTGCAAAGGTTGTAGGAAGCTAGCCACACGGTCCCGTGTGGCTCAGTTGGTAGAGCATGGCGCTTGCAACGCCAGGGTTGTGGGTTCATTCCCCACGGGGGGACCAGGATGAATATGTATGAACTTTCCAATTTGTAAGTCGCTCTGGATAAGAGCGTCTGCTAAATGACTTAAATGTAAATGTAAATGTTAAGTGTGTTTAGTGTTTTGCAAATCACTGTGTGTAGAGTTTTGCAACAAGTGTGAGGTTGACAATGTGCTTATAGTTGTGCAAATATGGGCTGATGTTTTGCTTCTTGAGTGTAAGGTTTTGCTAATAGTGTACTACTTATAATTTTAGTGTGTAAGCAATCCAAAAATACTGTAATAGGCAATGTATAATTTATTTCTGATATTTTCACTTGTGGGTTATAGTTTATATTTCTGGAAAAATATATTTCATTGTTATTTAACGTGCTTCCTCTTTATTATGTTTGGATGGGCCTGTGGGGACCACAGAACATCAACTTACCCACTGGGCAAAAACGGCTTGAATCAACATTGTTTCCACATCATTTCAGCCCTTGTGAAAAAATCCTATAGGATTAGTGATTTTTTCAATCGTGATTTTTTCAATCTCGTCACCTCTATCAGATTCCTTTTGGAATCCTATTAGAATACTTTTCTACAATTGGAAATAAAAAGTAATCATATTGGATTCTATAGGATTCTCACAGTCCTATAGGATTTTGGAATCCTATTGGAATTATATTGGACAGTTTTTTTCCTGATGGGAATCAAAAGTAATCCTATCAGACCCTATACGATTCTTGCAGTCCTATAGAATTTTGTATCACCTCTACCAGAATCCTATTGGAATCCTATGCTGGACTACTTTTTTTCCTATTGTTTTTTTTTAACAATACAAAACATCGACAAACAAACACAGACGCAGACAAACATTCACATCACCCCACTAACCTGCTCACACCCTCATCTCCAGCGCCCACCTCAAATGGCACCATTTTGTTTCTCTCCGTCGCCCACACTCTTTCAACATTTAGATTACAAGTATTTCGCTACACATCTGCTAAACACGTGACAAATACAATTTTATTTTATTTTATTAGATAATAAAGCATTTGACCTTTCCATCGTGTTAACGATGCAGGATTGATTGTTTTTTCAGGATGATTGACAAGAAAAGCATCGTCCAACCAATCGGGTATCTCACAGAAACCTAATTTGCCATCTCTTGAAATATGCAGACAGACGGATATTTTTTTATTTTTTATCCTATAGGTTTTTGATAAGCCTTGTAGGATTTTGTCACCCCAATCAGAATCCTATTAGAAAATGTTTTCATCGTCAGATGCAGAGCCGTCAAACCCTGTCTGCAGATGAAGAGTTCCCAATGAATGTCCCAAGAGAATAAGGGTACATCCTTGTATACCATGGATTATACACTGAACAAAAATATAATGTAAAGGGTTGGTTCCATGTTTCATGAGCTGAAAAAAAGATCCCAGAAATGTTCCATACGCACTAAAAGCTTATTTCTCTCAAATGTTGTGCACAAATTTGTTTACATCCCTGTTAGTGAGCATTTCTCCTTTGCCAAGATAATCTATTCACCTGACAGGTGTGGCATATCAAGAAGCTGATTAAACAGCATGATCATTACACAGGTGCACCTTGTGCTGGGGAAAATAAAAGGCCACTCTAAAATTAGCAGTTTTGTCACACAGCACAATGCCACAGATGTCTGAAGTTTTGAGGGAGTGTGCAATGGGCATGCTGACTGCAGGAATGTCCACCAGAGCTGTTGCCAGAGAATTTAATGTACATTTTTGCTTCTTCACCTGCAGGATTGTCTGATGGGTGGAAGGGGGGGGGGGGGGGGGGGCTGCCCAAACACCTGCCCAGTCATGTGAAATCCATATATTAGGGCCTAATGAATTTATTTCAATTGACTGATTTCCTTATATGAATTGTAACTTTGTACAGTATACGTGTACCTATGTTACAGTTTAATAGTCACACAATGTTATAACTTATTACAACTGGGGCAGGCCAACCCTGCTGGGTGTGCACATTTATTTTCCAGCCCAGCCCTAACTCACCTGATTCAATGTATCAAACCTAATTAGTTAATAATCAAGTGTGCTATTGCTGGTCTGGAACAGAAGTCTGCTCACCCAGTAGATCAGGATCAACTTTTCTTTTTTTTCACCTGAAATTATGCTTTAATAATAATAGCCTACTTTTTACTAAGACGTCTAACCTTAACATATGAGTTAGCTTACTTGTACACTTTTCAATTACATGAAAGTGTTGATTTTCTTTTCAAGTTTAGTGTTGAAATTGAATTGCTTTAATTGCTTACACAGCTGCCAACACTCCTCTGTCCCAGCTGTGGCATTCTATTACCCTTACGTCCCTGTTCCTGTTGCAAAAGCACTTAGTGAGGCACCTTTCAGATCATCCTTAATAGTCCTCTATCTAATCAGTCACTTAAGGTCATTCATCTTATGTGAAGATGGACACTCTTATCTGGTTTCCCTCTCTGCTGACTGCCATCCAGCAGGCCCAGCCTTCACAGCCTCCCTATCAACAGCAGGCTGTCTTGGCACCAGCTCCTGCCACAGCCAAAGAGCTCTGAGAGTCCGTGATGGAAACAGGTAATTGTTAATATATGGCACACACTTACTGTTTGTGTGCTGGCCAATGCGATTTTCGTTTCTCTCACCAGAACCCACCTCAAATATCTTTGACATTTTCAGAAAATGTTCCTTGATCGCAGAACGCCAATTTTCATCAAGGCTGAAAGGGGCCAATTTCGAAGTGGGTGTCCTGTGTGTGTAACGGTTGTCGTCGGTGGAAGGAGAGGACCAAAGCGCAGCGTGGTTAGTGTTCATCTTATTTAATAAATTCAAAACTGAACACTTCAAATACAAAACAACAAAGTGAAAACCGAAACAGTTGTCTGGTGCAGACACACAAAGACTGAAAACAACCACCCACAAAACCCAACAGAAAACAGGCTACCTAAATATGGTTCCCAATCAGGGACAACGATTGACAGCTGCCTCTGATTGAGAACCATATCAGGCCAAACAGAGAAAACCAACACAGAAATAGAAAACATAGATTACCCACCCAACTCACGCCCTGACCAACTAAAACAAAAGACAAAACAAAGGAACTAAGGTCAGAACGTGACAGTGTGGTTAATTATTTTTTGAAGAAGTTAAGAGACTAAACTAGGAGTCAGTTTTGTGGTACAATCTATTAATCAGAGCTAAAGCTCACCGCAAAGGTAGTCAATGCCATGCAATGGAAATTGACAGCTGGCATTGTGAGTTATCATTGAAGTCACCATGAGACTGTTCATGAGCTTTTGATTATTGTTGTTGCATTTGTATGTGAATACTTGTTGTATAATTTGCTGGTTGTAAGCAATTACAAACATGTTAAAGGCTGTGATAAATGTGTTATTTGTTAGGCTTAATTACAAAACTTTGCTAAATTACAAAACTTAACAATGGAGTGGAAAATATGTTGACAACAACAGTTTTGATTGATTGCAATGTTATTCAATGTGTCATTTCAATAAAAACATACACTAAAACATGCTTGGTTAAATCTTTTATTATAACACGAAGAGTATGTGTACCTGTCACGCCTTCAGACTGACCTGTACTCATTCACAGAGGGATGGAACTACCATCCACTGAGCAGAACTGCACTCCCAACCAGTTGTGGGAAATTGGTAATGCGCGATATGGAGGTAATTCAAACAACACACAAAGATATTTTTGAATACATACTCACAATTTGTGTTTTATTCAACCAACCTGCCTCATTACAGGGCACTGACTTCAACTGGGCGAGCAGAGAGCTTCCATTAGACGTCAGCACTGGGGTGCAAGTTCCAGCACTTGCCTGTAACCTAAGTGACAACGAAATGATGACTGCTGCTATAAACCCTAAAGGCCATTCTGAGTCATTTGGCAGAGACATTTATCTACATGTTGTTGACTTTATACAGGAAATTGTGAGGGAAAGGGAATGTTAGGAAGGTATGGAAAGATTTGGGAAAAGTACGCACACACGCATACCATTCAAGATACACTAGATAGGAACCCAAGCAGTGAAGGGGTTTCGACGTCTGTTACCTTGACATTTCCTGCTGCACTCTGTTGTCCATTGTTGAGAGAGAGGTTGAGAGAGAGAGAGGTTGAGAGAGAGAGATTGAGAGAGATCTCATACCACTCTCTTCGTGTTATAATAAAAGTTTTATTATAACTAATTTACACCTACTAATTTCAAATTTGAAGTCCCCTGCCTTTGCCAGTATGTCTTCCAGCCTCTTCTTTCCAAAAGATGACGGTCGCTTGATAGTAAACCCATGCCCCAGACATGACGATGGTCCCCTCTTCAAAAGAGAGGTAGGGGAACCGACCTTTTCCACCACATTCATCTAACAGGGAAGACACAGAGAACTTTGCATGGATAACATACATACCTACTGTAGATATCAAACATCAAATGTTACATACTACATTACTGGTAACACTAAACAATACAATTACATTTAGTCTGTAATAATTGATGTGACTAAATGTATCTGGTATCTATTGATGTGACTAAATGTATCTGGTATCTATTGATGTGACAAAATGTATCTATAATCTATTGATGTGACTAAATGAATCTGCTGTTTGCTATTGTCAGAAAGGAAATCACTTTAAACCTAAACATATTACATTTAGAATTGAAGACGTCGTTAACCGCCTGAACTAGATCTGCTGGGCTCCGCCCACCCTCCTGTGGTCCAGTTCTGTTTATACCTATGAACAATTAAAATAACATGGTGCAGAATGACAAAATATTCGACAAGTATAAGCACCCACCTAATTATTATTATTATTATTATTATTGGTATTTATGGTAAATATGCTTAGGAAAACAAGAAGCACAGCAACCGTATTGTCTACATTTAATCTATTTTTCAATAGTACTTTACCTGCAAAGGAAATACCAAATTCTCTGACAACTCCAGTTCTCATGACAAACTGTTGCGCTATGAACAAGAGCCTTCAGGCCTTTTGGTCTAACTGAAAGGTAATTAGCCTTTGCCAGCAAGACCAAAAGCCCTTGGTCAGGGTAGTAGGAGCCAGCCTTTTCATTATACTGCACTCACATAGAGCCTATTGCAGGTTACAATATGAAGCAAATGAAAAGCACTTGAAGCTGCAATCAGCAGTAGAAACAATAAAGCATCTTCCATGTTCCAGTTTGGGTAAAAAGCTATGGGACGGGGCTGGAGAAATGTTACCACTCTAAAATTCATAGCCAGTGCTATGGATGGAAGGACTGACCATCCATGCTATAGTTTGAGGCTCTACTGTGTTTGTTTACATTTATTTTGTTTGCAAACATTGGAGTAAAACAAGCTTTTATTTGGGGTTCTGGTGGGGTATGACGGTTGAACTAAGCTCATAAGGTATTTTATAAGTTATATCTTCAAGAATCAGTGGGTACATATCATTAATTTAACAGTCCAAAGATGGATCTAGAAACTGCTGATATCCCCTTTAAAAGCCTAATGACAAGTAGCTAGCCAATCTGACTAAATATTTCACCTGGGCCCTGTTTCAGAAAACAGGTTTAACAAACTCTGAGTTTGTTACGGGATTTTTATGGATAATGACTAAAATATGTATACATTTTACTTAGAATTATAACTAAACAAAATACTACTATAGTTCTGTATGGATGAATGAATCTTATTATAATCATAATGCTGAATATAATGTGTTCCTTGTTAGAAAGAATGGAGTTATCTTCAGACAGGCTGGAATGATGTGTTCCTTACAGGAAATTCTGTCTCTACCCAGGGAGGGGTGAGACCTTGGGCTGGTTGCAGATTGTTTAACAGGTGGCAGACAAAATAAGAACGCAAACTGTACTGCCATTGTATCCGAGAGGAGGAAGGACGTTTTAAAACCTATGACGTCAGTTTTATTATTGTCGTGTCTTTGACTATGCCAGATTGATTGTTATGACATGCTATTCTATAAAATAACTTATCCGCAATTAATATTACCTGATTGAACTAATCATGTAAATATTAATTAACTAGAGAGGGACACCACGAAATAATATTTATAGAGCTGTTATCTTTCGAATAATCTCTTAAAGATTTTGTCATATTTTACTAAATAGCCGTCACATTAATCGTCATTTTATTCAGTCTCATCTGAAAGTTGTAAGTCCTTGATTATCTGCAAGAATCCTGGCTAACACGTTGAATCAGCAATACAAAATTGGGTTTAATTATTTATTTACTAAATACCTAACTAATCACACAGAATCACACATATACAATTAGATCATAACTTGATCACAAATTACGTCATACAGAAAACGTCCCTAGCGGGCGGAATAGATATGACAGCTTGTTACACAAAGGGAAGGGGCGGGATTTTAGTGAAAGAGCGGGAGATTCGGAACAGGGCAAAAGCTGTGCTCTCGTAAATATAGTTTCTTATGCATTCTAAATTACCGCCCATTTGACAAGGAAAATGCAATACATATTTACTCTGAGCTGCGCTTCAGTAGGTTGGTGGTAGATGGAAGGCCGTATCGACAACCCGAGTCCTCTGTCCTTTGGAGAATGTCTCTGTTGGTCACGGGAGACGTTGTAGTAACGTTGTGGGTAGTAGACGGGATACTCGGACTGTCCTTCCTAACCTGCGTTTGTAGCAGCTGTTGCCAACTCAACGGCTAGGAGATATCACTTCTGTAGTGAACACGAGTTCAAAGTTCATACCATTCACAATCAAAGTCCATGCTGATGTTGGCCTAGTTCTGTAGTTATTGTCTGAACCATCTTGACATCGGATCGTCATCCAAAATGTACCCGGAACAGGAAGTTACATTTTTGTCACTGGCTTTATATAGTGGAGGTAGAGGGGTGTGTCTGAAAAGTCTATTACCCAGGTCTCTTCACAGGGGCGGGCCCCTGGTTGAGCAGAAGCCAAATTTATGAAAACACAGATCTCTCATTTGGAAGGTAAAATTACATTTCACCTCTTCACAAACAATGTCATATTCAAACATTTGAATTAAACAACAATTCCATGTGAATCCGATCCGATACCTCTGACGTTTAGACTTTTCACAGTAGCGTTTATGTCATTCTATCATTGATGAGAATGTGTCAGAGGGCAACCGAACTGACATAATATACCTTAAGTACCACCGCATATGTACAGTTGGTTGGATTACCAGAATATAGTTCATTTCCCCCAACTTCTGATGTTACCCAGAATCTCTATGTTAACCCATGGGTTTCCTTATGTCACATCAGTTATAGTGGGGAGAGAGAAAAAGGGGGAAAGAGGTATTTATGACTGTCGTAAACCTACCCCCAACCCAACGTCATGACAGTCCCCCCATGTTGGGTTCAATCTTGCGATTAACCTGCATGTTGCAAACCAACATACAAATGACCGTGGGTTGTCCTGGTTGTGGACCATCGTTGTGGTCCTCATCTGGTGGTCGACCCAGGTAGGGTTTCTGCGAATGAAGACGTTTGCTCCATGGCTGGACAGCAGATGTCCAGTTGGTGATCGCTGCGGCAGTCCCCCCCTCTGGTGTGGTCGACCCGGGTAGGGTGTCTGCAAATGAAGAAGTCTGCTCCATGGCTGGACAGCAGATGTCCAGTTGGTGATCGCTGCGGCAGTCCCCCCCTCTGGTGTGGTCGACCCGGGTAGGGTGTCTGCAAATGAAGAAGTCTTCTCCATGGCTGGACAGCAGATGTCCAGTTGGTGATCACTGTTGCAGTCCCCCCTCTGGTGTGGTCGACCCGGGTAGGGTGTCTGCAAATGAAGAAGTCTGCTCCATGGCTGGGCAGCGGGGGTCCGGATTGGGATCGCCGTTCCGGACCCGTCGTCCAGACTGGAAGATCTGGGCAGTAACTTAGACAGATGTTAACAACGCACACACACTCATGAAATATGTCAATACATTTCCTCCCAAATGAGCGGCGTTGTGGCACTAACTGATGGTTGTATGGGGAAGTTGTTTATGGCTCTATCACTTTCTACATGCCGAAGAAAATGAAACAAAATGAATGAAAGCATAAACAAAACAAAATATAGTTATGCCACCTTAACCATCTAATTGGACTTGTTTTGGGCAGTCTACAGGGATGACCTATGGACTTCTGAGAAGAAAACTGGTGAGTGCTGTTGCTGTAGAGTTAAAGGCCTCAAAATAACTGTTCAACTTTACTAAGGCTGGTATTTTGCTCGGACCCTTAAGTGATCCTAGCATAAATCCTAATTGGATGTTCCGTTGTACATGTGCGTTTATGCGTACGCAAGCACACATGTCAAGGGAAGAAAACCAAGTATCCTGGCAGATTACAACTTGTTCAGAATGAGTCTGACGTAGTCAGGTAATTTTCAGGTCAATGCCTGGAGGTCAGTCAGAATTGGTGTCGAGGGAGTCTGTAGTGGTTTTACTACCAGTCACTGTCTTCCACTATTGTAGTGGCAGTAGGTATGAGGAAGTATTCTTCATAGCTATGTTATCCACGGAGGAGCTAACCTCATGACGGAAGTACTAAGTATTAGACCAGTCGTACATGGTGTGATCGTGGTTCCTGCCTTCTAATAACTTTTCTCCTGAACGGAGGGTTCTATTTATTAGTGGCGTGTGTAACCATTGGAAGAGTGCAATGGAGATTCCCTTCCCCGCGCTGCACTCTGAGTGACTCAGACTCAGTCGCTGTTATCAAAAGCAATTTAAGTGAGGTTACTAATCCTCTTACTGAGTGTTGCTGGACTGACTGTGGTATTGGTACTGGTACTCAAGGTCGTCCTACCGATTTATTCTGAAATGTTATCCTACAGGAATACATGATTAGAGCATTTTACTAGTTGTCTTGTAGTGACTACTACACATGGCAAGGAATGATTATTGTTGCCATTTGTTTTGGAGGTGGGCAAGTCCACTGGACTTCCTTTACGACCAGTGTGGTACACCTCAGTAATATCTTAGATGTGTTCTAAGATAATCCCCGTCTAGGGGCCTGTCTGCTCCTCACTGTTCTCAAATGGGAGTTTACAACTAGATTTGATTTTTGCTCTGGCGGCCTCGTACGGTGTTGTCCGTAGTCTCGACCCCCCCACCGGCCTCGATAAGGCTCATCATGGGTCTGGGCTACTATTCCCCCCCTTTGCGTTTCGGGACCCCCCCACCAGCATGTGGTGTTGGTATCCGAGGCGCAAACGAAAGGTTCGGACCCTATGTACGAGTTGTCAGTGGCCGCGTTATTATGAGAATTGCTGCAACCTTTCAACCAAATCTCCTGGTGTTTGTGCTTCAACACCCTCAGTGGCTGTCGAGGTCTGTCAGTCACCACCGCGACCGCGTGTGGCACCCTCTTCAGTACCTGCGAACTGAGACAAGGATATCGGTCTGTGATATCGCAAAGTGTTTCACCAGTGGGAGTCAACGGGTCAGTTGCTGGACTGACGCCATTATTGTCATTGTATGGGTTGACAGTCCCCCACAAAGCGGAAGGTGTGTCATCGGAAGCAGAGTATACTCTGCGCATCAATGTTTTTCTTGCTGAGACGGCCGCAGTGCTTGCGGAAGTGTCTGAAGGGCAAGAGAAGTTCATCTCAACTACCGTATTGCATGACTGCAAGGAGGAGGGAAGTAGCTCATTCACAGAGACAGCTGGCTCGAAAACATGAAAAGAATTGTCAATCAGATTGGCTGATGGAATGTGTTGAGATATCGTAATATCTCCTTGGATCGGATTCTGCACCAAGTGTTTTTTAAATGTCTTTTTCCCAAGGGGTGCTTTCGACAGATACCCCTCGTGAATGACTGCGTTGCTGCTAGCGTTAGGGAAAGACAGTGTGGTCGGTGGAGAAGGCACGGTAGCCTGCGACCATATCTGGTTGGTTTTCCAATCCATCAATGGGAGTAACCGATCCATCAAGTCTGCTCCAAGTAGAATGGGTACAGTTTCGAGGCTAGTGACATACACAGGGTGGACGAGCGATATGTCCTTGAAGTGTAGTTTCAGCATGACTCTCAATGTGAGAGGCGAGGTAGTCTGAGTGACTCCTCGAAGTGTAGTGTCGCATCGTTCCACTTTTAACCAACGTTTAGTTGGCTTCAAAGCCCTTTTTAGATCATCAAACAATGTTTGAGAGATGAGTGATATTGTCGCACCCGAATCAATTAGCGCATGACAAGTTAAGCAGTCCTCCAGGACTGTTTCCAGGTATGGTCGTTTCGATTCGTGTTTAGTGGACATATTCCTCACAAAGTGAAGTGGTCTTTCGCAACAACGTGATGTGTCAATTCTGTTCAAGGTGGAAGCAGATTGACTTTTACAATTTTGAGTGGGCTTGGCTTTAACGAAGCGTTTGACCTTTTTCTTCGCAACCTTTGTATCAGAGTTTATAGACAAAGCCCGTGGGCTTGTTTCTTGGTCAATCGGGCCCTGGATAGGGTCTCGAGTGAAAGCAGGAGGGATTTGAATTTTAACGTCCTTGCTATGGGTGTTAATTCCTGCGGACCTGGAGTCCGGTAATTCCCTGTCTAGTCCTTGTGACTTATCTTTTACCCTTTTCTCAAATGTTTCTCGCTTTAGTTCTTCACGTAGTGGAACTTCTGGAGAACATTGGTCTACGTTTTGATCATCCTTCAACCCTTTGTTACCCTTGTGCTCTGACACTTTGTGTGGGTTGGGTGCAGGAACGTAGTGAACAGGTCGATTGTAGCGGTAGTCGTTTTGATGGCGACGTGCTTTACAGTTATTTCGACCGCGGAAGTTATTGGAATCATGGTTTCGTGGTAGAAACTGTTGTTGTGCATCATCTCTTAACGCTCCAATACCTGATAATGCACCCTCTGACTGGAGTGAGTGCTCCTGGTCAAACTTCAAAACCGAGTGGTCAGGGCTCTTGGCGTTGCGAGCTTTTGATGCCTCAAAAGCTGTGCTTGCAAGCTCTCTGAGTTGTAAGATAGGCAAGCCAATGTGGGCTGCAGTGCCCAAGTAGGTAATGAAGGTGGGATACATGTTCGACAGGAACATTTGTTTAAATGGTAACAGGTCTTCCATGCCTGTTTCAGTGAGTAGGCCAAAGTAAGCTGAACGAAGCCTATGATAGTAAGCTTGTGGGTGCTCATTCCGAGCTTGTTTGACCGTGTTAGCCAGTGAGCTATCGTGTTTGCGAGTTGCAGAACCACTGAATTCTAATTTCAAAGCTGTGGCAAGTTTAGCGTAGTCATTTAGCACGTGTTGCTGTTGTAGGCGAATGAACCTTGTCACGTGTCTATTCGACGTTCGCTTCAACAGGTAAACCCTGTCAGAACCCGTAGCGTTCGGGTAGCCATCCAACGCGTCCTCTATGTCAGCTAGGAACGTCTCAGTATCGTTTGGCTGACCTGGAACGGGGTCAAAGGTGGGGAAATACTTGACGAGTTTGTCAAGGTATTCCGCGTCAAGCGGGCGGAGAGGGTGGGCTTTATCCTGTGGGGAAAGTGGGGCCAAAAGGCCAAGAGGAGAAGCCAAGCTTTGGCTTTGTTGGCCAAGAGGCGCCATATTACTCAGTGCCGAATGGCCAAGCGGAGAAGACTGGGGGACACCTGACGGAGGCAATGTCTGAAACCTATCGTCTTCACTCCTTTGAGTACCGGGCTCCGGTTGCTTGGATGGATAGTCACGTTGTAGAGCGTGACCCCTCTGGACTTCCTCCAGATGGTACCTAAGGGTGGTATTCTGTTGCATTGCAGAGTCCACTTGAGCGCTTAGAGTACTGATTTTGGACACGTGAGTGTCGCACTTGCTCCTTTCGTTCTCAAACTTATCTGTCATGGTTTGCAAATAGAGGTCTTGAGTACGGAGCGAGAGATTCAGTGATGAGATTTCTTCCGCTTGCTTAGAAATCAAGATTTCCATCTTCATCACCCGAGTTCTCTCATCATTCATTTGGTCAGCGACTTCGATGAGTTCTGCTGATTTGTCATCCAACTTCGTCATTGTGTTCATCAACTGATCGTCTTTGGTCTGCAGAATTTTGAGTAGCACCGTGTTACTCTGAGTAACGTTCAACAAAACTGCCTGCATGTTATCAAATTGCGCGCTCCTATTTGTAGATAACTCAACAGATTTATCTAGTTTGGAGTGGACCACCTCGTATTTAGTTTTGGCTAAATTGAGTTGTTCCTGGAGACGACGATTTTGTTGAAGAGTTTGTGCTCGTTCATCGTCATAAGTATTTGCAATTACTTTCAATTGTTCAGATTTCAAACGCAGTTCCTCGACTAGCAGAATGTTTTCATTTCCTGCTTTTGTCAATAGTGGCTCAGTTCTCTCCACCTGTCCCCCGATGTTAGCCAGTGAGCTATCGTGCTTTAGCTGTCCACGGTGGTATTGGACTGATGCCACATTTTTATGGCGATACATCAGTGCAAAAGTGGGGAGAACCGTCACAAAGCCTGTGTTTGATGGTTGATTTTGGAGAGCGTTCGCAATTTCGGCTGTTTTTTCGCTAATGGCATAATTAGGGTTGGTATCGCTGCTGAGGTCAGAGATCAATCCTTTTATGGGTGGAGGTTCACTACTTAGCGGAGGAGTGGTGACCACCTCCTTTGATAGCTTGCACATTATTAGAAAAATTTAGAGGACATTTTTCACAAAATTTATTCAAAGTTTGGATTTGGAATTAATTGGAAGCTGCAAAGACAAGTTTAATCTATTTATAGATTTTGACAAACTACCAGTACTGTACCAGTAATGTGGAAGTTGGACGTGAATGAATTTGCAAAAGCAAATTGAATTAATTAATCAATGCCAATGATTAATCCTACCTGTGTAGGCTATCTGGGTATTAAACTTTAATTAACATGAGATGTGGCTTCATCTAGGTTAATATGAAAAGTTTAAACGTGTCTCATTTGATTGGAAGAACATTAAATTATGTTCAACAATTTAACTTATTAACCTTTCACGAGCCTCTACCCCGGGTCCGGGATCACCCCCCACCCCCCCCACACACTGATTAGCATAGCTAGCATAGCTTCACAAGTAGATAGTAGCATCTAAATATCATTAAATCACAAGTCCAAGACACCAGATGAAAGATACAGATCTTGTGAATAAAGCCACCATTTCAGATTTTTCAAATGTTTTACAGGGAAGACACAATATGTAAATCTATTAGCTAAACACGTTAGCAAAATACACCACTTTTCTAACTCCATCAGTTTCTTACTCCTTCAGGTGCTATCACCAATTCGGCTCAACTAAGATATTGATAGCCAATAACCTATAAAAAACCTCTTCAGATGACAGTCTGATAACATATTTATGGTATAGGATAGGTGTTGTTAGAAAAAAGTGCATATTTCAGGTAGAAATCACAGTTTACAATTGCACCGACCATCACAAATCGACTAGAATTACTAGATAGAGCAACGTGTATGACCAATTTACTCATCATAAAACATTTCATAAAAATAGACAAAGCATAGCAATGGAAAGACCCAGTTCTTGTGATTTCAGACCATATTTCAGATTTTCTAAGCGTTTTTCAGCGAAAACACAATAAATCGATAAGTTAGCATACCACATGTGCAAACGTTACCAGAGCATCGATTCCAGCCAAAGAGCGCTATAACGTAATCACCGCCAAAATATATTAATTTTTTCACTAACCTTCTCAGAATTCTTCAGATGACACTCCTGTAACATCATTTTACAACATACATATACAGTTTGTTCGAAAAGGTGCATATTTAGCCATACAAAACCGTGGTTACACAATAAAAATACTAGGAAATCAAGCCTCAATATGTCTGACGTCATCTATCAGAGTGATCTAGTTTAATTGAAAGCTAATCATATACTTGACTAAAAAATACAGGGTTGACAGGAATCGAAAGACAAATTAGTTCTTAATGCAACCGCTGATTTACATTTTTTAAATTATCCTTACTTTTCAATACAGGGTTCGCCAAGTGACGCGATAACAAACAAAATGGCGAAATATGCGTTTAAAATATTTCGACAGAACAACAATTTATCATATTAAATATTGCTTACTTTGAGCTGTTCTTCCATCATATTCTTGGGCAATGTATCCTTTCTATGTTATAAACGTCTTTTGGTCGATAGATGTCCTCTGTCCTTCGAAATGTCCACCACCAACGACCGACACCCCGAAACGTTTCCAAAGCTAAAAAGGGCACGACAAAGAAATTCCTCAAAATCGCACTTAACGGATATAAATTGCTATAAAACGGTTCAAATTAACTACATTATGATGTTTTTAACAACTATAACGACTGAAAACATGACCGGAGAAATCTAACTAGTTAAACAACGATTTGGAATGAGGCAGGTCCGATGCCTATCTTGCTTGTGGCGCGCGGAGAAGAGAGGGAGGTGCTCCCACGTTTTGTGGTTTTATATGGGCTGGGATTGTGCAATAGACTCCATTCAAAACGTGATGACGTACAGACACCCAGAGGAAGACGTAGGCAGTGTCGGTTTCTTCATAGCATTCACTGTCGCCTTAAAAACAGACTCCAGATCAGGGGTAAAAAATTCTGAAATCTGACACCTGTCATGAAAAGTGCTGTAGAAATTGTTCTGTACCACTCAGAGACAAAATTCCAACTTCTATAGAAACTAGAAGGTGTTTTCTATCCAATAATAACAATAATATGCATATTGTACGATCAAGAATTTAGCACGAGGCAGTTTAATTTGGAGACCCAAATATGCTAATGCAGAACAGCACCCCCTATAGTTGCAAGAAGTTAAATTGAATGAGACGATAATCCATACAATCTCTGTTGATTGGATATAATAAGTGTAAACAGTACAGTAGACCAAATGCTGGGCACATTCAACACTGTGGCACTTCTCCCTAAGGCCGAAACCACATGGGATTCCCGCTGGGCGGGGCTTCTGTCAATACTGGATTACTAAATGGGTTTTGAAAAACCCAAATTTTACTGATTGATCAATTTAATGATAAATCAAACCTGTATAGGCAATTTGTGAATTAAACTTTAATTAACCTGAGAAGTGCTTAATCTAGGTTAGTTTGGAAAAAGTTTGCAATGTCTTATTTAGAGAACTCAACAATTAGGATATTATTTAAAATATCTATTTCAGAATGTAAATGGCCAGATTTACACTTATTAGTTCAATTGGATAAGACATTGATATTCGTCTGGAAATCATAAGTAATGACTTGAGTGTGACCTGAATAATTCTTCATGAACGAATATACTGGCACACTTCAGCGGCCAATGATTTAACACGCTGAAATCAAACGGAACTACGCGCGTGCGGGACTTCCGTTCCGCGAGGCGGAGGAATTTCAGCGTGGCACCAGAATTTTTTTTTGCTATTTTTCCTTGTTAGCTTTAGCACCTCGTGCCAGCTAACCCTCCTTTGTGCCTGAAAATGTAGCACGTAGGATTCCCTTGACAAGGGAAAGGTTTTACTAATAACGTATTATTTTCAAACCCTTTTCGGCGTTTTTTGACGATGTTTTAACCGGAACACGCGGCAAACATGAAATGCACCGAGAGAGATAATATTATCGCTGGTCGAGCTATATCTCCTGAATTTCAATCGGCTGGCTCTTCGTCCTCGCTCGAGAAATTAATAATGACCTGGCCTACCCGCGTATGAGACGCGCCAGGCAGAAATAGCCCTGCGTTGGCCAAACGCACTATTTCTCAGATTTCTATAATTTAGCTTTCTCAGCCTCATACAAGAAATGTATTCGCTTACGTTGTCCACTGACTATGTCAGAGAACAGCGCGGGGCGGGGAATCTCCGCGCACACACATCCAACAATGCTTGGTTATCACTCCAAAAATGTGTATAATAAACGTGGTATATTATGGAATCTGCTTTTAAATTTTATACAGGCTGAATCAAAATGAAAGCCTCATTCTATCTTAGACTCCTCACAGGGGGCACCAATATGTCGTGTCTTTGACTATGCCAGATTGATTGTTATGACATGCTATTCTATAAAATAACTTATCCGCAATTAATATTATCTGATTGAACTAATCATGTAAATATTAATTAACTAGAGAGGGACACCACGAAAGAATATTTATAGAGCTGTTATCTTTCGAATAAACTCTTAAAGATTTTGTAATATTTTACTAAATAGCCGTCACATTAATCGTCATTTTATTCAGTCTCATCTGAAAGTTGTAAGTCCTTGATTATCTGCAAGAATCCTGGCTAACACGTTGAATCAGCAATACAAAATTGGGTTTAATTATTTATTTACTAAATACCTAACTAATCACACAGAATCACACATATACAATTAGATCATAACTTGATCACAAATTACGTCATACAGAAAACGTCCCTAGCGGGCGGAATAGATATGACAGCTTGTTACACAAAGGGAAGGGGCGGGATTTTAGTGAAAGAGCGGGAGATTCGGAACAGGGCAAAAGCTGTGCTCTCGTAAATATAGTTTCTTATGCATTCTAAATTACCGCCCATTTGACAAGGAAAATGCAATACATATTTACTCTGAGCTGCGCTTCAGTAGGTTGGTGGTAGATGGAAGGCCG